>NC_052060.1:21349214-21656245 GCF_903992535.2 Arvicola amphibius | reverse complement strand
ACCAAGCCCCTCCCCCTGCATCAAGACTGAGTGAGGCATCCCATCACAAGGAATGAGCTCCAAAAAGCCAACTCATGTACCAGGGATAGATCCTGGTCCCACAGCCAGGGGCTCCTCCAACAGACAAAGCTACACAACTGCCACCCACATCTATGGCCTAGTTCAGTCACATGCAGGCTCCCTAGTTTTGGTCTAGAGTCCCCAAATTCCCAGGAGCTCAGGTCAGCTGTCTCTGGATTTCCTTTGTCATGATTTTGCTCATACAATCCTTCTCTTCTTCCACTGGAATCCCAGAGCTCGGCCTGCTTGGCTTCGGATCTCTGCAGCTGCTTCTATTAGTACTGGATGAAGGTAATATAACAGTTAGATTATTCACCAATCTGATTACAGAAGATGGTCAGTTCAGGCAACTCTTCACTATCGCTAGAAATCTTAGCTGGAGTCATCCTTATGGATTCCCAGAAATTTTCCCGGCACCAGGTTTCTCCTAAACCCCATTATGTTTCCTTATATCAAAACAAAGAATAAGCAGACTACAATCCATAACTCTAGAAAAGCTAGGTAACAAGGAGAACATTAAGAGGCATGCATGGATCACCCTGGGAAGAGGAAATAGATGGATGGTTCTTTAATATAATTATCATTTTAATATGAACAATTCTAAGTTGAAATGTGATAGGACAAGCTACCTTCAAATCTACAACTGAGTAAGAATTTTCACGTTTTATTCAAAACATATATTTCCCAATACTATTAATGTAGAATAGATTCAGATGCTAATCTGAAACAGTTTGTGATTTTGCATGGAAAATCTGATGTATGATAAAGTCTTAAATGTTTGCTTATTGGGGAATTTTTAATACGGATTATGCGATTCTGCCTTTGCAAGTCTGTCTACTTAATACCCTTGTTCTGCAGGGAATTTCATTAGCATGTGCCCTGGTCTTGTCCTCAAAGCCCTACTGCTTCTGACAAGCATGGGTTTAATTGAGAGAACGCCAAGCTGTGAGTATGACTCAAGTGTGAAGCCTATTTCTCTAAGCAAATTAAACCCAGTGCAGCAAAGTGTTCTATTCCAAACCTTTCTGATAGATTTAATACTGAATATTAATTATTGTTCTCCTATCTTCAACTCTGTGATTGTTTTCCCAAGCATCCTGTTGAGGGTGATTGATGTTCAGATAAATCTTCCAGTTTCATGTAGGGGGAAAAAAAAGATTAACGTGTGGTAGTAAGAACACCAGGTTACAAGATTGTAGATTAGCTTCAATATTAACACAATACAAGCCCATGCTTTTATAGATTCAAAAAGAAATAACCTGGTAAACACAGAAAGCTGATAGTCATCAATAACAAAAACTGCTTTTGTGCATCCAGTTTAGTCTGTCTTCCTTCTGTAACATAAGCAAACAAAAACTAATGCGCTTTTGGTTTACCAGATGACTCAACTAGAACAAAAATGATTTGATCATGTCCATATCCAGTCTGAAATAATTTAGGGGTGGGGAACGAAATGTGTCAGGAAAACTATATCCATGAAGTCTCAACGATATGACTGCTTGAAGACCAAGATAATGACTACAGCAGTGACAAGCCAATGGGAACATGTTAAATTCCACATGGTTCTAGTCCAAGATAAAGAATTTTAAGTGAGCAATAGCCGCTGAAATAAGAAAAATTAGTCTTCCATGGAGGAAAAACCACATAGAATGTCCAAACCCAAGTGGTCAGCCCTGAACACGTGTATATACAAATCATGCTGAAAGGGCTCAGGGCTATCTAAATTCATGTAACAATAATAATTAAAGAAGGGAGCATCAATTTGGGAGGGAGAACATGGAAGGGGATTGATGGGGAAAGGCAAGATTAATGTCGATCCAATTATTAATTGTAGATTAATGTAAATAAAATTATCAAAAATAAAATCGAAATTTCTTAACAAACATTAATAAATAAGTAAACATATACATAAGCAAATCTCCAAGAAGCTCATATTTCTGAAAGGAAAAAGCGAGACTAATGTTTTGGTGCCAGCTAGAGTAGGAAGCTGCCTTTTGGGAAGAAGTTTCAGGCAATTCTGATAAATGAGCATATACACATCTCCTGGCTTTGTTTCTTCTTTTCTTTCCCCTATAAAACTGCAACACTGGATACAGAGAACACAGAGAAACTAGGAGTCTCTCTCTCAAATTTCCCTCAGTTGTTTGACCAAACTGTAAATAAATCCAATTTATTTTGTCAGCTTCAATCTCTGATTTCTTTTTTTTTGAACAGAATATATTTATTTTTTTTCATTAAAAAATTTACACTTCTTCCCCTCCTCCCATTTCCCTCCCTCTCCCTCACTTCCCCTCCTCCCTCCCTGTCCCTCTTTAAGAGAGGGCAGGGTACCCTGCACTGTGGGAAGTCAAAGGCCTTCCCTGATCAATCCAGGCCTAGAAAGGTGTGCATCCAAATAGACTTGGGTCCCAAAAAGCCAGCACGTGCAGTAGAAACAAGTCCCAGTGCTATTATGGATGGCTTCTCAGTCTGCCCCTATTGGAAGCCACATTCAGAGAGTGTGGTTTGATCACAAGCTCATTCAGTCCTGGTCCAGCTGGATTTGGTGATCTCCTATTAGATCAGGCACACTGTCTCAGTGGGTGGACCAACCCCTCATGGTCCTGACTTCCTTGCTCGTCTTCTCCCTCCTTCTGCTCTTCAAATGGACCTTAGGAGCCCAGTCCATTGCTCTGATGAGGGTCTCTTTCTTTTTCTCTGTCACTGAATGAAGATTCTATGATGATATCGAGATAATCATCAGTGTGATAGTGGGGCAGGGACAGTTCAGGCACCCTCTGCTCTGCTGCTCAGGACCTAGCTGGGGACATCCCCATGGACACCTGGGATCCCCTCTAGAGCCAAGTCTCTTGCCAACCCTAAAATGGGTCCCTTAATGTAAATATCTTCTTCCCTGCTCCTATATCTGCCCTTCCTCCAGTTCCACCCTCCCACTCCCCCAAGCTCTCCCCAGTCTTTCCCTTCTCCCTTCTTTCTCCCCCTCTCCCCTTCCCCCTTCTCCACTCCCATGCTCCCAACTTTTGCCTGGCAATCTTATTTGCTTCCAATTTCCAGGAGGATCTATATATGATTTTCTTTGGGTTCACCTTGTTATTTGACTTCTCCAGGCTTAGAAACCATAGGCTCAATGTCCTTTGTTTATGGCTAGAGTCCACTAATGAGTGAGTACATTCCATACTCATATTTTTGGGTCTGGGTTATCTCACTCAGGATAGTGTTTTCTATTTCCATTCATTTGCATGCAAATTTAAGATGTCATTGTTTTTTAACGCTGAGTAGTACTGTAATGTGTATATATTTCACTTTCTTTATCCATTCTTCCACTGAGGGGTATCTAAGTTGTTTCCAGGTTCTGGATATTACAAATAATGTTGCCATCCCACCTTGCCCCCAAGTACCCCTTTCCATCTGTGGGTCTCTAGGATTCCCCAACTCAGCCTGCTTTGGGGCTGAGGGTCTGGAGACACAGTGGTGAATGCAAGGCTGCAGGGGTTTCTTTGTTCCACCGATCCAGCGTCTACTAAGCCTGCCATTTTGTCTGTGAGGTCCTTGGCCAGCAAGTGGCCCTGATCCAGTACCAGTAGATCCATCTGGAGAGGTAAGTGTGTGCCCTCTGGCTGGCCAGATGCCTGGGAAGGGAGCACAGGCACCCTACAATCCCCTAAACTTTCTGAATTCTTTATAACATGGGTAACAGTGTGGAACCTTATAGGAGTCTAAACTCTCTGGTAAAAACCCCACTCTCTGTTTAGACTGTATGGAAAGCCAGTACAGGAAAACATTGGGTAGATAGTTGTAAGTGGAGGGTGTTTGTTTTCAGCCCAGCCAGCCAGAACCAAAATAATAACAAAGAAACTGTATTAATTAAATCACTGCTTGGCCCATTAGCTCTAACTTCTTATTGGCTAACTCTTATATCTTAATTTAACCCATTTTTATTAATCTGTGTATCACCATGAGGTCATGGCCTACCAGCAAAGTTTGAACATGTCTATCTCCAGTGTTAGGTTCATGGCATCTCTCTGACTCTTTTCTTCTCCCAGCATTCAGTTCTGTCTTCCCCACCTACCTAAGTTCTGCCCTATGAACAGGCCAAGGCAGTTTCTTTATTCATTAATGGTAATTACAGCCACACAAAGAGTACTCTCACATCACCTCCCCTTTTCTGTTTAAATAAAAAAGAAGGTTTTAACTTTAATATAGTAAAATTACATAAACAAAATAGTTATCAAGCAAGAATTGAAGTTAAAATATTTATGTCTATTTTATCTTTTATCATAGAAAACTATAACTATCTATCTGTTCTTCAACTCCATCAAAGACCGCAGAAAGATATTATCTAAGTAAACAGGATGTGCATTGTAAGCAACATCCAAAACTCTAAAAATGACAAAGACATCTTGCTGCCTGAACAGTTACCCAAAGTTCTTCTGTACCCTGGGGCATCCATGTTCAGCCTACAAGCCCATAGTATCTGGCAGCCTTTTCCACAAAGCAGGAAATTTCAAAGACAGTTCGGTCACTTTCTTCTGTATCCTGCAGAATGTCTCACAAGCTCTTTCATGAAGCAGGAAACCCAAAGGATCATCTCACCTTAGGCAAGTTCAGCAGTCATTTCTCTGTAGGTTTTGGTTGTCCAGTTTATCCACCAAACTCCATAAGGAGCCTCTTTGATAACCAATTGGTGCTTCCAGGAGCAGATATCTCATTGTCATGAAAAGTCTTAAGTTGTTATTAAACATTTTAAATTCTGGAGGTCTGTGAAAGACTTGAAGAATACCTACCTAACTGAAATATATCTCTATACATCTAGAAAATCTAACTTACATGACTATAAGCTTGACTATTATAGATGATTATCTATTGATCTATATTTCTTAATTATACATCACATTTTTAAATGAACTACACATTCACAACACCTTAATCAAGAGCAGAAATATACATATAATAAGAATGACCTTAAAATTGTATCAATAAACTAATATTCATACAAATGCTAGCCTCTATAGCATACCCCCCTTTAAATGTACACAGTATTTGGGAATATGGGCATGTTTTTTTTTTTTTCTACAAACTGCTTCCTGCTGTTTATTGGGCAAAGTAATTTTTGAGGGCATTTTTTTGGGGTGTTCAGAGTAACCTTTCAGGGGATCTTGTTCTGTGAAACTATACTGGTCTGGTACGAATCCATAGGTTCCCATCTTCGGTAAAAACAAAAGAACCTCTTTTCCAAAGCAACGTATTCTTAAATCCAAATTCTAAAGTCAAGATACCTATATAAAATACATATAGGTTTAACTTATCAACCCATACAATGAAATGTCTCCCTGTACTTAGCTCCTTCACAGTCAAAAAACCTAAAAGAAAAGACAATAATATACATAATCCAGACTCTCTGTGTATATTCCATCTTTACATGGCTTATTTTTCTTTACTCCTTCTTAATCTATGAGCGTCTGTACTCTGTCTCTTTAAAGACTTTTTTAAAAATGATTTACTTCTTTTCCAACTCTCTATACTCTTTTTCTTCTCTCTCCCATGCCTATGTACATTTATCTTGCCTATGTACATTTATCTAACACTGTGACCCATTTAGAGGTTTTTTTTTATATCTAAATCTGTCCTTATTGCATTATCTGTAATTCTCTACTGTCTTGAAAGTTTTTTAAAATGGTAAGCAGCTTGGTTGCAGCTGCTTTGGATGCTGGCTTCACCTCTCTCCAGTTTTAAAATGGTGGACATATTACCAGTGTTAGCTCTGGGGCCACCAGGCAGAAGACACGCTCAGCACTCCACCTCCAAGAATAATCCTTTTTATCTGAGTAACAGCCAAATCTGCTGCACAGAGCATTGCACAACCTGGAAACATCTCTGTGTATGGCAAAAGAAATCTGCCATGCTCTCCTGCCTCTGCACTCCTAGCAGTCCTGATCTCACCACCAGGCCAGGAAGACAGTGCTGAGCAGTGGGCATGGTCTTAGCTACTTTCCTCCCAACCCTGAGCAGGCACACAAACACCCTGGCCCATCAATTCCATTGAAAAGCTCCATAGCTATAGTTTGTGCTGGAGGCACAGTCCATACAGTGGCATTTTAAAACCATGCAGCTTTTGTTTCTGCTATGGCTGAATCAGGAAAATCTCTTTCAAAGAAGTTGTGGCATGCCACCAGAAAACAGCAAGAAGCTGTTTTAAACTCTGTATTTTTGTGTCCAGAATTCCTTTTCAAGCCCTCTCAGGTTTTTTTTGTTTTGTTTTGTTTTGTTTTGTTTTTTGTTTTATTTACTGAGATTTTATTATTTTATTTATTACCGTGTGTGTGCGTGTGTGCCATGGTATGTATATGGAAGTCAGAGAACATCTTGTGGGGGTTGGTTTTCTCCCTTCCCCATGTGGGTTCCGGAGACTGATCTCAGATCATGAGGCTTGGTGACAAGCGTCTTTACCCACTGTGCCATCTCACTGGATGTATGGAGGAAGATCCAGTCACAGGGTTTTCTTCAAGCAAGCCAGGTAACTTTATAACTAAGAGCAGAAATAACTCAAAGACAGTTTCATCACCAAAGTCCACCGCAGCATGGTTTTAAGTAAATTTAGCTGGCCCCACATTGGGTATCAGTCCCCCACATTAGGAGGAGGGCGCTTGTTTTCATCCCGGCCACCCAGAACATAAATAATCACAAAACTGTATTAATTAGATCATTGCTTTACTCATTAGCTCTAACTTCTTATTGGCTAACTCTTATATCATAATTTAACTCATTTCTATTAATCTGTGAATCACCATGAGGTCGTGGCCCACCTAAGTTCTGCCCTATCAACAAGCCAAGGAAGTTTCTTTATTTATTAATTACAGCACACAGAGGGTACTCCACATCAGATAGTACATGGATTATAAAGTGTTAAGTGTTTTTTTTCACTTGAACTTTACTATAATATTTAAATTTACTTAATAAGATACAAAGACATTAATTTTTAAAACATCTGTCACTTTCTTTATAAGTATTTTTATAATTATTGAGCATTTTTCTAAAAAACTACAAAACTGTTTTTTTATTGATTTTATTGAGCTATACATTTTTCTCAGCTGCCCTCTCTTCTCCCATCCCCTTCAACCCTATCCCAAGGTCTTCAAGCTCCCAATTTACTCAGGAGATTTTGTCTTTTTTTGCTTCTCATGTAAATTGGATCCATGTATGTCTCTCTTAGGGTCCTCATTGTTTTCTAGGTTCTCTGGGATTATGATTTGTAGGCTGGTTTTCTTTGTTTTATGTTTAAAAACCACTTATGAGTAAGCACATATGATAATTGTCTTTCTGGGTCTGGATTACCTCACTAAATATGATGTTTTCTACTTCCATCCATTTGCCTGCAAATTTCAAGAGGTCATTATTTTTCTCTGCTATGTAGTACTCCACTGTATAAATGTATCGCATTTTCCTAACCCATTCTTCAGTCGAAGGGCATTTACATTGTTTCAATATCCAGCAATACCATGTTTGGGTATATATCCAAAAGGATGCTTAATTGTACCACAAGGGCATGTGCTCAACTATGTTCATAGCAACATTGTTTGTCATAGGCAGAACCTGAAAATTCCTTGGAATAAAGTAGAACATAAAAAATAGAAAAAGGAATGTTAGCTCAACACTTTCACAGAGGGGGGAAATTACCTAATTATTTAACTTATTTTTTCTAATTATATTTTCAGTTTACCCTTGAATTATCAGGGCATCATTTAAGCAAAGACTTCTACTTTACTTAACTAATAGTTTACCTAAAATATCTTTGTTATACTGGAATCCTTAGGGTGAGAAAAAGTCATGTATGAACTTCAACCACAGCATTATTAGCTAAAGGCTGTAATGAAAGCTGGATTTCTTTTTTTTGAAAAATATATCATCTTGGGTCTGAAGTTACTCTAAAATTTACTTTGTAAATTTACTTATTTTTCTATTCCCTTCAGACATTAGCCAGCTAAAATTGCTACACATTCATTAATTACACCAATTAGTTCCAACGTTCCTAGCACACATTCAGCACTTGATTATTGAGCTAAAAGTAGTTAGGTATGGCAGAAATAATACACATGAGCAAAAATTTCAAGTCCCTTGGACACTGAACTGATGAATACATTATATGTTTTGGCATAGCTAAGTGATCTTATTATGTTTGCTTAATTTAATAATGTGGTTGGCTGATATTTTCGCATTTCACCAGGTAATGGCAGAGAGAACAGGTCTATGTTTGTAATGGACATTGGGGAAAGGGGGTTTCCCTGATTAAATGTTATAATTGCAGGTTTGTCCATATTCTTCATTTCATTTCTTTAATTGTAAATGTGACATTTTCTTTTAACTGCGGACCATACATTTTGCTTTCAGTTTCTGCAATGTGAAATACGTTCATGGGAAAACAGTAAACACAGGCTTACAGGAAATAGTCTGCCATCCAACCTCCATGACTCAAAGATGCTGAAGGCCTCCAGCATTTCTCTACGGACATGAAATTCCAATCTTCATGTCCTTGAACTTCATGGGGAGTTAATTGCTTCTTTAAATTGACTTTTATAAAGGTTTGCTAATTTCAATCAGAGCTTATTAGTGAACATATTAGGTTTTGCTAGTTAACACACACTGGTGGGGGAAAAATAAAAAGTTGAAAAGTTAAGGAAATAATTCTGGTCCTCCACTTGCTGTGTTTCTGGCTCAGTGGGTCAAGGATGAGTTCTAGCACTCTTTGACTTATCAGGAGATAGCAATGTAGCCACTGGAGAAAAGGGTCCTAACATGTGACAATGAGAGTGAGCGCAAAACTAAGTGTAAAAAGGTAATCTCTGCAAATGAAGACTATTAATGACTCAACTTGCTCTCAGTTATAAAATAATGTATAAATTATAGTATACCAACAAATAAAATAATATTAATTTTTTATTAGAAAGCAGGTCATATGCACATGCATTCACAAATGCGTGAGTTTCAAATACCTTAAATTTTCTTGGCAGACTAGTACTTAAAGAGTGATCAAATAAAATCAATAAAAAAGCTTAAAAAAGTGATGTAGTGAGATCTAATTATGCATTTCTGTTTTTATAAAATAAACTATTTGCCTTTCCAAAAAAAATAAAAGAAGGAAAGGAAAGGAAAAAAAGAGTGATCATGATGGAACCAGAGCACAGAAAAGTGCAATGACTTCTTCAAGATCACACAGTTCAAATGCAGAAAAATCAGGTAGCAAACCCAGACAGTTTGGACATAAGCACTGAGCTATTCTAGGGCATGATTGTCCAAACTTACCAGTATGTAAACAGTCACTGAACGATGATATGCATGAGTCATTAACAGTGTACATACTAAGAGTCCTATGTTTATACATTTTACAGAGTTACAAAAACAAAATTAGAACAAACACAAATTTTAGGAAGAAAATGAGGCAACCTTAAACTCTCTGACATGTTTACAAATAATTACAGAAAGGATTAGATTGTGTTTGGGATTAGTGACATTCTGCGAATTCACCAAAGAAGTTGGCTCTCCCTGTACCTCATCTTCAGTAGGGAAGAGAAGATCATTTCATACCCCCTCTACTGACATGCCTGATTGCATGTGAGCTTGAGTACTAAGTTGTTCCTCCCTAATCTAGGTTGACATTTCTTTTCCACTTAATAAGCATCAGAACATGTCTCTTAAGTCTATGTGGACTTCATATGTCAGCTGTAAAGTACACCACTAGAATTTGAAGTTTATCTTAACTGAGTGGTAGTGTGTGTGTGTGTGTGTGTGTGTGTGTGTGATATTCCTCCCCCTTTACTAGCTACTCTTTCTTCTTCTTCTTCTTCTTCTTCTTCTTCTTCTTCTTCTTCTTCTTCTTCTTCTTCTTCTTCTTCTTCTTCTTCTTCTTCTTCTTCTTCTTCTTCTTCTTCTTCTTTGAGAGAGAGAGAGAGAGAGAGAGAGAGAGAGAGAGAGAGAGAGAGAGAATTTTGGAAAGAATAAGTTAAGCCCAAGCAAGTCAGAGAGAAGAGAAAGGGAACAAGTTTCTATAACGCAGGATTTCTCTACCTTTTTCTGCACAAACTGAAAGATAAAAGTTCCAAGGTCAGCCAGATCTTTAGGGGGTTCTTTCGCAGCATGACTAGCCTTGGATAATGACCCTTAGACAGGTAAATTATCTATTCTTGCCCCTCGGGTACAAAGAAAAAATAAATCAAAGCAGGTGGAAGGCTTAGGTGTAGCACGCTGCCTCTTTCCTTTCTTCAGTATTTCATAAATCTGCGTGTTATCTCTTTTTCTACATATATTCTGAGACCATTCATTAAAATAAAGAAAAACCATGGCTTGATCTGTTATGGGGGAGGATTTTGAAGAAGGGAAATGGTAATTATTATGTGCTCTATTTCCTCTACACCCTCCCAATGGCTTCATACTGGTTTTCATTACATTTCAACCCAGGTTTGTTAGGTCAGGGGAGACAGGGGTGGTCACTGAGATGTTATAAAATTTACCCTCCTCTCCTCAGTAAAATCTGGTAGCCATGTATAAGGGAAATCAGTGTTCATAAATTATTTTGAATATTAAAAGGAATATAAACATGAAAGCAGACTGACAATAAGAAATAAGTTCATGGGTGAAGGAGTTGACTAAAAATTCATCATTTAGGGTCTCTTTCATTCCTGATATGTCGGTTACTTCAAATAAAATTGTTTAACTTCTGGGCACAAGGTAAGTAGACTTGTCTGTAAAAGTATTTTTCTATGTGTGTCTCTCTTAGGGTCCTCATTGTTTTTTTAGGTCATCTGGGATTGTGATTTGTAGGCTGTTTTGTTTGTTTGTTTGTTTTTTGTTTGTTTTGGTGTTTTTTTTTTGCTTTATGCCTAAAAACCACTTATGAATGAGTACATGTGATAATTGGGAGCATGGGAACCTTGGGAGAGGGCTGAAGAGGAGCGGAGAGGCAGGGAGGGAAGAAGAGAAAAATGTAGTGCTCAATAAAAATCAACTTTAAAAAGTTTTAGCTACAGAAACAAGGACCCGAGTTTGATCTCCAAGGCCATTGGCATAGTGGACTACTCTT
The DNA here is from genome assembly GCF_903992535.2 of Arvicola amphibius. Taxonomy (NCBI): domain Eukaryota; kingdom Metazoa; phylum Chordata; class Mammalia; order Rodentia; family Cricetidae; genus Arvicola; species Arvicola amphibius. Next base: position 21,645,114 of record NC_052060.1, on the reverse strand, counting down.
CTTATCCCAGTTTAGGGAAGCAGGAACATGCAGAATTTTGGGACTCACTGGCCAACCAACCCAGGCCACTTAGCAAGATGCAGGCCAGACTGGAGATCTTGAACCAAACAATGACAGCAACAAAAGTAGATAGTAACCAAGGAATAGCAGTCAAGGTTATCGTCTGACATCTGCATGCACAGACTCAGATTTCTGTTTAGGATGTTACAGAATCTTCTTTCACATACTGAAAATAAAACAATATCAAAATATGGAATTATGCAAGTTAAATAGACAATACTTTTTTATTAAGCTATACATTTACCTCCATTCTCCTCCCTCCCTCCCCTCTCTTCTTCTACCCTCTTCCATGACCCCAATGTTCCCAATTTACTCAGGAGATCTTGTCTTTTTCTCCTTCCTATGTAGATTCATATATGTTTCTCTTAGGGTCCTCATTGTTGTCTAGGTTCTCTGGGGTTGCTTCTTCTTTGCTTTCTGTCTAAAAGTCACATATGAGTGAGTACATATTAAAATTTTCTTTCTGGATCTGGGTGACCTCACTCAATATGATTTTTTCTAGAATCATCCATTTGCCTGCAAATTTCAAGATGTCATTATTTTTTTTTCTGCTGTATAGTCCTCCATTGTGTAAATGTAGCACATTTTCTTTAGCGAGGGGCATTTCGGTTGTTTTCAGTTTCTGGCTATGACGACCAATGCTGCTATAAACATAGTTGAGCACATGTCCTTGTGCTATGATTGAGCATCCTTTGGATATATACCCAAACATGGTATTGCTGGGTCTTGAGGTAGATTGTTTCCTAATCTTCTGAGAAATTGCCACACTAATCCCAAAGCAACTGTACACATTTACTCAAAACATTCTCCAATACTTTTACCACCACACAACTAGTCAGTGGATGCTGAAAGACAAGACAGGTGTCTGGGCTCACTTTTGGAGGAAATTATTGCTGCTCCACCTTGACCACAGGGCAGAATGCCACTGATGACTAAAATTATTTTTCTTAAAGGATTTTACTTTTTGTCTCAGAACTCTTATTCCTTAACTAGAAAATAACAATACTGGAGTGATAATTGACATTAGAAGTTAAGATTTCTTCATCTCTGACCCAACAATTTCTTTCCTGTGCATATTATAATGTATAAATATAATTAGAAATGTCCCCATGCCAGAGAGAAGAACTATGTTTATAGGCAGGCTTGATCACGTCTCTTGGTCTTTCTCCATTCCATGTTCACCTAACAGGTGGAGTCCAAGCAATTCTGCTTCCCAGAGATTATTCCATTGCATTTTATAGTGGCTCAACATGAAGAATATTTTGTTACTCACATTCTAACAATAAACATAGAGGCTATGTACTGTGTGTCTGGAAGCACTGCACAAATAGCCCTACCCCTAGGCTACTCTAATCTAACTACAGAATCCATGCGCCATTTCCATCTCTTTGATTAGAACTGAAGCACCCAGGGGTTGTCACTTCTCTGCTTTAATAAGATGTGTTGATGAGATTTGAACATAGAGTTGAGAGTCCTTTAACATTATTTCCTACTTCATCAGTAGAAAATCATAGTGACGTTGAGAATTCCTTACTCAAATATAGCTCAGGTCCTCTGAGCATCCAGAACAAAACAAGCAAAGCCCCAACAATGAAGACATGTGATTCCTCATGGAAGTCCCAATAGGAAGGTTTGAGAGCTATGACTAATGGACAGTTCATGGATGAACTAAGCACTCCCAATCTTCTTTTAAGATATGAACGAAGTTTAGAGGCTGATGTTGGCTCTTCTGAAACAGAGACCTCTCCCTCAAAACACTTTTGTGAAAAGGAGTCTGTGCTTCTAGTGCATTATGTTGTGGGTTGCTTTTTCTGGAAGGTACGGAGCAACTTAATATTTAAAAGGCTATATAATTTAGAATATGGGAATGTGTTTATCTTGCCTTAATACATACTTTATTAAACATAAATGGCCCAAAACCTCTCTTTATTCACTAATTCATGATGAATACGTAACACAAACTCAGAAACCTTGAGCGGAACTCACTGTAGCCCAGTCCTTCCCTCTATTCAAGGCTATTTTTTAATTCCACACCTCAATTCCATGCTGGTTTTCCTTCAGCCATGAGGCAGTTCTCATCTTAGAGCTTCAGAATTCAATTAGAAAATGGAGTCTTTTTCTTGCTGAGTCATGGTGTCAGTGTGGATAGAGTCAGAGACTAAACAAGAGGAGGGAGGACATTCTGGTACCAAAATATCATAAGAGCTTCAGGTAAGTAGGCAGCCCATTCAGCACAGGAAAGGAGTTTGAGTAACTATGACAAACGTAGTAAAATCACAAACCAGATCCACTTCTGGCCAAGACAAAGTACGTGATTGCCTAAAAAGGGAGTCCTTATTCTTCCAGTGATCGCGAAGGCACAGAGGGGCTGTGGACAACTACCTAACTCACCACATCAATATCCTTTGTTTCTCTTCTTTCAAAGCTTTCAGTGCTTCTAGTGAGAACTAATGGTTTCATTTTGCGTTTCCTTCACTCTTTGTTTATTGTGTGTGTGTGTGTGTGTGTGTGTGTGTTCATTTTGTATAAGTAATGTTTTTGTCTGCTTTCGCACACAGAATACATACAGAACAGATGGCTATAAGGTAGAACTCCTACTTTATTCTTCACCATTATACCCTTAGAACTCTTCACATAATAGGTACTCAATAAATGCTTATTAAATATTCAAACACATGATAAGGAAAGGGGTAAAGCAGCCCTGTCTAGATTTACCTGCCATTATGTCCTCCCCTCATTCACAACACATCATCGAAGATGAAGAGCTATAAATCGAACAATTACTTTGTGACCCCCACACCAATCCAATCACTAACCTTCACCTATGAAACATATTCTTTGCTTATTATCTGCAACCCATTTTTAAGCTCCTCGACCTCTACATATTTGAAGAAATATTTTAAGATCTTGTCACTGAGTGAATATTTGCATAAAGAAAAGTAAAATGCCTTAGTTTCAAACACATCAGCAAAATTCACAGGAAAACGGATCCTCGACATATACACACAGGTGACTACACTGAGCCTGAGAAGAGGAGGAACTTCTCAGCCCTTCTAAAGACGAATACACCTTCTCTATACCATCAAGGACAAGCAAGGGGGAAGAGCATAAAAAGCAAAGGCTGGCATGGTTAACTGACAAGATTAATGATGTTCATAAAATTGATGGAGGCTTGTGGGCATAAAATGGCTGTAATAGCTCACACCAAGCCCAAGGATGTAAATAGTCAACAAATAATTTCTTGTTGGTCTCATATCTACTACAGAACCACAAAGTAAATGCGGGAATACTAAAATAAGTGGTGAAAACAATAAAGATGCTTTCTCTTTATTATTTCTTTCCAAAACTTCTTACTTTATTAAGACATTTTACTTTTCTTTTTCTGTACACAATAGATATTATGATATTTCTGATTAACAATTTTACCTGTTTGAATTTTCATATACCCCCATATACATGGTATTTTTTTTTCAACATGGTCTAACAAGTCTTTGTAAATGGGCTTGCCATCTCAAAGTGAAATCTTACACTGCATTTATTTGGTCTTGGAAAATAAATACTGGGTAACTATTTGTCATTTTTGAATAATGATACATTCATTAAGGAATGTATTTCTTCTGTACTAGCAGGAGGGGAGTTATGTCAGATCCCACCCACCCACTGTCTAACACTGGACTCTCAGTAGATTCAGTCATCTCTTTCTGTTCTTATCCAGACCCTGCACTTATGCCAAGACATTGGTTGCACAGTGGGGATATATTGGTGAGCTTATTCCTGCCAGGAAGAAGAGAGTAACATTGTTCACTTTGCAAAGGTAAATCAACTTCACAAAGTGTGCCATCACTTTAATAAGAGTCTATATTTATTGAACACTAATTATGAGCCAGCCACCACATTGAGTGATTTATAAACATTATTTCATTAAACCATCACTGCAGCATTATGAAGTAGGTAGTTTTATTATTCCCCAGTTTACAAATGATGTAACTAAGATTTAGAGAGGTTATGTAACATACTCAAGGGCATGTAGCTAGGAAGTTGATGAACAAAGATCACAATAATCAACATCTGCCTAGCTCCCAGAGTTAGCCGTTTAATCTGTGACGATTTTTCACATATTGCTTCATCACAAAAGAGTCCTAAATGTGTAATGGTTATTTTTTAAGGTTACCAAGTTGTTTTCTAATGCTATGAAGTGATAAATTTTTTTAGGAAATATCAAAAGGAAAATTGCTTTACTATTATACTATTAGCAATTATATGGGGTTTGAAGGATCTTATTGTGAGATCATCTTCGTGGGAGTATGGGATGGAATACTAGCCATAAAAACACAACATACGACTTTATAGCTAAAGCTGTAATAAAAGAACAGACACTTTAAAAAGAAATATGCAAATTAATTTACAAAAACTCATTTGAATTAACTAGCATTCGATTTAAATGTGAAGGGCTGGCTCTTCTACAGAAGGCTTCTCTGTGTCTGCCTTTTTGTCTGTACTTGGCTTTCTGGATCCCACCTACACAGGACTCTATGGGAGTTAACAATACAGATTATTCGTCCTTGGACGTTGTTAATATCTCTTGTCCTTCCCCTGAATCCTCTACCATTCTGAATCTCTCTGTAATTACTTATTCAATTTGTTTTCATTTGTATCCATTTGCTCTGAATTTCTGTCTCTGTGAATATATGCCTAGTTAGCCTTCAGTCCTTCACTATTGCCCATTTAAATACCTTTCCCCTTACTTTAGGTTTTGGTGATGATCATGGCTCTCCATATTCACTTCAAGAGATAGTTGTCTAATAGAGTGAATATTAAAAGGTGACTCCGGGGCTGTAAAGAAGGCTCAGCTCTTAAAATGGAAGTGGTACTCCTTTTGCAGAAGATGTGGGTTTGGATCAATGAAATCCTGTCAGGAAGCTCGTACCTGCCTGGACTAAAATTTCAGGGAAAAACACTACTCTCCTCTGGCTTCCAGCAGGACCTACACAGATGTGTACATACCCTCTAGCCAGAAACAAACATGTAATTAAAAATAATAAACACAAATCTAAATAATATACAGATGCTGCAGTGTTAGGAAAAGGGTTTCGTTTGGATACAAAACACTGTATAAAGAGCTAGGTGTGGTGGCTTTTGCCTGTATAATCCCTGAGCGGGGAAAGTGAAGACAATGCTTTATGGAATTCACTTTCTGGCTCATCTAGGTGAACTGGTGATACCCTGCTCCAGGTTCAGTGAGAGATCCTGCCTCAAAAACTAAGGCGAAGACTGATTGTTGAAAATACCCAACATCAATCTCTGACCTCCATGTGTGCATACATATAAAAACACAGCTATATGTACTTTTATACATGCATATGCACTCAGAAACCACATATACACACTTTCAAACAAATTGTCTGGATCAAACTTAATTGGTTGCCCATGTAAGCCAAGAATAAATTAATGTAAGCTGCATGTCATTTATGCTGTTGAACAAACTATTAATTTATATATATACAGACATATGTTGAAAACACAGCATGTTTATAATGTCAATATAGTACAGAATATGATATCAGTGAAATAATAATAAATCAATAAAATGATAAAGTGTATCAAAATATAAATGGCCTTATATCACTTGACATCACTACAGGGACTTCCCAGAATTATTCAATCTTTAAGACTTCTGAACTATGGTGAAGTGTTATAAACTTCCATCACGATAATGTGTATGATTCAACAAACACATGAAGGTAGAGTGTGCTTATGAATTTAGAAATATATATGTAATGTAGGTATGTATGTACATGTTACAACAACTAAGGAAAACAGAGGTCAAGAATTTGAAAGAGAAAAAGGAGTGATATGCATATGAGAGGGTTTGGATTGGAAAGGAAAAGGGAGAATTTAATTACATCTCAAAATAATAAAAGAAATAATTTTAAAAAGTGAAAGATGATCATATGTTTTCTTTTCTTTCAGTGAAATTTGCAGGCAAATGGATGGAAATAGAACAAAACCATCCTGAATGAAGTAAGCCAGACTCAGAAAGACAAACAAGGTGTGTACATACTCATAAGTGGATATTACATATGTAAAGAATAACCAGCCTATAGTTCATGACCCTAGAAAAGCTAGGTAACAAGGAGAACCCTAAAGATAGATATACACAGATTGCATGAATCCCCCAGGGAAGGGGAAACAGACAAGAACTCCTGAAAAAATCGGTAGTGCAGGGACTTAGGGGAGGGAGCACACAAGGCAGGGAGAAGGAAAGAGGAGAGAACATGAGGGAATGGGTTGGCTGAGATGGGGAAAGGACAGAGAAGGAAAGCAAAAAAAGAGATATCTTGATCCAGGAAGTCATTATGGGTCTAGCAAGAAACCTGGAACTAGGGAAATTCCCAGGAATTGACAAGAATGACTCTAGCTAAGACCCTAAGCAGTAGTGGATAGAATACCTGAACTGGCCTGCTATAATCAGATTTATGACTACATTGTCATCATAGACATTTCATCCAGCAAATGATAGAAGCAGATGCAGAGATCCACAGCTAGCACCAAGCCAAGTTCCCAGAGCCCAGTTGAAGAGAGGGAGGATTGATAATATGAGCAAAGGGGTCAAGACCATAATGGGGATACCCATAGAAGCAGCTGTCCTGAACTCGTGGGAACTTACTAACTCCAGACTGACAGCAGGGGAACCTGCATAGGACCAAACTAGGCCCTCTGAATGCAGATGACAGTTGTGTGGCCGGGACAGTTTGTAGGGACACTGGCAGTGGAACCAGGACTTATGCCTAGTGCTTGAACTGGATTTTTGGAGCCCATTCTCTATGGAGGGCTATCTTGTTCAGATATAGGGGAAAGGGCCTTGGTCTTGGCTCAAAGTGATGTGCCAGACTTTGTTGACTCCCGTTTGGAAGCCTTATACTCTCTAAAAGTGGGTAAGGAGTGGGGTGAGGAAAGGTGGGGGAGTTGAAGGAGCAGCGGGAGAGGGAATGGTGATTGTCATGTAAAATGGGAAATCATAGTTTTAAAAATAAATAAAAAGAAAAATCTACACTGAAAATAAAAAATAAAAAATGAGAGAGGACTACCACCCTGCTGGCAGCTTGTGAATGGGCTGTCACTCAAAGAAGAGGTCAAATGTGCCTGGTCAATTATCATGTGTGGTGGCTCCTTAACAAGTTAAGTGTGTTAAGCTTTTCATATTTCCAAACGCAGAATGACTCGGAGAGTGATGGGATAATTTGCTTAACCATTTGTTATGCACACAGAACAGCTGCAGCAAAGCATTTGCTCTGAATTTACAGGCTGAGTGGATGAACTGATGCTTAGAAACTGATCATCAACATGTCCTTCCCTAAGCTCTAGTCATCAGCAACAGTCGCTTCTAAATGAGCCATAAACCTTTCTGCTCAGACGGGAGCAGAGTGGCATGTACCAAGCCCGGTTCTGAAGGCGTATCATTTTGAATGCTTTACTATTAAAGTAAAGGATAATTATGTGATTCAGTCATGCTCTTTTTAAATTACCTGTAAGGCCAGGTAACGGCCAGTATTCACTTTGACCCAGAACATTTCCAAGTCTACTGTTTTTGCACTAGATGCAGAAAATAGATAACTATACAAAGGTACATTATATCAACATGAATTAAGCACCATGATCCTTAGCCACACAAGTCTGGCAAGGTCTGGATAAGAAGACTTGATGTGACAATTTGGGGGGTGGGGTGAGCCCGCACATGCACACGTGTATGCCTAAGAGTGGATCTGTTAACTTCCTCATGATTCAGGTATAGTTTTCAGTCTCCCAGGTTTAACAAAGGCACGGATCTTGGGGCAATTTGGCAAAAGCTTTGCTGCATGATAATTAGAAGTTGAGCAGCACATATAAAGCCTAATATTTATTTAAATAGCATCATGAATATAAAAAACTAGATACATTGCAATATTCATCTCATGACAACAGAGTGCTTGAAAATGCTGTAAAACCTAAAAATAATGCGTTTTAATTTTCATAACAGCTTGAAGCAAAATGGATGTTTTAAAATTAAAATCATATAGAGCATTGATGGGTAAGTCTTGATTCATACAATGAAACACTATTTGATCTAGTATCTCATATTAAATCAAAGACATTAACCCAAAAATTTTATGACATACAAACAGGTTATGACAATTTTTATAGTATTAGCCCAAGTGGTACCAAACTCTTTACTGCAGCAGGTATCTTATCTCACATGAATAAGATGTGATTTATGACTGGTAGCCTGGAGAATTTTTATTGCTTCTGTAGTGGAAATAAACACAAGTCTTCCCAAAGTGACTGCAACTGAATGTTTGAGGAGGACCTGACCAGGTGGTGATGTTATACTACTGAGCTCCTTCTGTATAGCTGGAAACAAAAGTCAGGGCTAGCTGGTCTCAAACATAAATTTCAATTTTATACATACATACATACATACATACATACATACAGATATATAATGATTTTTGAGATAGGGTTTCTCTGTGTAGCCCTGGCTGCCCTGGAATTTACTCTGTAGACCAAACTGCCCTCAAACTTACGGAGATCCATCTGCTTCTGCCTCCCAAGTTTTGGTATTAAAAGCATACACCACTATACCTGGATAATCATTTTATATTTTTAAAGAAAAAATTCTCAGAAATAGAAATACATTTTACTAGATGGACTTTGCAGACCCAATTTTGTGAGTTCACAGAAATCAAACAGAGTCTCTACAGGGTTCAGTAAGCCCCACAAATGTTCAAAATCCTCACGGATGCCACCTGGCATTTGACTTAAGCTCCTCGTAGACAATTTACCACATTTCCAAGTGCCCAACTGGTGCCTGTCATGTATAATTCTATTGAGGCAATATTCAGTGTATAAGCTTTAATCGGTGTAAGTTCACAAAGGAAAAGGTTCTTCATTAAACAGAAAATTTTTCACCACACAGGACTCTACCAGGATGCCAAAATCCAAATAGAAACAAAAAATATTATAATGTAAAATACATTGGTTCTATAGCCACAACAGGAAAAAAATAATCCAAACATATTTTTGTTTTGAGATTATTTTGATTATATATATCCTCTGCCTAACGGCAGTGAGAATGTCAGTGAAATCTATTTAATTTACCAGATCTGTCTTGATGGTGGAATAGGCTGCAACAATTTTAAGTTATTTAGTGTGTGTGGTCATATTGAGTTGATGAACAAGAGCATGGATATACTAAGGCTCGGGTTCACTATGGGAAAGGAGAAATAATTTGGGATTATTTGTAAAAGAAAGAACAAAACCTAGAAGTGGAAGTGAAATAGAAAGTTTCCATGGGATCTCATGAAACCTTAAGGTAAGGTAATAATAACAATAATAATAATAATAATAATAATAATAACAATAATAATAATAATAGTGTTTTTCCATTGCTACATGCATAAAACATTAGCAATATATACATGCTCATTAGCATTAAGCATGCTTGGGTCCAGATGTCCTTCTAAATGTCCTTGTATATTCATGTCGCTCTGCCTTCAGAATTCGACCATGTGTCTGTCATTCTCCACGAAAGCGATTAGCCAGCTTTCTGATTTGTTTCTCTCCCTGCACTTTTACTTCATGTGATGCTGTTTCCAAGCAACAATGTGGGTCTACTAAGAGCAAGTGCAGTCATGAGTTGTTCTATCCTACTGCTCCTGTCGGGAATCAAAAGCAAAGTCCTCTGAATCTCTGCAGAATCAGTCTGCAAGCTTTCTTCCCATTGCTGGGATATTTGAAGCCAGCCTGGCCACCAGTTTCTTTCTGAACTAAGCAAGAGCTTTACCAACCCAGGATCACTGTACATCTTGCTCCCATTAATTCAGACTGCTTTGGTCTACTAGCCACGGGGCTCCCTCTCTTAACTCCCATCATTTCTTCACTTAACAATTCTTAGCTGTGATATTAATCTCGTCATCGTCTGGAGTTTTGTTCTTGTTGCTCTGCTTCATTGCCTGTTTTCTCGTTTTATTCTCCCTATCCTACTTGAATACCTAGTCTGTGAAAGTGTTTGTTCAACACTACAGCTGAAGAGCTTAAAATAAGACTGGTACATTAAAGCTATTCTCAGATTGTTTACATAGGTAATGAAGTAAAAATATACCTGAAACTATATATATATATATATATATAGATAGATAGATAGATAGATAGATAGATATATTACATTATATAATGTCATATGTAACGTGGCCAAAATGAACTGACTTAATGAGTTCTTATGAACGCAGTTTTATATGGATGCTGAGACAACTGTGAGTAAAAATGTGAGCCAGAGTTGACAACTAAAAATTGGAAAAGAAAGAGACAGAGCGGCAAATAAAAAAAAAAAAAAAAGTGGTAGATTCTGTATTCACTGCGTACAGTGAAAATAGTTATTTTAAATTGTGATCTTTTTATAGTATGGGATCTCAAGTAAGTAGAGGCTATCATGCGAACACCTTTTCTCACTATTAGATGACCCAAAATGCCTTTGTTATATCTTAAAAATGGAAAATGGAAAATCATCCCCTCAGGCCACAGAGTTTGAATTGTTATAGGAATAACCAAGTTGAAAATCTTAATAAATCAAAGACTTGTATCAATACAGGTATGTCAGCCTTAGCTGATGAATGTCAGCAAACGAACAGTCGTGTTAACCTGTCATTGCTATTTTCCTTCTTTTCATGGGTCTGATCATACATATAAAGTTTTAAGTAACGGGGGGGCCGGAGAGATGGCTCAGAGGTTAAGAGCACTGGCTGCTTTTCTAGAGATCCTGAGTTCAATTCCCAGCAACCACATGGTGGCTCACAACCATCTATAAGATCTAGTTCCATGCTGCCATACATGCAGGCAAAACACTGTATACATAATAAATAAAAAAAATTTTTAAATGTAAGTAACAAATATGCAAGATTCTTGGTATACTATTTTTCAAAAGATATGAGAAAATTTGCACTTACTGTACAACTATTTTCTTTTTCCTCTCTTCGAGCTCTGGAAATCCAATCAAAGACAGGAAGGAGGTAATATAAGAGGAGGTCAAGATCATAATGGAAAATATACAAGGATAACTGAACCAAGCTCATGGAAAGTCGTCAGTGCTAGAGTGGCAGCTGTGGTGTCTCCATAGGATCAAAATAGGCTGTCCATATGTGAAGCTTGAACTAACTGAAGGCCCATGGCATTTGGACCAGGATCTATCCCTGGTGCTCAAGCTAGCTTGTTGGAGCCCATTCCCTGTGGTGGGACGCCATACTCAGCCTTAATGCAGGGGTGGAAAGACTTGGTCTTGCCTCAACTTAATGTGCCAGACTTTACTGACACCTGCTGAAAACACTTACCCCTTGGGAAGAGTGTATGTGGGGAAGGTTTGGAGGAGGCAATGGGGGTGGGAGGATGGGTATGAGGGAAAACTGATTGGAATGCAAAATGAAATTTAAAAAATTAAAAAATAAAAATTTAATGAAGTATGACTAATTTACTATAAAGATAGTTTCTGTTTCTAACTTCAAATTTTTTTCATTTTGCACATCTTTCTTTTTAGTATACACAACTTGCAATAGTCTAAGAAAAGTTCCCTGAATCCAGTAGTATACTGGTTATTGTTTAATAAACAGAGATGAATGCCTGATTACAGCTCACTCAGATATGGCTGTGATGAGCTATCATTATGTTGCATTATTTACATTCCAGAAGAGAGAGCATCAAAGCATTTGCCTGCCTCTAGGAGCCATGGGTCATGCTCACAGAGCTTGGCTGTGTTGTAAACAAACACCTGTGAGTCACCTCTCCACTTTCCTGTGAACTCTGACAGCAAGAAATCTGGAGCAGCTCAGAAACATACACGAAGATTTCCCTCTGGCATACGCTGAAAACCAGTAGTTTGTATCTAAAGTTGCCTTAGATACAGATTAACTCCACAGCACACTAACATTGTAATTGACGTCCTTTCATTTTTCCACGGTTCTAATTGTTATTTTCACAAGGAATCAGAGTGAGAGCCTGTCAAAAGAAGGGAGTAAGCCCTATTTTTTTTCTGCTGTGAAACAATCTAAACCTTCATTATCAATGCCAACAACATCAAAAGGCCAATTCAGAGAAAAATTTGATGGTACAGGTTTTCTTATTGTGTTCGACATAGTATTTAGTTCATAGGTGGTACACAATAAACATCCCTTAAAAGAATGTTCAAAAATAAGGAGTTGAAAATTTGGCTAAGGTTTGTCCTCCTGATCCAGCAAGCTTAAGACCTTCTTCAACAATGCAAGACTAAAAGAACAAGACAAAATAATATATAAAACAAAAGAACACAGGGAAATCAAATCATTTGAGCTTGTAAAATGGCTCGATGGATAAGGATGTGTGTGTGGTGGCAGGCCTAACAATCAGAGTTTGTTGCTAGAACCATTATGAAGAGAGCCAATGTACCAAGTGTCTTAACTGCTAAACCATCTCTACAGCCACATAACTTTATTTTAAATCAGATTTTCCAAAGCATAATTTATGTGGAAGAAAAGTCATACTGTATCATACTTTTTCTATACGACTAGACTTGACTTTTCTCAGATTCTGTGTTTGTATTCATGAAGGGCATGCAGCTGTAATCATGCCTGTGCTTTGCAATTCTAGCACAATAAAGCAAATAGAGAGCGATTTTCTTTCTTGGGCATTTCATGAGTTTGTGAATGATGACCATTATTTCTGTCTTCAACTTGACTAGAATACACAAGCAAAGCTATCTTGGAGTACATTTTTCTTCATGAGGAAGTTTTAATTACAAAATTTAGTAAATATGTCTCTCCATTTGTTTAGATATTTAATTCAGATATTTAATTTCTCCCAGCAATTTTATGCCATTTTCTCTATGCAGCTCTTGTTCGTATTTAGTTAAGCCCATTTCTAAATAGTTTTCTATGTCAGTTTTGAGATGGCACACTTATGTAGCATTTAAAAATCTCCTTTTCACTTGTTCTTTGTTGCTATGGGAAATGCAATTGGTTGTTTTGTCTGTGTGAGTGTGTGTGTGTGTGTGTGTGTGTGTGTGTGTGTGTGTGTGAGAGAGAGAGAGAGAGAGAGAGAGAGAGAGCAGAAAGAAGAGCGGAGGAAGAGAGAGAGAGAGAGAGGGAATAGAGCTATAGAGACGATCGATAGAAGCTCGATCACTGAGATAAGAGAGAGAGAGAGAGGTGGGTACCCAGTGATATCACTGGATTCATTCTTGGTCTTAGTTGTTTGGTCCCATACTCAGGACCTTCCCTATGCATTATAACGTCATCTGCAAATAAAGCACATATTTACCACATTCTTAATAAATGCTGGAATATTTATTTTTTCTTTTTTTGTTTATTCGAGACAGGGTTTGCCTGTAGTTTCTAGAGCCTGTCCTGGAACTAGCTCTTGTAGACCAGGTTGGCCTCGAACTCAGAGATCCACCTGCCTCTGCCTCCCGAGTTCTGGGATTAAAGGCATGCGCCACCACTGCCCGGCTGGAATATTTATTTCTTACGTTTTCCTTCGGTTATTGTGAGACTGTAATATCCAGCACAGGGTTAGTGACCAGTGTTGGGTGTAGTGAGCATGGAAATTTGTGTTGTTGACCTGGGCACAGCCATGACAAGTGCCTCATCCCCTTGGAAATGGCAAAGCCTTCACTTGGCAAGGCTTAGAGAAATGGCAAAGACTTCCTTGGCTCCAATGTGATGCCTACAGTGGGTGAACACAACAACCACCAGAGCTCCGATCCCTCAGGTGTGCAGTCTGAAGACTGCTTTCCTAGAGAAACAATGCCTTCTCTTAGAGTTAAGAAAAAGTTGAGAGAACTTTTATGTTCTCTTAAAGTCTTAAAGCCACTATATGCCATACTAGATGAAGGATCTTGTACGTTACTTTCATCTCTCCACATATTCTCTTGAAGTATTGCAGTTTTTAGCTCCACAATTACATTCAGGTAGAAGTTTCTTTCATATTTGACTTTGCTGTCATCACATTTGTTTCTCTTGATTCTTTTAACATACTTCTAATCTCTGTTTTAAAATCATTCTCTAATAATTTTACCATCTGTCATTTCCAGATCTGTATCCATTAACTAGTTTTGTTCCTTGTAATGAGTCACACTTTCTAGTTATCTCATGATTTTTAATTGACTTCTGAAAAGTTTAAAATTTACATTGGCGACTTTTAAAAATGTTTTTCTTTAAAGAATTTTGACTTCTACTTGGGATTGATATTGAAATGAACTCAAGATGGTTAAATGTTTAAATGTAACATCAGAAACATTAAAACTAGAAGAGAAAAAGACAAGTTTTTTAATACGTATTTTGACAATGAATTTTTGGATATGAAACAAAAAGCATCAAAATCAAGAAGTGAAGGATAAAATGGTGGCTTCCTGTGCCATGCTGCCAGCATGACCTCTGACTCTTTCTGGAGGTCTGGTTATGGAGCCCTTGAATGAAGTGAGTTGTGGGCCTGGGTGCTTATATGCCCACTTGGGAAAGTAGCTGAGACCATGCCCACAGCTCAGTGCCCCCTGCCTGGGCAGGCAGTGGGATCAGGACTGCTAGAAGTGCAAAGGCAGGAGACCATGGTAGATTCAAAGATATTTTCAGGGCACACAATGCTCTGCATGGCATATTTAGCTATTACTCAAATAAAAAAGGTTTATATGCTGCATGCTCATTCTCAAAGTTAAAGTGCTGAGCATGGCTCCTACTTGGTGCCCTAGAGCTGGCAGTAATAGTACCTCCATCATTTTAAATGTGGAGAGAGGCAGAACCAGCATCCAGAGTTGCAGCAACCAAGCTGCTTGCCATTTTAAAATCTCTTCAATACAGTAAAGAATTACAAATACACAATAGGACACATTCTAACATAAAAGACCTCTGAATGGGTCACAGTGTTGGATAAATGTACATAGTCTTGGGAGAGAGAAAATAAAAAGAGTATCAAGAGTTATAAAAGGAAATTAATGGTTTGTAAAAAAATTACAAAGTCTCTAAAGAGACAGAGTACAATCATAGATTAAAAGGAATTAAAAAAAAAAAAACAAGCCACATAAAAATGGAAAATTCACAGAGAGTCTGAATTATGTATACTATTGTGATTTCTTTCAATTTTGTGACTGTGAAGGAGCTAAGTACAGAGAAATATTTCATTGTATGGACTGTTTAGCCAAACCAGCATGTATATTGTACATTGACTTCAAAATTTGGGTCTAAGAATATGTTGCTTTGGAAAAGAGGTTCTTCTTTTGTGTCCACAGAGGATAAAAACCTGTGAAATCCTCCCAGACTGATGTGGTTTGATGGACCAAGACCTCCTAAAAGGTTGCCTTTAACACCCCTCAAAAAATTACTTCACCCAACTGCTGACTGAGATAAACCTAACACACAAGATATACCATAAAAGACCTGAATAACAGTGTCCCCAATCAGCAAAATATAGTCTAAAAAACTATGCCCAAATCCCTAATATAGTTTATAAATGTTTCTTTACATTTAAAGGGAGATATGCTTTAGAGGTTTGCATTGGTATGGATCTTGGTTTATTGATACAAATTTAAGGTTGATTTTGTTATACTGTGTATACTGTATTTGTGATTAAGGTATTTTATTTGTGCAGCTCATTTAAAAATGTAACATACAATTAATAATATAGGTTAATAGATAATCATCTATAATCAAGCTTGTAGCCATGTTAGTTAGAATTTCTAGATGTACAGAAATATATTTCAGATGGATAGGCCTTCTTCAAACCTTTCAAAGACTACAGAATATGGCACTTAAAATGTTTTAATAACGTAGGGATTTTCATGACAATGAGTTACATCTGTTCCTGTCAGTACCTTCAAACAGATGATGGGCATAAAAGAAGTTCCTTATGAAGTTTGTTAGCCATTTGGGCAAGAAACTGCTCTTGCCAGGACTGCTTGATGAACTGGACATGCAGGACCCACAGAAAAATGACTGTTAAACTTGCCTAAAGGTGAGACAATCCTTTGAGGTTCCTGCTTCATGAAGGAGTCTGCTAGACATTGTGCAAGATAGGAAAGAAAATGACTGACAAACTGTCAATATAGGCAGACCTGTCTTTAAAATTTCCTGCTTCATGGCAAAGTCTGCCAGATACTATTGATCTGTAGGCTGAAGATGGATACCCCAACAGTACAGAAGAACTCTGGATGACTGGCCAGGCAGTGAGATGTCTCTGTCAATTCTAGAGTTTTAAAGTTGCTTACAATGTACTTTCTGTTTACTTAGGTAATATTATATCCTTCTAGAGTCTTTAATGGAGCTAAAGAATAGATAGTAATAATATAGTTTTCCTTAATTAGGATAAAAGATAAAATAGATATAACTATAATTCTTGCTTGATAACTGTTTTATGTAATTTTACTATGTTAAAGTTAAAACCTTCCTTTTTTTTAAATAGAAAAGGTGAAGTGATGTGGGATTTAACTCTGTATGCTATGATTACTATTAATAAATAAAGGAACTGCTTTGGGCCTATAGCAGAGCTATAGGGGAACAGAACTAGGTGGGGAAAACTAAGCTGAATGCTGACAGAAAGAAGAAGGAGTCAGAGAGAAGTCATGTAGCCCTACCAGAGCCAAACAGAACATTAGCCGGTAAGCCACAGCCACTTGGCGATAACACAGATTAAAAGAAATGGGTTAAATTAATATGTAAGAGTCAGCCAATGAAAAGCTAGAGCTAATGGGCCAAGCAGTGATTTAATTGATATGGTTTCTGTGTGATTATTTTGGTTCTAGGTGACCAGGACAAACCCCTGCCCCCTGCTACACAATCTGGAGTAAGAATTTTTTTTCATAAAAATCCAACAAAATAAAGGAAATTACATCCCACAGAATTCGGAAAATATTTGTGAAACAAAAGGAGTTGACGTCAGCTCAACATTTTTAAAGAAGTAAAAGCAATAAGAAAGAAAAATTGAAAACTTATTAAAGCATGAACAAATAACCTGCTGGTCATGTATCCAAAGAAAAATAAATGGCCAGAGGTGTTTGAATGCTGTTTAACATCACCGATCTCATAAACATGCACATTAAACTATGAAGATCTCACCTCACATCTGTTACTATTGTTGTGATCTAAAAATAGAGGAGGAATATTGGTAAGGAAGAAGGAAAAGCCTATAAACTGTTAATGACAATGTACATGAGTAGAGATGGCAGAGTGAACAAAGTTTTCTCAAAACTAAAATTAGAATTAATATAAAATCTAAGAATTTTACGTTAAGCCTTGGGTCATATAACAAGGAAAGTATTGACATACCATACCTATGAATGTAGTCCAGTGGTGTGTGCCTTTTCCCAGAAATATATGAGCAAACATCCCTTCACCCTAGATAGAGCACCAATAACAAGCCAAATGAAGGAGCCCACCCAAGAGTCACTTAATGAATTCAGTGGGTTGCTTACAGAAGTGTGCATATACTCAAAGGCATCGCCAAAATGTCTACCCAGCATGGGTATTGATTCATAAAAACTGCATCCCTAGAGCTCTGCATATAACTTACAGGCCAGCTATCTAGTCAGTTTCCTCTCCCCAGTAATTTGAATTTAAAAACTTGTAAGCTCCAGATGCTTCCTGGCCCTCCTCAATTTGATGATGTACATTCATTCTAGAAGGAGCGCCACTACATAAGATGGTACAGCCTATGTTAGTGTAGCTATCTTAGTTTGTATAAAAGCATTCTGATATTTGCACAATGAAATGAAAAATGATCACATTCCTCAAAATGTGACCTTATTAAGCCAACACTAGAGCAGGTCATGGCACAAGGGATGGCTGCAGACCTGAGGCAAAAGCTGCTGCTTTCCAACGTTTGAGGGAAACTTCACCAAGAGATTCAGTCGCCCAAAGTGCTGGCTTCTGCTTTCACTTTTAGGAGGAGTTGTTTGCATAATGGGGAATTTTATGCTTATGGATCCCCTGTGGAAATATATTCATGTTCCCAGGGAAACTTTAAAGACAGGAGGTCATAGCCTGAAAGGAGATTCACAGTAGGAAGAGTTCCTTGTACCCTGAGAATTGTGGTACCAATAGGATACATTCTGAGAAATTTCTTGCTCGGGTCTGGATACAAGATATCACAAATCTATCCATTGCCCTATACTGGAGCCTATATAGAAAGAGTAAAATAGTGTGGGTCGATGGAAAAGGAACAAAATATCAGAATCTTCCTTTCTGGGAGCGTAGGAACACAACAGACTCCTACTATGAAACTGAGGAAGAGAAAAATGCTATAATTAGTCACTTAAATGTTTATTCTAAGATATTTTGTAAAGCTTACATTTTAGGGAACATCAAATTATTCTGCACATAACTTGGTTAAGGTAAAAATAATTTCAGACTGCCTAATATGCTGTAACCTCATGAGCAGCCAGCCAAGACACAGGCTGTAAAAATAGAAGGTCCTGTGCTTTGCAGACTCTGAGAAATTTGTAACTACCAGATTTGACAGATGCTGTCTGAAGATGTTGTGCTTTCCTCTTTTTCAGGCTGGACATTTAATGGGAAAGTGAAAAAGAGATCTGGGGTTCTGATGCTTGCTGAATGACTTATGTAGTCAGTATGCTATAGAAATAAGAGTCATTCTGTTTGGGATTGAAGGAGCTCTTGAACCCTCAGATGTGTATTTGTCCCTTTCTTCCCCCCATAGACTCCACACCTCCTCTTCAGTAACCAGTTGAAGTTGCACGGCACATCTTATTTGGGTTCCTTACTATGGTCTTTAAAATAACAATAAGAAGAGAGTTGGGGAAAACATATAACTAGCTCAATAGTTACCCTTCTCTGAGAAATTACGTTGCTGAAATAGTTGCTTGATGTCTGCAAAGAGGTCTTCATAAATCTGGTCTACTTTATCCAGTTACTTATGGTAGACAAGTCGTTCAGCAGTTATTTGGAGCCTAGAATGTATCAATATTTCAACAGCTCGCTTATGTATCATAGAGAGCACTCTTTCAACACAAGCTGTATAAAAGGATGAACTAGAGACATATTTGATGTACAAGCTTTCTTTGTTGTTACTATAGCAAATCAAAACAAATTTACTAGCTTAAAACAAAAAAAAGTTTCACTTTAGAATTACATAGGTCAAAATTTTTCAATGGGCCTGTTAAAAAAATGAAATCAAGATGTTGATAGGACTCTCCGTTCAAGATATTCTAGACAAAATTTACTCCCACTTCTTTCACTTTTTAAAGACAGCCCCTCTCTTGGCTCATAGATTTTGCTCCTCCGTCCTGATTATGCTGTCTTTTGGCATTCTTTGCCATCATTTTACATCCCCCTTATTAGGACACGGTGTTTATGCTGGACCCACTCATATAATCTGGATCATTTTCCTACCAAGGGAAGCTGAATCACATCAGAAAAGTTATGTAATTTATGACAGCTTCAGTAAATGATTCAGTGTAGTTTTGGGCTTGCATGTTCTACTGCAGCCTGCCAAGTTCTGGGATCACACATGTGCAGTACAACATGTGGCTGCAAAGCTATTTCGTTATATAAAATGATATATTTCGACAGTCTAGAGATTAGGAGCATTTATTAAGAGGATGCTGTTATAACATCTGGCAATCTGTGTAGTAAATTGGTAAAGGTCTACAAACATAAAGGTGTTATATTTTGAAGTAACCATGGGAAGATTTTATAAATTGGCCATGTATATAGTAAGACCAAGTACATAGTATATAATTGATGATTCTGCACAGAAACAGAATGAATAACACAGAAAGTGGGGTTTTTTCATTCATAGAAGAAACAGAAGAGAGGGAATTATGTAACATGGCAATGTGTCCTGACATGTCCAAACTTAGCAAGACAGTCAAACAAGTTGAAGCTTCAACAAGAATAAGTATAGCAGTTTTCAATCAAATAGCACGAAAACAGTTTGTTGCATTTCTAGGGAACTCAGCCTTTTTGATTAAGACCTTCAGCTGTTCAAATAAGACCCAGTTAACATTACGAAGGATAAAGAACTTTGTTCAAACTCTATTGATCTGTCTTGATGTTTGATCAAATAACTGAGGATCATAGACAAAGCATGCTGACTTATTATCAATCAAAGACAGGATAGAACCTGCCACTTTATCAAATAATAGGAGGATAAAGGTAGAAAGTAGAATGTTATTTACATGAAAAGTGAATCTCATTTAGAGAACTAGAGTAAGGTTGTAGAATGGGGAGTATAGTCAACTATAAAATCATTTTAGCTTCCCAAGAGCTCCTGATAATATTGCAAAATAACTCTTAGGGTGACTTCCCCTTTTTATAAGGATATCTACTGTTAAAACAAGAAGTAGTAATAGCTGGATATGACCAATGTTCAGTGCATAAGTACAAGGAACTTTCAAGGAATAAAATAATTATTTAAAAATATAGTTTATTGAATTAAATCAAGTTGATCAGAATTCTGTCTCTATGTAGTTTACAATGAAGCTACACAACCATCAGTTTAGTGATGACTTGCACTGTTCCAGACAGGTTTATAAACATTTTACAAGGCCATCTGTGCATTCACACACACACACACACACACACACACACACACACGCACACCACCATAACCACCACTATCACCACCACCACCACCACCACCACCATCACCATCACCACCATCACCACCACCACCACCACCACCACCACCACCACCACCACCACCATCACCATCACCACCATCACCACCACCACCACCACCACCACCACCATCATACCACATGAACACACACACACACACACACACACACCACCATAACCACCACCATCACCTCCACCACTACCATCACCACCACCACTACCACCACCATACCACATGAACACACATACACAGCACAACAAACAAATAATGAGATGATTCTAGCATTTACATAATTTCTTAGATGTAGAAAATGAGCTTCAGAAAGACAAAGTGCCTGAAATTTTTTGAATAGATGTCAATTTTAGAATTCATACTCAAATAATATGACTTGAAATCTCATGCTTTAGGTATATCATTCCATTTCTAAAGAAACATGGCCTTACCATTGTCCAGACTTCTCCCTTGGCCCACTGTAGTCTGATTTAGTAGGGCTATGCCTTTATCATTGATGCAATACAAACATGGTGTCTTGATAACCTCCCCAAGGAAACTTGGAGAACAATTATGAATTAGTTATAATTGTCACACAACTAGAATGACTTTTGTCTAGGCTACATTCCAGAAGGAAGTATAGATTTAGCCTCTAATTCTACAGAAGTTCACAAATACCAATGCCACAGCTTCACATCATTGGATTGGATGTTCCAATGTCCTTATTATATGGCATGATTTATATTGATTATGAAAACATGGCAGCTTCAGTGAGAAGCTTTTAAGTGATAAGACCCTTGTGTTTCTACTCTAGATCCTGGGAAGAGTAGGACTCATGTATCTTTGACTTCTTATACTTAAATTTTGGGATCACAAACCCAAAATACACCTTAAATTCAAAACTTCAGATTAATTCAGGTAAGCATCACCATCACAAGGACAGACAGACTAGTGCAGAATAAATAAAAGTATCGATGTGAATCATGGGTGTCAAGGTTAGGGATAGGGACATGACTATAACAAAATCGGAGTAATTCTGGAGACATATGAGCAACACAATATAAGGAACTAAAATGATTAACAGGATGTGAAAAGATGGATAGCTATGGAATTTTGAAGGAGCAGTAATTTTTAATTATGGCTTGACATAAATTGCAAAGAATAATGTGAGCATATGTTGAAAGTGAAGAAATTGTGAAGGAATATATTGAACCAGCAGCAGTAACACTATGTCGTGATTCAACATTTCTTCCTAGACATGAAGTCTGCTCTTAAGAGTGCTACTAAAACAAAGTTGTTTGGTGTGTCTGTGTAGATTAGAGTCTTATGGGATGGAGTGGCGTCCAGTCCTCTGTGCAGCTTGCTATTATTTTGTGTTTTATTTTTTTAATTAATTTTTAGATTTTTATTGTATTGCATATATACATAAATATGAGTATTTACCTGCACGTGTGTGTATTGCACCATGCATGATGTGCTATAAATAATTTTCATAAATTGGTGAGGCAAATATTCTGTCAGAAAAAAATGAATGAGATGGGTATAGGCAAACAACATCTATCAGTTTTCAGGAAGTTCCATATTCTATGTTTTGATTTATAATATAATAACATTATTTCTCCCTTTCCTTTCTCCCTACAGCCTTTTGTATATACCCTTTCCTACTCACCTTCAAATTCATGTCCTCTCTTTTCACTAATGCATGCAATCAAATATCTTTTTATAAAAAATTTAATTGTCTATGTTCATTATGCCTAGTACCTATGGATATATTTATTCAAATATAAATGATATATTAAGCTCACTTTCCTCATTGGATCTGACCTCTGTTTCCTTCCCACCTGATGGTCCTCTAGATAACTTGCTTCCATTATCATATAATAATCACACCATGGTTCTATAAATATATATGGCCAAGAAATTGAAAATAATAGAAGATATATATGAATCTCTCCAAAAACTGCTTAATAAGACTGTCTCTAGTTATGCTTATTTTTCTGAAACATTGTTACTTCTCTATAGCATAACAATCCACTTTGTGTATAGAAAAAAATTCTTTTATTTCTCTACTGCTGAGTGCCTGGATTGGGTCTCTGTGGTGGTTTGATTGTAAATGGCCTTCATATTCTCATGGGGAGTGGCATTATTTAAAAGGCTTTTGGCATGTGGTCTTGTTGGAGTAAGTGTGATCTTATTGGAGGAAGTGTGCCACTGGGAATGAGCTTTAAGGTTTCAGAACCTCATGCAAGGCCCAGTAACTCACTCTCTCTTGCTGTTTCCTGCCAATCCAGATGTGGAACTCTCAGCTCCTTCTCCAACACCATAGCTGCCTGTGCATGCTATGCTTCCTATATTGACTATAATGGATTGCTTTTGACAACAGAGCAATTTTTCACAAGACTGATTCTTCCCATTCAGATCCTGGGAAGTCTTTCCATCTCATTCAGTTTCTTTCTTTGATGATTTACAGTGTTCACTGTAAAGGTTTTCTGCCTCGTGGATAGGCTCATTCCAACATTTTTGAGACAATTATGAGTGTGATTCTCCTTTGATTTCTTTCTCAATGTTCCTCTTATTGATACATAGGAAGGCTACTGATCTCTGTGAATACTGCAAATTATACTTTGCTGGAAGTGATCAAAAAGTTGCTGGTAGAGACTCAGCATTTTTAATGAACAGTATTATATAAATACTTTAACTTTAAAAAATTCCTGTTTGTATCCTTTTTGCATATTTTTATGAACATACTGCTCAAGGACTTCAAGCATTATATGGCATAACAGCTGAAAAACTATATGTACTTGAATTGTTCTGCATTTGTATGGGAATGTATTCAGCTTTTCCAAATTTAGTATAGTGTTCGCTACTGGTTTATTCTACTTAGTTTTTCTTGTATTGAAATATATTTTAATTTTATTACTAGACCTACATCAGAAAGGGTTGTTTGAATTCTGTGAAAGACATTCTCTATATCTGGTATCATGTAATATCAATCCTTAAGTCCATTTATGTGATGTACTACATTGATTGATTTACATATTTTTAGATCTCTGGAAGCATGTTTGAGATCATGATGAATGATAATTTTTGTTTCCTTGGCTAATTTGTGGCCATTTTTTCTCTTTTCTCATGTGTGCTTGCATGTGTGTATGGGTATCCACACTTGTGAGTGTAGATGTGCTTGTTTGTATAGAGGCTAGAAATTGTTGTTGAGAGGCTGTGGGTCACTTCTTTCTTACATTTTGAAGCAAAGTCCCTTGCTTGAATGCAGAGTTCTCTGATTAGTCTAATCTAGGTATCTAGTTTCCTCCATTGTTGCTGCCTCTAGAGGAATAAGAAACAGGCAGGCTACCACAACCTCCTGGCATTTCTCTTCTTTTTGGTGGTATGTGTGTTGTTGCTGTGTCTTTATCTGACTTTAGAAAAAAAAGAAAGAAAGAAAAAGGCAATACTGGCTTTGCAAAAACAGTTTGATAACATTCTCTATTTTTCTTTATTTTCCCATATTGTTTCTTTATTTCAACTTTTTTTAAAAAATACCAATCCAAATTCCCACTCCCTCCCTTCTTCCCATTCCCTCCAAACACCCTCCTATCTCACCCACTCCAATCCTAAATGAGGGCAAAGCACCCTGCCCTGTGGAAGGTCCAAGGTTCTCCCCACTACATCCAGGATGAGCAAGGTATATATCCAAAGAGAATAGGATCCCCCCAAAACAGTGCATGCAGTAGAGATAAATCCCAGTGCCACTCCCAGTGGGCCCTGAGTCTGCCCCAGCCATACAACTGTCAACCACGTTCAGAGGGACTGACTTGGTCTATGCTTGTTCCTTCCCAGTTCTGCTGGAGTAAATGAGCTCCCATTAGCTCAGGCAAACTGCTTCAGTGGATGAACCCCTCATGGTCTTGACCTCTTTGCTCATATTCTCATTCCTTTCCACTCTTCAACTGGACTTGGGAGGTCAGTTCACTGCTCCATTGTGGGATTCTGCCTCTGTTTCCATTTGTTGCTGGCAAATATAGTAGTATCTAAGATAATCATCAATCTGAATACGGGGCAAACTCAGAAATGAAAAGGGGGATATAACAACAGACACTGAGGGAATTCAGAGAATCATTAGGTCTTACTACAAAAACCTGTACTCCACAAAATTAGAAAATACAAAAGAAAAGGAAATTTTTTAGATAGATACCATATACCAAAATTAAATCAAGACCAGGTGAGCAATTCAAATAGACCTATATGCTGCGAGGAAATAGATGCTGTCATTAAAAACCACCCAACCAAAAAAAGCCCAGGGCTGGATGGTTTTAGTGCAGAATTCTACCAGAACTTCCAAGAAGAGCAAATACCTATACTCCTCAAAGTTTTCCACACAATAGAAACTGACGGGACATTGCCAAACTCTTTTTATAAGACTACAGTTACCCTGACGCCAAAACCACACAAAGACTCAACCAAGGAAGAGAATTACAGGCCAATCTCACCAATGAACATAGATACAAAAATTCTCTATTTTTCTACTAATGAAACAGTTTGAGAAGCAACTATTAGTTTTTTAAAAGGTTTGGTGGATTCAGCAGTGAATCCATCTGGGCTTAAACTTCTTAGATGGGAGCTTTTGTTTTGAATTCTCGTTACTGCTTTGATATTATTGCTTACTACACTGTGTTTAAATAGTTTATCACATCTTGGTTTTAATGTTGAAGGTTATATCCATCTAGAATTTAACCTTTTAAAAAGATTTTTCCGAGTTAGGTGGAACTTGTTTTTAAAGTATGTCTTAATGATTTTTCTGAATTATCATTGGTATCTACTGTAAAAGCTCTACCCTCACCTAGAGTTAAATTAGTTGAATATTATCTCTGTTTGAACTAGTTTGTCTCAGAAATTTTTAACCTTATTTGCCATTTCAAAGAACCAGTTCTGTTTGTTGAGTATTTTTTTTGTGTCCTCCTTCATTTGATTAGTGTCTACTTGAACTTAATTCATTTTTCACCTATTGATTTGAGGTTTGGCTTGTTTTTATATTTCTGAGGCCATACAAAGCATCATATTTATATGAGATCTCTCTTATCTTTATAATGTGGGTATTTTTAAACTATAAAATTACCTCCTAAGAGTGTTTCCATTATATCCACAGATTTTGGTGTGTTGTGATTCATTTTTACTTGATTCTAGAATACTAACATTTTTAGACGGTGTTTTTGATGGTCAATTCAGCATCCAATATCCAATATGTTCATCTCCATGAGTCTGGATATGCTCTGAGCCTTCTTTACTGTGTATTTCCAGTTTTATTTTATTGTGATCAGATAGAACATGAGAAGTTATTTTAATTTACCTATATTTGTTAATGTTTGATATGATCTCTCTCAGAGAAGATTCTATGGACTTCTATGAAGACTATGAAGTTTGAAATCTTTGATGAGATGTTCTTTAGATGTCTATTTAGTTCATTTTATTTAGAATTTCATTTAACGTAGATGTTTTCCTGTTTTAAGAGTAGTAAGTAGAGAATTACCATTGTATTGACCTTATCTTGTATCTTTACATTGAGTAGTATTTTAATGAAGTTGGAACAATCTGTGCAGGTATCCAAAGGATAAATGTCTTGATTAATGGCACAGGAGAACCCAAAAAGAAGATTCACATAAAAATAATTTAGTGATATTTGAGGAATGAAATAAATAAAGAAAGAAGATATCTTTAGTAAATGATGATGAACTAATTGGGAATCCTCAGGTAAAAGAAATGATGAAAATTTAAATCAAATATATTTATTTAATTATTTATTTAATAGATTTATTTGTTTATTTGAAGAGAAATTGAGAGTCTTTCCAGGCATGCCAACACCATAGCCCACATGTACAGATCACAGAACAACTGTTTGGGAGTTGGTTTTCTCCTACCTTGTTTGGAAGCAGGTTCTCTCTTTTTTCTGCTACTTTAATATGTACTCTACATTAACTAACTTGAGAGTTTCTGGACAAATCTCTTGCCTCTACTTTTATTCTTACTGTAGATGTGTTGGGAATGACAGATGTGTACTTTGTCCCCACCCCAGCTCTTCATGTGGGTTCTGGGATCAAATTTGGGTCGTCAGGCTGTATGAGAAGTTATTTATCTAGCTGAAACACCTCTCTAGTAATGTTTCTTCAAGTTAAATATTCAAGCCTTAGTACACAAAAGTGTGAATTGATATGTAAGACTTTACTAAAATAAATAATGGTATGTACCCTAAAGCATTGTCAAAGAAAAACCAGACTTTGAAAATAGTGATGAGATAGGCTTACCACCTGAAACACATAAGGAAATGTCAATTAAAAAAGGACCAAAGACTTCAACAAACACATCTCCAAAGAAAACAGATATATATCAAAGAAGAATATGAAGAGGTCCCACACTGTATGTCACTAATGAATGTAAAATAAAATAATAAGAAGAAGAATATACCACCATTTCTAAAATCTAGAATACTACCTCTGACAATACTGGAGAGCATGAGAGACACAAACTAACATTCACTGCTTATGGGAATAAAATGAGTAAAGCCAGTTGGAAATTACTTTGATAGTTTCTTAGAAAACAAACATGTTCTTGTCATTCAACCCAGCAATCTTGCTAATTGATATGTACTCAAAGGAGTTAAAAATACATGCCCTATATCTCAACCTACCCAAAGAGGTTCACGGGAGTTTTTAAAATATTTTCCAAAACTTGGAAGTTTACTAGAATATCTTTTATTATGGTAAATGCATATGTAAGCTACAGTACAACGATACAAAGAAATATTATTGCACGCATGTGCACAGTAACTAAATAGCCATGAAAAGATAGGATGAAAACTTCAATCATATCCAATAAGTTAAAGAGAGAAAGCTGAAAAGACTTCATGCTATATAATTCCAAATTTATTACATCCTGGCAAATGCAGAACGGGAGAAAGTAAAAGCATTGAGCATGAGGAAGGTAGCTGTGAAAAGAGCAATGGGGAAATTTTCAGGAGGAGAAATTATTCCGTACGATACTGCAATGGTAGGCGGCCCTTGTTATGTACAGCAACAATGCTGCATTCCAATGTGGCCCATGGAGGCTACATGATTATGTATTGCTAAGAGTCTGTGCCTGCAGCAAACCTACAACTCTAGAGTCAGATGCTGGTGCTAGAAGAAACAACATATGACAGGGAGTGGGTATTTGGGACACATCTTTGCCTGCTGCTCAATTTTACTGTGAATCAACACTACTTAGAAACAAGATGTATTCGATAAAATTCTGAAAACTGTATTAGAGACTTGGTTTATGATGAAACTAGAGCTATGTGTCCCACCAATGAAAACCACAGAGACTTGCTATCATCGCAAGAAGATGGTGTGCGGGAAATAGTTGATGAGGTTTACGCCACTGAGCAGGTCCCTCTGGCTGCAGGCTGGAGAGCCATTTGGAGAAGGTGACGGAAATGGAGGAATGATGCAGTTTTTCCAGAACAGAGGTGGATGTCCTCGGGTGGCTGCCGTGAGAAGCGTAAAAGCTTTGATATTTAGAAGTAGAGGTGACAATCCTCTTCAGAAATCTGGCATCCCTATGCAGCATTCATTTGATGGCGCAGGCAAATCGATTGTTACTGCATCTGTAAGTACAGATCCTGTGGTCCCATTTACATGTTAACAAAGTTCTGCCCACAAAGTACAGTGTGAATTGCCTCTGTCATTAAGCAGAGATTGAATATCCACAATGAGGAAAATTTCTTCTGACTTTGTAAATGGCTATGGGTGTTATTTGAATTTGACAAAAGGATTCACAGATCATGTGGTTTGCTCTCTTTGTCATTGAGTCTGAAAGCAAGTGAGCAGTGTGGCCATTTATTCTAGAAGGAATAAGCACCCATCCAAATCAGGAGGCTGAGTAATGGCTCTCAGTAATATTCTCATCAGAACTCATTCTGGCATCAAGTTAAGTTCCCCAGACAAATTACCGAGTTTCACCCATAAATTTTGTTCCATATTCCTCTCAGCTGAAGCTTTATCCTAACTTACTTTTAATTTCTCTCCTGTTTTCTTTTCCTCCATAAAATAAATGCCAGTGCTTTCACCTCAGAGTGCCTTCTTCATTTTATTTTCCTATAACAAATTCTTCTCAGGGTCCAACAATGCATCGTGAACTGCAAATGAAGTTGGGAAAAAAAAGTCATTTAGATGTTAAACTTGTTCAGAAAATTATCTTTTTTTTTCCACATGGCCCCGAAATCTGTCTTCATGCTTGAGATATAATAATATTTATAAAATATTTTAAATAACTATACGAATGAATGAAACTTAAATATACTTTGTCACACCAATCCCCTCCAATCCATGACCACATGTGCTGTTTCCTATCAATCACTGTTTCAAGCTCCCTTTTTCTCTCAGGCATGTCTCATGGCAATAATTAAATGATAAAGTAGAATTGACTGACATATTTTTATGGTTTAGAATTTGTAGATTCCATAACAGCAAGGTCCCACTCTGTCTTCACTACTAAGCACTTGTGGCTTTAACATAAAAATGGGGCAATAAGTATATGTTTTAGCAGATGAACAAATGATATATAAAATAATTAGGAAAAACGAAGATTGCTCAATAAATGGAGGACTGCTGCTTCAGAATTACACAGGTTCTGTACCTAAAAATATGACAGCCAATGTTTTCTTTCATAGCTGGGAAGAAGGCAGGGTCATTTTTCCATCTAGATCTCCTGATCACGTGGCCTGTGCTCTGAAATTGAAACTAAGCTACATGACATCATTTCAGCTGTAGTGTATTCATTTAAAGCACCAAGGATCACAATTTAGTGAGAGAATGAGTTTGTAGTAGGAGATGAATCAATTCAGCCATATGGGAGGAAGAAAAAAAAAGGAAGAGCTAAAAAAAACTGCCTTTCACTTGGTGCAATATGGATTGTCACAGATATCAAATTTGGCACGTGCTGTAAAGCAAAGAAAGAAAAATATCCCACATTGGGTGGAAAATATGACTTGCATGCTGTCTGTGCCTTTAAAATTCTGAAGAGGATACCAAATGACTCATGGACTGAGGGCATGATGTTTGATGATAGGCTTTTTATACATTTATCCCTAGGCAGCTAAGAGGAGGACCTAAAAAATTAAAGTTGACCTCAGACATAATGAGTGCATTAAACACTGAAGTGCCTGGCCGAGGTCAGGCAGCTTCCTTGAAGGAACTGGATGTCTCTCAGGACACCCAGTCTCCAGACAGAGTCGGGGCAAGGAACCAGCCTGCTGGGCATAAAGCATTTACATCTGTGTAACTCTGACACTTTTCTTTGAGGTTGTTTCCAATCTTGCCCTCAGCAGTATCCCAAACTCAAACCAGAGCCTTAATGCCTTCTAATAGGAGCTATGGTCTAACAGCAGCCATTAGACTCTGCTTCTGACTGGTACCAAAGTCTAACAATAATAACAAGTGACCCATGGAAGTTAAGGATGGGTAATTGTGAACTCTAATTGCCCATATTCAGTCATTACTCACTGTGACATTCCCTGTGGTCCAGCAAAACAAACTTCTTGCTAAATACTTGGCCTTCAGATAGGTCCTTAGCAAACACTGTCAGATCTTTGTGGAACTTTAAAACACTCCAAGTAAAACGATGGGTCACACAGTAATCATCTTTAAAATCTTGTTCTTTGGAATTTATTTAGCCTATATATGCAACTGATGGAGACCACCGTCTAAGGAGGCAGCCTTTATCTAATGTAGGATGCTAAAATCAGTAGAAAACACTTCCAATTTTAAGTCAACTTTGACTTCTCTGTAGATTCTGTCTTCTGGTTTCTGTGACTGTACAGAATTGCATAAATTCTTTACCTACCTTGTGTATAATATGGAAAGAAAATATAGCATACTCCAAAGAGCAGGGAAGATGGCCCAATAGGTAATAGGAGACAGGCAGTGCCTGCTGGGACGCTGCAGGCTCAAAGGGTCCTCCTCAATCTTTTTCCTCTCCAAAATCAGAAGCAACCTAACTCAAGTAGTAGGACTTACTAACTGCATAGCCTGAAATCTTTACCCTCCCTTGGCAACTTAAAAGGGGAAACATCCCTTTGCCTTGTGAGATTAAATTTTCTTCAGAGTCCCTGATAAGCTGTCTACTGTTAGTAATACTAATAAGCTTCATAACCAGAGGACAGGTTATCACAGAATCATTCTCTTGAATCTCCAAAACCTTTCTTAGAATCAGTTTAAGTCTTGCTACCCTGTAGAGATGTCTTTGTTACAAGTTTTTCCAGTTAATACTATTGTTGCAGTTCCAGTCAATGGCAGCAATTAGAACACTTATGATTCACAAAGTACTTTGTTCTTGAAGATGCTTATTGCTGACTTAGGCATCCTTTAAAAAAAAACTAATTCTTAATATATCGTGACTCTAGACTTGTTTTAGTTGTTAAATTCCACAATGAAACTCTCAGTCCAGATGGTAATCAATAAGAAAAATGTACTTTTCTTTTCAGCATATACACATTATGGAAACATATGTAAATATCTTGTCCATCCTTTGATATTCCAATTTGACTTTATCCCATGCCCTTCTTGTATTTGTGTCTTGGGTGTATCAGCTTCACGGCAGAATAAGGACTTTGAATATAATATTTGACACATGTAAGCCTCACCATTTTGTACATTAAAAATAGAATAAGACAAAGGCAGTTGCTGTTAAGTTTAAAAGTTTATATGTGTAAAACGTTTAGAAAAATAAATTTGGAATGGAAGAGTAGGACAATTTACCAAAAGTATGTATGTGGTGGTAAAGAATGGGGAGTGGAGAAAAAGAAAATTACTGGTGATCTGGTACAGAGATTTAGAATTTAGAAGATTAGAAATGCTGCAGATGATGGTAGTGACTGTCCACTCTGAGGGTTAGTTAGTTAGTTAGTTAGTTAGTTAGTTAGTTAGTTGGGTTAGTGCTGATTGACAACATGTAAGAATCTGGACTTAAACAGTACAAAAGCCCCAAAACACACCTGTGGAGGATTGGGATGGTTGTTTTCATCAGTCTTGAAAGAGGCGCACTGAAAGTGGATACACTATTCCGTTGTCTTGGGTCCAGAACTGTCTAAAAAATAAGCAAGCTAGCCAAGCACAGCATTGATCACTGTTCTCTGCTTTCTGATTCTGGATCCAGTGTGACCAGTTCTGCTGTCTTGACTCCTGTTTTGGTGGACTATAGCCTTGACCTGTGCGCTAAAATAAACACTTTATCCACTGGGTTGCTGTCGTCATGGTATATTATCAAAGCAACACAGAAAGAAACTAAGACACCAGTAATACAAATTTATTAATACCATAAAACCCCTGCACACTAAAATATAGGAGAAAGATAACACAGGATGGCATTCATAGCTGGCATTCACACACTAGCATTTGCAGGAGACTGAGGTTATGAATTCTAAACCAGTAAGAACTGCATAATAAGGGCCTACCATAAAAATAACTAGATGCTGAATTGATAGTCTAAGGTCAATTAAGAAGAAAAATAAGAACCAGTGAGATGACTCAATGGTGGATTAATGTTCCTACTGTCTTGGTGATAACCTATGCATGATTTTCAGAACCCATATAATACAAGAAAAGAACTGGCTGCACAGGTTGTCTTCTGACCTCTGCATGTGAACCGTGACACACCCCCATACCTCCACACAAGCATATACCAACAATCTTCCACTTAGTCCAAGTTTTACTCAGACTGTTTTCATATCTTGTCACTATATGTTACTGATATTATGTTGTCTCTTTACACACACGCATATGAATAAATCTTTAAAATAAAATAGAAAGAGAATAAAAACTAATAATATATAAGAAAATTGAATTTTAAAAATTGAAATACAAACATGAAAAGAGCTCATACTTGTAGTGAAATGGGGCTTCAATTTTATCTCTGTTTCAAAATGGACATTGATTCTGAAATGTACAGATTCCCTAAATCCTGTGGTTTCTTAAAACCTGTAGCTGAACTTAAAAAGATGTCATTTAGAAAATTTGCATCTTTGAAAAGTCATATATTTCCCATATAAAATCTCACGAAGCTATTAGATTGCTCCTATCTGCCTTGTTTATTATATTTACTCCTAAATATGTGGGACATGAGAGCGTCGTTGCATTTCTGTCATCAACACCATGTCAGGCTCCCAAGGATAACTTTAATTTATTATTTAGGATCAGGAAGAGAGGCTAGAAACAGATAAACAGATCCCGAATCACACTCTGTGCTCTTCCACTTTTTTTCCATTTTAAACTAACTTACACCACTCCATCTTGTGTTCCAAGGTCAGTTCTATAGAACACTTTATGGGGGGGGGGGACATAAAAAACTAAATGTTGGGTAACTCAGTTTCACTGTCAAATAAAATACTTGTGGTCATTTGAAGTGCAATTTGGTTATCTGATGCCATGCTCAACATTATATTTAGAATCTTGTGTTATGTAAGAGCTTAATTGCTTTCCCTTCACTCAATATACTGATGAGTATTAATGAGAAGTTCTTGAGCATCCCTACAGCCTGTCATCAAAAAACAGCTGACTGCTGATGATACTGTTGTAGCAACAAAATGTTTCAGGATCTGCATCTCTCCAGGGAGTTGCAGCTTTGCTGGTT
Organism: Arvicola amphibius; assembly: GCF_903992535.2. Classification (NCBI taxonomy): domain Eukaryota; kingdom Metazoa; phylum Chordata; class Mammalia; order Rodentia; family Cricetidae; genus Arvicola; species Arvicola amphibius. Next base: position 21,611,784 of record NC_052060.1, on the reverse strand, counting down.
CAGAGCATAAATAAGACTCTAGTAGTAGTTTTATGGTTACTAAGACACTATCTTGTTGATGGAGTGCTTTAGAGTCAAATGAATCATCGTAAGATCAACATGCTTACTGTTCCTCTTTTGTATAGAAAAGCCACTGCTTTGGAAGGAAACCACAGCAAGATGTAACAGTCTAACTGCTAGAAACATGTGCAGGTACCTTGTCAGCAAAAAAAAAAAAAAAAAAAAAAAAAAAAAAAAGAAAAAGAAAAAAAAAGAAATAGTGCGCATTCAACATTCTTACTAATTCAAAGAACCACTGTTTGACTTGAAAAATGGAAATGTCATTCCAAAACAGAAAACTAGTTTTGAATACAGAATGAAACCAAGTAAGAACTGCATGTCCATTGATAGAAATTTACAGAGACAGTCCAACATGAGGCAGGTATTAAGTAAACAAGAAGTCAAATGCAGAGAATTCTGAGAGTGGATGTCCAGTAACATACACCCCAAAAAAGTTCCAAGTAAGAAAGGCTACCCTAAGGACAGAGAACTGCTCTGGAGGAGAGAGAGACTTGCAAACCGTGATTTCTCCTGGAATAGACTTTCTTCACCAAGACACTGAATCATTGCCTCTACTTACTCTTTATTCATAAATTCAAACTCCTTGCCTCAAGGCTCATAGATCTCTGCAGAACAGGAGATGGAAAAGTTGTAAGAGCCCAAGATGTCAATGACATCTTCCAGACACAATATATTCCCACAGAGACTGTCAGAAGGTACAAGACATACACAGTTTAAGCCAGACAAAATTTCAACATTGAGAAAGGAAAATGGGCACAAAGTCCTTATGCTAATTAACAAGTTATTTGTAATTAATACCTGCTGGAGGAGAATCAGTTTTGTCCAATGCAGTGTCAATACATACATTAACCACACTCTCAATTGGCCCGTGCACAGGAGCAATTGGCCAATACAAAATGGATTCCATAAGCTTTTATGTACTTTCCAGGTTTTGTTTTGATATATTTTGCCTTATTTATTTCCTTGTTTGTCTGTTTTGATTTTTACTTTTGAATCTGTGTTATTTTTCTTATTGTTATTTGCTGAGAGAGAAAGAACATGAATTTAGGTGCGGGGGGATGTGTGGAGGATCTGGACAGCAAAGAATATGATCATAGTATATTTTATAAAAACACTTTAGATAATTGTTTTAAGTTCAAATAGCATTAATTCAATAACTCTAGGCCCAGCTACCCTCTCTTACCTGAGAGGTGTTCCTTATACCATCCTCAATTCACATTTTATAAGTTCTTATACCTCTTTATTTATTTCAATTATTTTTCAATAATTAATTTAGAGTTAATATTGCTTTATTTAACAATATTCAAAAACTATGAGAGAACTGGACCATCCTCTGTTCTGCCTATAGTCCAGAACATTAGACTATGCATGAGCGAGAAGAAAGTGTTCAGTAACCTGGGTCATGAGTGAGTGAATGCATGATGCATAGACAAATGGGAGCGCACAGCCTTATGCCCACATTTACAGGCACACGATATGCACTATCTGCTGCTTCATAGATTTGTCTTGGACAGATGTTTTTCCTTAGAAAAGAAGGCAGCACAATGCCACTATTCCATTCCATATTACCTGGAACCACTGCTCTCATCTAGATTGTCTCATTGCTGCAAAAGGCCTCATTTAATCCTCATAATACCTGTGAATGTCGTGTTCATCCCCATCTTGAAGATGAGAAAAGTCACCAACGGGGTGTGCACTGAGATTTTCTGCCCAAATCCCTTGTTCTTCCCTGCAAATGAGATTCTGAGCCTTCAGTATCTCTGGTTTTGAAATGAAAGAAACCTAAATGTTAGTGGAACTCTAAGCTCTTTTGACTTTACCTTTTTTTGTTCCTGTTTTTCCTTGGTTTTTATTTCTATGATATTATGTGTGAGATATGAAGAGAGGCAAAGAAACAAATGTGTTAGTGTGTGTCTATGTGTGTAGAGAAAAAGAGACAGAGACAGACACAGAAAAAACACAGACATACAGACATAGGGAGATTAGATTTTGTTTCCTAATGTTTGTTCCTGTACTGTTAGCCAACTAAACCTTTGTCAATTCTTCACGTTACTGTTAACTAATAATCCTAGCATTTAGTTTGGTTTTTATAAAATCTCTGTAAACATATGATGATATCTCCATTACTTACGTTATGGATTTCCTTTTCATATACATATGTATAAAATATATATGTATATTTGGTTTCCTTTTCATATATGTATATGTGGATTGTTTATTGTATAACCAAGTATATATTAATAAAAGCAATCAATTTAATATTGGTTACCTATTAAATTATATATTTGTTTATAATATAAAATAAAATCATATATATATGGTTTAATCCATTTATCTTGTGATATAAAGTATGAAAGTAGATTACATCCAGTACTGTGAAAAATTTCTAGTTTTAAATCTAACTGAACTTAATAAGAATTATAGAACCTTAAAATTTGGAAAGAGCCTTAGAGGTCATTACATTGAAAAGCCAGCTGAATAAAATTTGCCTCCAGAGTTTGGTAAAAATACAGATATTACAACCCAGCCCATAAACTTAGATTTAGTAGGTATGGAAAAATACCCAGAAATTAGTACTTTTATGAATCTTTCCAAGGCATTCTGATGCACAGCCAAATCCAAAATGCCATGAAATATAGACTAGCAGTTTCCAAATGTTATTAAATCAGTAAGACACATTTTTTTTTATTTAAGACAAGGGTGTATGAAACTAACAACAGCCCTGTTCTAACTGATGGGAAGAGGAAGGTCCTATTGACTCCCCTTCCTCCATGGACCACCGTGAACTCGAGAAGCAGAGTTTAAAAATAACTGATTCAAGGCAAGTCCTCCACAATTCTTTTAAAAGAGGCTCATTCTGGTTCATGGTGACACTAAAGCCTCCCATTTATAAACAGAATCACTGTTATTTATTAGACAGTTATATCTCTTATCCAGAGTTACTCTGGAATAGTTTCTCAACAGAATTGAATAGTTTGATTATATGTAAAATCAAAATTCTTCCTGTTACAAGCATACTTTTGGTATTTCATTCCATTTCTGGTTCTTATTATCCTAATTACCACCTTTTCACACTTTTTAACGTTTATAGTTTCCTGATAGGCACATCAGAAGTAATTTATAGAATGTATAATGTGGTTTTTCAAGATAACTCATTTAAATTATAAATTAAGAAATATCTCTTTTACAACAAATAAAAATGGAAACTGGTTTGTTAGTATTAACTCTCGATGAATCTGGAATTATCCATGATTTTTTTTAAAAAAAACTGTTTATTATGTAGTAGTCACAAAGTATGCTAGAAAACATCCTCATTAAAATATGAAATTTTCCAAATTACTATACAAATTAGTATGCAAATTAGTATAACACATGATTCCAGTGTTAAAGTCTTTAAAGTAAAGAAGTGAATTAAAATATCTGAATGTCAGTATGGTGGTCCCCTGAAGAAAAGTAAAAGCCAAATGCCTTTGTCCAATGACTACAATGCTAGGAATGAAGAGAGTAATATCTCTGGGAATGCTAGCAAGCCGGTCTCACTGAAATACTCATCTTCTGGTTCCATAAGGGGCTCTGCCTCCAAATAGCTTAGTTCATTAAGTTGGATAAATAATTGAGGACAGCCATCTTGAGGTAAACCCTCCTATCTCCACAGGTACCTACATAGGCAACTGAACACATACACACAGCAGAGAGGGGGCTTGTCCTGTATAAATCTCCACTTTAACAAGGTGGCATCAATTAGTTGGCAGAAATGCTTTTATATAAAATTCATTTTATAAATTATATTAGTAAAAATGACCCTCATATGTTTGAATAAGAATGGCTCCCATAGGCTAATATCTTTGAATACATGGTTACCGGTTTGAAACTTTGAGGGAAGATTAAGGGGTGGCCTTGTTAGAGGAGGTATGTCATGAGGGGTGAACTTTAAGACTTCAAAGACAGAGCCCCTCGTGATGCCCACTGCTCTCACAATGCATTGAGGTTGTGGATCAACATGTGAGCTCCCAGTTGTTCCTTTGCTTTATCATCGTAGACACTAAAACTGAAATTGAAATCACAAGAAAATTGTTTTCTTTTATAAACTGTCTTGGTCCTGGTGTTTTATCACAGCAGTAGAAAAATAACTAATATATAAGTTGGTACGAGAGGGGACTCTTGCTGATACAGACCTAACTAAGCTACCTATTTGGAAGAATGTGGAAACCTTTAAGATTTTGGATTAGGAAAGCAGTTGAGCACTCTGAGCAGAGCCTAATGGACCATCCTACACAGACTATGGAGGCCCAGCTTAAGAGCTTTCAAACTGGAAAAGTATTGGCAACTGGGCCAGAGACCAATCTTGTGTTATTTTCACAAAGAACGTGGCTTCTTACCACTGCTATCATGAGAATTTGCCTGAGAGTAAACTGAACATTATTGGAAAATACCTTTGGTGGGGAAAATTTCAAGAAAGTCTATTACTGACTCTGTAATGTGGCAATCACTTTTATGCACATCTACAATGAAAACAACAAAGTGGGACACACAAAAAAATGAAATACAAAATATAAAGAAGAAAAAGAGCAGGAGAAAGAGGAGGAGGAGGAGCACCATGAAACTTAAAGTTGGAGCCAAGGTTTGTGCTGAAAGAGGTGAAGAATAGAAGAGGTCCAGTATGATATAAAAGGAATGCAGGGTTAATAAAGACTTTCTGATAACAACCTATGCAAATTCTAACTGTCCAAAACAGTGCCACCAACTGGAGACCAAGTTCAAACATATGAGCCTATTAGGAACAAAAGCACTGAACTGGGAAATATTCAGTAATGAGAAAATACCATAGAGTCAATATAAATATAACAATATTAGCACTGGAAATACAGTGTCTTCCTTTGTGAGAAAATGAATTAGCAATGAAATGATGGTCCTATCAGACTTTGTAAATAGCAAATACAAATACTGATAATTGGGAGAGACATAGAAGTAAGTGACCATCCACCCAGTGGAATATCCATCCAACTCTCTAGGCCCTCCATACTGGGACAAAACCCTGCCCCCACACCTGCCTCAGTTTCTCTAGCCAGCCAGCAGGTGAGTTCCCTGCAGGTAGGCTGTTCCAGCACACCTATCCCATGCATCAGACCCTGCAAGCTACAAGTCCCAATCCACCCCCAAACCCTCCTATTCCAACCCTCATGCATACAACCTCGGTGGAACTCTGAAACACAGCCTGATACTACACAGAGAGGACCCAAGAGGTGAGTGGCCAAGTACCCAGTAGGACACAAACACTAATAATCGGTGACAAATAGAAATACATGAATGGAAGATAGATAGATAGATAGATAGATAGATAGATAGATAGATAGATGATAGATAGATAGATAGATAGATAGATAGATAGATAGATGATAGATAGATAGATAGATAGATAGATAGATAGATAGATAGATGATAGATAGATAGATAGATAGATAGATGATAGATAGATAGATAGATAGATGATAGATAGATAGATAGATAGATAGATAGATAGATAGATAGATAGATGATAGATAGATAGATAGATGATAGATAGATAGATAGATAGATAGATGATAGATAGATAGATAGATAGATAGATAGATGATAGATAGATACATAGATAGATACATAGATAGATACATAGACAGATATTATACTAACTAAATTCTTTCTATAAGAAGATAAACAGAGCCGGGCGGTGGTGGCGCACGCCATTAATCCCAGCACTCGGGAGGCAGAGGCAGATGGATCTCTGTGAGTTCAAGGCCAGCCTGGTCTACAAGAGCTAGTTCCAGGACAGGCTCCAAAGCCACAGAGAAACTCTGTCTCGAAAAACCAAAAAAAAAAAAAAAAAAAGAAGAAGAAGAAGAAGATAAACAGATTGGTTATAGATAAATCAAGTGGAAAAGAAATTTACTGAAAGGGCATCATCTCCTGATAGAACTCAGAGAAAGACTGAGAAAGAAATACAGACATGGACAAAGATTGGCATGTAAACAGCTATCCCACAGCCTACTCAGGTATTTCACAGACTACTCAGGTATTTCTTTCCGTCTCAGTGGAAAATGGACACTGGATACTGTTTGTCACTCATGACCCAATTCATAAGATGAGAATTCAGTGTTGACTTTTTTAATGAGTCTTTTTTCAGTCACAAGAATGCATAAGAAAAGAGTTTTCTTTAATGTGAAAGTGTGCAAAAATTCATATGAAAACATGATTTCTCACAACACAACTTTAAAAATATTTAAAGTATTAGCAGAATGCATGTAAAATGAAAGAAGAGGGTAAATAAAGAAGATTAGGGGATTAATTAGGACTGGGAGTATATGAGGGTAGAGGTCGGGTGAACTAACAAAAAAATAAAATCCTTACGGAAACCCACTAGGTAATAAGATATTTTCCAAATATAACTTTAGATAAAGAGTTGAAACACAATTGTTCTGCATGGTTGGACTCTGTTGTTCCCAAAAAAACATGTAAGAAAATGAAAATTGCAGCACAAGACATGATATTCTTCCTACTAATTTTTGGTCAGAGGGGCCCTAGAGGACTTCAAAATAACACAAGTTATTGCTGTTAGCTGTGGTTACTCACCAAAATTCCACGGTAAGACTGTATTGTGGAAGACACCACACATTTTGGCTGCAGGATACAGAGAAATAAATAACAACAGCCAGAAATTGAAGACTTGTGGGTAGCGATGACATCAGTGCTGTTACTTAAATGGACTTGCATGGTGTAATATTGATCTACTACACAAGAAGCACTGGTGGTGCGATAATGGCATAACTATCATGGTGTAACTAACCACTTCTGGGTTATAGTTATAAGACTGCTCCATAGGAGGGAATTTCATGACTTGTACTGTAATCTGTATCAAAAGCCCATATTTGGAGAGGGCATAAGCCCATATTTGGAGGGGCAGAACTGACAATTGTTATTTTGCCAACTGGTCATGCTATCAAATTAACTCCTAAGTATTTTGAGGTATATTCATAAACTTTGGCTGTTCTCAAGACCTTTAACAGAAAAGATGCTTTTCATGGTGAGCCACATTCAACACAGAGACACATAACTGGTCAGAGTACTGTGAAAAAAAGACAAACATTAACCTTGCCCCCACCCAGGCTCAGAAAACACAATGTAAGAGTGTGCAGAAATCGTGTAAGAATCAGAGGAGAAGGAAGAGTTCTGTATTCTGAACATAGCACAGATATTATCCTCATGAACTCATGCAGCTCTGGTGACCTTCCTAAAACCAAAATAAGATTAAGCCGCCTAAAATCCTGACATACACAGGGTAATATCCCATCCCTTTTCAACTAGGGAGATACTGGCAGCAGATAGTTACTTGGGAGGGAGAATTATTCTTTTGTGAGGATATAACCACTCATAGGACTTGCATACCCTTGTAAGTACCCCCACACTCGTTCACATATGGAGAACACTAAATGGATTTAATGAGTGAAAGAGAAAGAGACAGTGAATGTTGGGAGCAGAACATATAGATAAAGACAGGACAGGAGTTGGAGGAGAGAAATGAGAGATAGATAAAATTATATTTCTTTATATACATGCTTGAAATTCCAAAACTAAGAAAAATATTTAAAGTTTTGAATTTTTTCACACAGTTGATTCAGTACTCTTATAGAAAAGATAGGCAAAATAATTTTAAAAATTAAGCATCATTCCCTGTGTATTAATGTATGCACTCAGAAGTATGAATTAGTCTTATCTACCTTTTTATTATATTTAAAATTAATATATATGTGTCTACCTTTGTGAGGATATGCAAAGTGTATGAGGGAGTAGATGTGCCTATGTGCACAGAGATCAGAAATACACAGAGGCATCAGATCCCTTGTAGCTGGAGTTACAAGTGTTTGCCCAGTCTATTATGTGTGTGCAGGGATCTAACTTCCTGTTCTCATGATGGCACAACCAGATATTCTTAACTGTTGAGCTATCCCTCTCAGTCCTGCCATCCATTTGTAATAAATACCTCTGGGATGTTTTGGATAGGTTTATATGCATTTTAATGATTAGTGGTTTCTATATACTAGAAATGAATCCAATAACATCATAATTTGATTAAAAGTAGACTGGTCTTTAATTTTCACAGAGAAATCTGCTACTTTGACCCTAAAAACAGTGAGTTATCTTTCTGCCACAGATGCTTAGTGAGAGGAAGTTTCAAGTTTAGTTCATAGCTTCAACCCAGTAAAGATTCAGAGGTAGATTTTTCTGTGACTTTAAAAGTTTAATTTGAAGAAAACTTCAGTAGCACCAAGCATTTGGAGCAGGCAACCACTTCAAAGCCAATGAATCCAGGGCAGCCTTTCTGCTCTTGGGGACACTGACCACAGGTTCTCTTATATCTCTCTGCACTACCTTATCTAGCCTTATTCTCCTGACATTAATTAAGAAAGACCTTTCATGAGGTCAGGATAAAATTAGGATGCGATCAGCCAGGAAAAAGAAAGTCTTTGGAGTAGCAAACAAGTTGTCCACAGCACCTTGTTTTAGAATTTACCGTGTAAGTATACAGAAAAATGGGCACATAGAGAGGAGGGAAGAAGTGAAGAGAGAAAGAGATTGGGAGAGAAGGAAGAAGGGGAAAAGTAGAGCAAAGACTAACATAAGCTAAGCATTTATACCATATTTATGGATGTCTTTATTAAATTTCATATCGGATGCAATCCGAATTCAAGCTTTCTGTCATCCATTAAAGGATTTAGTAGTTTCATTTTTATTTTGTTCCTCAATGATCCTCAAATATATACTTTCTGTGACTACAGCAATTCCTTCCCAGCACTTCCTTGTTTTCCTTGAAGCACGGAGATTGTGATAGACACTATGTTGGAATAGCTTAGACCACTAGCACGGTTGTTGATATGATCACAAAGCTGTTGCCAAAGCTATGAGAATGGTTGCAAGGAATGGTAATATTCAGCATAGAAATTATACTCCATGATGTTTTCCATACTTTAAAAATGGTTTGCTAAACAGTTTCAAAATGGAGCAACGTGCATCCAAAGTTGTCTTAAACATCCAAATGTGATTTTTCTCTTCTTAAGTTTTTTTATATTATCTTCTAGGTAGGAGGGTTTTGTCTGCTTGTATGCCTGTTCATCACACGCATGCCTGTTATCTGAGGAGGTGAAAACTAATGTTACAGAAGAATGTGAGACATCATGGAGATGCTGGGATTCAAACCCAGGTCCTCTGGAAAGCAGTCAGTGTTCTTAACTTCTGATTCATCACTGCAGTCCCCCATTTTGAAAGAAACACTTTGATTTTAAAGTAACATCCTCAACAGAGTCCAACAAAGTTGAGTTTTCAATGGGTAAGCGAAATCACGCATAGTAACTTATACCTAATTTCACTAACTATTTTTTACTAGATTATTTTAAAAAAATATCTGTGCATATGTGTATGGTCATTCGTAGAGTACATGTGTGGATGCAGGTAATAAGGGGAGACAAAGGATACCCTCAGGTGTCCATTTCATGGTAATATTTGGTGTGATTTTTGAGAGCAGATCTTTCTAATTGGTGTGGAACTCACTTAGGCTGAACTGACTGGCTGGGGAGCCTCTAGACTCTGCCTGTCTCTGTCTCCCCAGCTCTGGGATTACAGGCTACCATGCATTTACCTGACGGATTTTTCTCTGCACTCTCTATGCTCACTGATCTCTCTTCCCACCTTCAATATTTTCTTTTTGTAATCTTCTAGAAGTGTCTTCAAGAAATCCTCATTAATGATTTGCTGCTTTAACACATGCTTTTATTTTAATATTATATTTTAAGTGTCAATCCCATCATTAACTCCATCTATCCCATAAAACCTGCTGTGTAAAGCATGAGTTCAAAGCCATTAGGCACATGGTAGTCACTCGAAAAGCTTAAAGAAAAATGCCTTGGTGTCCAGAGCCTACAATTTACCAGTCTAGAGAAAACCTACATGAACTGTTTCTTTTCATGAATGGAAAATTAGCCCAAAGTGCTTAAAAGCATTAAAAGAACAAAAATTGCGCAAGAAAACTGACAGTAAGTGCAGAATAAGAAAGGCATTAACCCATAGATTATGAATGAGGTAAGCAAAGAGTTTGTGTCTTGGCCAAGGAATAGTTTTTATTTTTGTTTCTTGTTTTAATTTCCATTCTATTGCTGAGAAGAAACACCATGACCAAGGCGACTCATATAAAATAAAATATTTAATTGTGGGCTTACATAGAATTTCAGAGGGTTAGTCCATTATTATCATGGTGGGAAATATGCTACCAAGTAGGTAGGCATGGTGCAGTTGAGAGCTTTATATTCTGGATCTACAGGCATCAGGCAATGACAGAGAGAGAAGGAAGAGACATGAGAAGGAGAGGAGATAGATAAAGACAGACAGACACACACACACACACACATACACACACACACAGAGAGAGAGAGAGAGAGAGAGAGAGAGAGAGAGAGAGAGAGAGAGAGAGAGAGAGAGAGAGAGAGACTGGAACTCATATAGGATTTTGAACTCTTAAAACCCACACTCTTTCAATAAGGCCAGACCTCTTGATTCTGTCCAAACAGTTCATCAACCGAGACTAAATATACAAATATATGAGTCTATAGGGCCATTTTCATTCAAATGGCCATATCTCTCCCTTGATTATTTATTCAAAACAAATTGTATGTTTGGGCAAAGAGCTGGAAGCCAACTGAAAGATGTATAGATGAAAGCCACTGGAAGTTTTCATCTGGCTCAAATATCATCTGATTTTGAACCCATTATCTGTTTAATAATTTTTACTTGTTTAGCCTCAATCATTTAAAAAAACCTTGTTATTTTCTGTTGTTTCTGGAATCCTTCCATTGTGCAACCTGAGGCTTTATTTTGTTATTTCCACTGGGTGCTATAGTATGCTATCATTTATGTAGTTATGGGAGTAGAAATTTGAATTGTAAGATTTAATTAAGACAAGAGCCATCTTATAAAATATTTGGCAACATTCTTTCCCCGAATGATACTTCAGTATAACTGCTTTATAAAGTGGTAAATATGACAGACTACTTTGCAGAAAAATGAATAAAATTTGCATCTAAAACCTCCAAACTAACTCTGAGTTTGAGTCATTTTTCCTAATGCTATGGTATTTTGATATTTAAAGCTTAATACTATATGTACTGAGAAACAGCAATATTTCCTATTCAACCACAAAATCCAAACTTATATTTGGGGGGCTTATATTCATTTTAGGGTGTGTAGGAATAACAGACGTATGAGAATCTTTCCCACACTGTGTCCTATTTCATGTCATTTTGAGATATGGAACCAGGCATGCATGAGTCAAATGAATAATGGACACAGAAGGATAAATTCTGTATAGACTCTTATACTATATACACACAAAGTCATAAGGAATATTTTCCACCATTACTATCATATACATTAATATAGAGAGACAAACACACGCAAATATGCTCACATAGAGATGTGCTGATAAACACAAACACACATGCATTCACACATACATGCGTACACATGCATGCACACACAATAAAAATCCAAAGCTTCTTTATAAGAAAAGACTTTTAATGGTAATGTAACTTTCAGAACTTAATGTGCAGCCATAGTATGCAGGCACCAGCTGCAGACAGATGTAAGAAGCAAAACCACAGTGAAGTTCCGGCTCAAAGTTAAATTGTATTGTTGGCTCATTTATTTTATTTCCTTCTGCATCTAATACAGAAGCAAACTGAGATATACCGCTGAGAATTACTTATTTAATCATAGAAAATACATGAAAGTGGCCAAATCCTAAAGTTGTTAAGCACAATACTCAACACGCTTTTATTAAAGCAGTGTGTTAGCCACACAATGTAGAGCCAGCAACTCCTGGGAGACTCAAAGACAATCAACAAGGAGGAATACAAATTGACTAATGAAAGCAACTACATGCTGCCGATAAACCCACATTTTAGAAGAATTTTAAAAAAAAAATTTTCAAATCTGATCTTACAAATTTTGATTTCTTTTACCTGATATTAGCTTACGTTACAAAGCCCCTGTGTTTTGCCATTCCATTAAAGGTGCTCTCCCTCCCTTGACATACTTAGCTGTACCGTTTTAAAAATAGGACATTTATGAGTCCCTAAATAAAAGTCTTGATCTATGCATCTCAAAACAAAATGCTGATCCTCTAGTTCCATTACTGTGTCTTAAAAAAATGTTTATTTTCTCCTCAAAAGCCATATGTTTTGACGCTAACAACCAAAGTAATGGTATTTGACCATGAGAGCTTTGGGAGATAATGCTAACTAAGTCATGAGAATGAAACTTCACGTTATATTTCCTATCATTAAAATGAAATAACTAAAATGGTGCTGGATAGTAGTTTCTCTTGAGGTTAAAACTGTCAGTCTTGGAGGGAACCTCCTTAGGATGTAGGCTGTTAAAGCGGAGATAAAACAGCAGAATGTTCTGAGGGGAGGTGAAATATTTCATCCTCTGGCAAAGCTCCTTAAGCTCAGGAAGTAAACAACTCAAAGGCTCAGGAAGTTCCTAAAACTTATCAGGTACATCTGGCTCTTCCTTTCCCAAGCATATAAAAGCAGTAAGGACAGCTAAGATACATTTTCAGACATGCTGAGATACCTAGAAATGTTTCAGACCAGCTAAGATATCTGAGAGTAGAGTCCAGTGAAGCTGTTTGGAAGGGGCTCAGACTACCTGAGACATGTAGAAAAGACACTCCCCAACCTTTTCTGATGAATGTTGTGCAATGTGCTTCAGATTTGCAGTTTTCAAGAGCAGTCACTCATGCTGGAGTGAGGTTTTGGTGATGCAACTGACTTGGAGTCATTTATTCTACCTTAAGTCACCCTTCACCCATAACCCTGTAAGTTACTACAATGAAACTTAATGGCTACCCAAGTGGGCTAGATTTTGATGATTACCTTATTTTGGTCTTTCTTAGTTCCCTCTCTGGGGTTAGTAAATGTTTGTTAAGTCTTTCCCAGGAATGGTGTCATAAACAGGCATGTAATGTACAAGCAGATAGTACATTGTTTCTCTAGCTATGAGCCATACTAGTAACCACAAAAAATAGAAATCTGATTATTTTATAGTGAAAAGTCAGATTGACCCTATTTACCTCTATGTGTACCTGAAGCAAGCTAACATTTCCTATCCTATTTCTTCAATGGAAATATGAGGAAGATAAGCCCACACTGTTTGACTGGGTGAATTCATAAAGGAAAAGAGGCAAAAAGCTTCACAAATGTGTCTGGCAAATGACAAAGCCTGAGTTAAGGATGAATATGTCATCCTTCTTCAGTGACATTCTAAGAAATCATTGTTCCTTAGAGTTAAAAGTGAAGGATACAAGTTGATCAATCTCCTATTACCCTGGCAAAAAACTTGCAGATTCACTTCCTTATTCCTACCAGCATTTCACTGAATAATAATAAATACTTTATTTTTTATGATGCCAAGAAGAGACATTTCACCATTTAAATAGATTTTCTGAAACCTATTATCCCTATATTGGAATAAGATGTTGCCCTCTAAAATCTGGTTGTTTTCCAAGGGCCTGGAAACAAAACTCTAAACCTGTCTGAATAATATACAAATAATTCAGTGTAGTAATTTTTATGACCACGATATATGCTAGAAAAACATTTTTGGTTGCTGATAAGAATTCAAAGGTATCTGAGGCAGATGTCCTCAAAGAACCCAGACAAGGGAAGAAAACAGACTCAAAGAGACATCTTAAAGTAAAATGACTGCTCAGAGAGGCAGAACCATAAGGCATAATAATATTAACAGATGAAAAACTGGGCTATAATTCTTGTGGTAAATGGGACATGTTTTCATAGTATAAAAAAAGCAAGCAGATGAGGTGTTCACTAATTTTTGAACCTAATTTTTCTTCTACAACTAATGCATATAATAGAAAATAAATTAAATTTTGAAGGGACTATTACATGTAACCTAACAGGTCAACTTATAATATTCTCTTCCAGGAGGAAGAATATAACATACCACATTGCAATGATAAAATTTTTTAGTGAATTGGAACTAGTTGCTAATACATTAACCTTACCTAATAACAGTTGTGATATCAATATGGCGATTTCTCAGAAAACTAGAAAACATCCTTCTTCAAGACCCACCAATACCACTTTTGGGTATATACCCAAAAGATGCTCAATCATACCACAAGGACATATGCTCAACTATGTTCATAGCAGCATTGTTTGCCATAGCCAGAACCTGGAAACAACCTAAATGTCCCTAACTGAAGAATGGATAAGGAAAATGTGATACATTTGTACAATGGAGCGCTACACAGCAGAAAAAAATAATGACATCTTGAAATTTGCAGGCAAATGGATGGATGTAGAAAATATCATATTGAGTGGGGTAACCCAGACCCAGAAAGACAAATATTATATCTACTCACTCATAAGTGGCTTTTAGACATAAAGAAAAGAAAACCAGCCTACAATTCACAATCTCAGAGAACCTAGACAACAATGAGAACCCTAAGAGAGGCATACATGGATCTAATCTACATTGGAACTAGAAAAAAAACAAGATCTCCTGAGTAAATTGGGAGCATGGGGAGCATGGGGAGCATGGGAGAGGGCTCAAAGGGAGGAGAGAGGAAGGGAGGGAAGCAGAGAAAAATGTACACCTCAATAAAGTCAATAAAAATAAATAAATAAATAAAAATAATAAATACAATGGTCTTAGTCTCGTTCCTTGTTTCTGTGATAAAATACTCTGACTAAGGCAACTTTATGGATTAAGGATTTATTTCAGCTCACAGTTTAAGGTATAAAACATTCTGTTGATAAATTCAAGACAGCTGGAACTTAAAGAAGTTTCTCTGCTGTTGGAAAAATAGCAATGTATGCTGCCGCTCAAACTCCATTCTATTTTTTTTCTTTTTTCTTTATTTTTTTTTTTCGAGGCAGGGTTTCCCTGTAGTTTCTAGAACCTGTCCTAGAACTAGCTCTTGTAGACCAGGCTGGCCTCGAACTCAGAGATCCTCCTGCCTCTGCCTCCCAAGTGCTGGGATTAAAGGCGTGCGCCACCACCGCCCAGCTTCAAACTCCATTTTAACAATGTCCGGAATTCTCCACCCAAGGAACAATGTGGCCCAAATTAAGATGCTTTTTCTCATATTAACTAACATGATCAATATAATCACTCATAGGCATAGTCAGAACTTACTTCCTACATGATTCTTGATTCTGTCAAACTGACAGTCAGCATTGGTCATCACATTTGTACTAGTGTGTATACACTTCACCCCCATTATGTCCAGTACCTAGCAATCTTCATTTGGTTCCAGGTGAAGAACCTGAAAGTCAGACTAACCCAGATTTTGGAAAGGTAAGTCCTGTTTCATGAGGAAAAAGAAGGGAACAACAACAATTCAAAGACTTCTCTCTCAAAAGTGAGAAACATAGGAAACAGAAATTCATTTCCATCCTCCAGATGCCTCACCCAGCTATCATACTGGCTCCCATGATACTTGTTCTTAACTAATTTAAAAAATTAATTAACATTCTCATTTGAATCAATTAACATTCCAAGAACTCTAAAAAATCCTGTTCATAAGCTCTGTTTATACTACATTGTTTTTAATCCTTTATCACATTTTTAGTTATGAAAGTCAATTATGTTCATTATAGGTCACTAAAATTTATAACAGATATTAAGAGAAAAACTAAATCATTATCTCCAAAGACAGAAATAGCTTATTGTCTTTCAGACAGTTTTTCTTTTTTTGCTTATGCATTGCTCTAATAGAAAATATATTGCTTAAATACATGTTGTGTTGCATTAGCATTCTAATAAAAACGGGTAGTTTTTGATTTATGCAGTATGTACAAAACTAGTATATTTTTTTAAATGCTTACCCATGTTTATTATATCACCAACTTATACAATAATGGTATATGCTTTAAAACTAAAAATAAACTTAGTGATCCTGCAAATTATATTTCCTCAGATTTCATCAGTTATGACACCAGTATCTTTTGTCTGCTGCAGAATAAATACCATAAAACCACAGTGCATGTGTTCCTCATGCTTCTCTCTCCTCTGGTCTATGACTAAGCTTGTCCTTCTTTCCCATACAGTTGATACTATTGAAAACTACCTTTCAGGTATTTAATAGACTGTTCCATAGTTTGCACTTCTCTAGTGTTCTCTGGTAATAAGCTCTCTTCTCAGCACAGTGTTAGGAAGACCATTGTAAGCTGACAAGTTATCACTGGGAGACTCACTTTGATCTCTTATATGTCAAATTCCATTTGATCTTCCTTCCGTAACACGTTATTAGAAGTTAGTTATTGTTTCCAAGCCATGCTCAGCAAATGCTTGATTTGATCATAATTCCTAGAGTAGTAGGAGCTATGCGACATATGTCGTATTGGGAACTTGTTTCTGATGGTCTAGTCCATCTTGCTATGTATTATTTAACATCGGTGCCAATTCATGAGTACGAATTATTTGTGTAATGTATGCTATTTATTTTGTGGCACAAAGTGCTTAGTTTGCCCGCTGAGCTCTGTTCACGTTGGTTCTGTGAGGTTTTGCAGTGTATTACTGTCGTGTGTGATGTCATCGTTGTTGGTCTGTGAGCATTTTCTTTCTTTCTCTTGCAGCAAGGGTCCTACTTCTTGCCCAGGCTTAGACGAAGCCATTTCTCCATGAAAACTGATTCTTTGGGAGGGGAGCAGAGAAAAATATAAATAAATAAAAATCAGTAAAAAAAAAAGAATTAGAAAATAGGCAAAAGAAGAAAAATAGTATTAGGAAACAATAAGTTTTGCATACAGACCTTTACATGGAAAAACAAAATCTGATAACCCAATAAATTATTCACCACGTTTACTTTAGTACAAAAAAGCAGAAAGCGGAACAATATTTAAAACCATTTGACCTACAATGAAAGACCGTTTTTCTTTCTTTCTCTCTCTCTTTCTTATCTTTTTTATTCATTTAGAATCTGCATTGTACAAGATGCCTGTGATTCAGGCTTTCAAAGTGAAAGTCTGAATTTACGTTTTGACTCTGCCATATCGTGGGCAAGTTACTTTTTCTATATCTCAAGTATATGTACCATCTCTATGCAGCTGGGTGTATAAGACTGACTTACTGGACAGGAAATTGAGACATTTTAATAAGTTAATGCTTACAAAGTTCATGGAATTATACTTAGTACTTTGTAATATTATCATTGCTATTTTGACATTTTTAATGAAGGTCAATACTAAAGAGATAACATCCAGTAATAACCAATTCTGTGTGATTCTGCCTTATGAGAAAGACATTCACTAATTCTGTTTATGAGACAGACTATTTTTAAGTTAAATATTTCATTTTATTAATTATTAACTTAAATTTTCTTCAGCAGGCACAGTTTAATCTATATTTTATCCTCTAAGTGTTTATATTCAATTCTTCATCAAATCTTTATGAAGAGATGAAACATAAAGTATTTGGGGAGTGAAACTCTTTGATATTATTTTCTAATTGTAGATATTTGTTATTATAAATTTGTTCAATAAAATGAGCAACACCAAGAGTCCATTTTAATATAGGCTATGGATTTGGGGTGAAGAGGATATGTCAATGTCCACCTATCAATTGTAGCAAGTATAATCGTTTAATAAAATACATTGATAACAGAGGAAAGTGTGCTTGTGTACAGTGGAGTAGAAATTGTAGAAAAGTGCTTTGTCTTCTCATTTTTTTGCTGTAAAATGGAAAAAGAATCAATAAAATAAAGTCTATTAAACACTTAATATGTGTACTGGTATCTCTAAGTTTAACTTGTGAATACCTTCTATTATAGTATATGAATACCATTTCTCACAGCAAAAAAAAAATTGAATAAGCTTCTCTGGCCTTGAATTTGGGACTTTCTTCATATTTTCTTTTAAAAGTACCAGAAGTAACATTCTTTAACTTTTCAAACTAAGTTTCACAAGAAACTTTGGTACTGATAGTTCTTCAATAAAAAGGCTTTTTTGGGAGATGATGTCTATCAAAAGACAACTACACTGTGTCTCTTGTTGTGAGACTAGTCTTTAGCTGATCCATCCCTCTAGGCATCAACACTGCACAAAGGATTACAGACAATTAGAAAATATTGAAAGTGGGACAAGTAGTCTTTCCCAGGGAAAGGCAAACTAATCAGTTATCCAAGAACCAAATGGTCAGCCATGGAAATATATGTACTAGTAATGATATAGAACAAGCAGGGTTTAATCTTAAATATAGGAACATATATGACTATGATGTAAAAATCTATGATGTAGAAATGATGGAAGAAGAGGGAAGAAGGTAGGTTAGTGAATCTACTTTTATTCAAAAAAACAACTGCTAGTCTCAAAATATTTTACAGTAGTTTGAATTTTACTTTAGTGATATAAATTTAAGGTCAATTTATTAAACTGTTGTAGATTTCTATTCTTATCTAAGGTATTAATTTTATGCAACTCATTTAAAAATATAATATATAATTCAAAAATAGTCATCTATAATATCCAAACTTATAGCCATATTAGTTAGGATTTTTAGGTAGACAAAGATGTATTTCAATTAGACAGGTAAATCTCAAATGCATCAAAGACATAGAGAATATGACATTTATACATTTTTAAGAACTTATACTCTTCTCAATAGTGAGACATGTCTGCTCCTGGAAGCACCAATTACTTCAGAGAGGATGATGGTCATTGAGGAAACTCAATATGGAGTTTGTTTTCAATGTGGCAAGGCTAACCATTTGGGCAAGAAACTACTCTTGCCTGAACAACTTGACAGTATGCTGTATGAACTGGACATGCAGGACTCACAGGGAAATGACTACTAAATTTGTCAAAACAAGGCAGGGTAGTCCTTCAGGTTCCTGATTCACAGAAGAAACTGTCAGACATTCTGAAGGACACAGAGAAAAGTGACTGATGAATTTTGCCAAAATAGGTCTGACAGTCCTTCAAAATTCCTCATTGACTAAAAAGTGTATCCGGTACTGTAGGCTTGTAGGCTAAGGATGGATGCCCCTAAATGTTACAGAAAAACTTTGGTTGACTGTCTAGACAGCCAGATGTCTCTGTCATTTCTACAGTTTTGGCAGTCACTTGTAATGTATTTTTTATTCACTCAGATAATATTTTATCATTCTGGGGTATTCGATAAACTTGAATACCAGATAGTTATAATTATAGTTTCCCTCAGTTATGATAAAAGGTAAATCAGATACGAAATGTTAGGCATAAAAATAGAATAGATGATATTTTCTTTAATTTTGCCAAATACAAATAGACTTAATATTGTAACTGTAATTCTTGCTTAAACTGTTTTGTTATATGTAATTTTACTATGTCAAAGTAAAACCTTCTCCTTTGATTACACAAAAAGGGGGAATGCTGTGGGATGATCATTTTGTATTCTATGAATATGTGTTGTTCTCACTGGATGATAAATAAACTGCTTTGATCTATGGCAAGACAGGAGAGAGCCAGGCAGGAAATACATGCTGAGATACAGGCAAAGAAGGGCAGAATCAAGAGAGAAGCCAGTTATCTGCCTAGGAAGGAAGACATGTAAAAAAGTGAAGTAATGCCATGGCCATGTGGCAATACAGAGTAATAGAAATGGGTCAATTCAGATGTAAGAACTATCTAATAATAAGGTTGAACCATCAGCCAAACATTTATAAATAATATAAACTTATGAGTGGTTGGTTATTCAGGAACTGGTGTGTGGTAGAGAAAGCTTTATTTACATGCATATTCAAATAAACTCATGCATGTAACAACAATCGATAAAAATTAGCTAATTATTTTGAAAGAAAGTAATAAGGGGTATATAGAAATTTTGGAGGAAGGAAAAGGAAGATAGAATGGAATGATAATATTGTAATTTCAAAAATTAAAGAAATAATTAAAATGTTAACTGATGTATAGGATAAGCCCATAAAGAGAACAAACCTAAGATGTTGTGTGGATAGCTCCAATTGAATTAACAGTCAGCATATGCACAGAGCCATCCTGAATCAATTAACAAAACCCCAAAGAGCTGTAGACCCAAGCTCTGAAGCCAGTGTACAAGAGGTCTACATTTCATTGCCCCATACCATAGAGACCTGAAGAATAAGTAAGTATGGCTTTATACTGGACTGTTTGTGGGTAGCTTGCTGCAGACACATCACTGACAAGAACAGATGACCCATTCAATTTATTATACTTGATAAGTGATGAGAAAATTTGTTCACACAAGTAGAAGTAGCAAATGTCAGAAGATTAATAATGGCCTTTAGACTTATAGATGAAGTCTCATAATTACTAGAATTGAAGTCACTATTATTTAGCTTGTATGTCATGAACTCTAGTGGCTCTGTGTTTTCATTAATTGATCAATGTAATTTTGAAAACTATTATACTAATGTGAGTGTATTTTATCTACAGCATAATGTTTAATATCAAGTATTTCAAGATACAGATACAGTTTTTCTTCCATATTTCTAGACAATGTCTTTTTGGATCTTAAAAATTCATCTTAAAATTAAAGCCATCTTATAAGCATTTTTAAATGAATTATTCACTGCATATTTACAATAATTAATTTTGTTTTGAATCTATAAATTACATGCTATATATTTATGGGATTTTATCTCATTTTCCTTTAATTCTTTTATGGGGTCAACTAATGTAAACTTTATCAAACCATAACAATGTTTCAAAAATATCCAATGTAAGACTTATTTGGAGAAACTGTTTTGGATTCTCACAGCTTGCAAATAAATTCCTCACAAAAGTCTATATTTGGAAGAGCAACACAGTTTTGTATGAAACAGCAGAGAATGGTGTCTGAGCTCATCTTTTCACACACAGCTAAAAACAGGCAGGATAGGACAGCTTGGGTTTTATTAGATTCACCATTTTGATAACATCATTTAATGTGAAACTCTGATCCACAAAAAATACCTGTGTCAGAAAGCCATGCTGTGAGGAAAAAAGTGAATTTCGTGAGTCTTATATTTCTAATATAAACTTCAACCGAAAGTCTTTATATTTTGCACTGATTTCTCTAAATCAGAGCCCACAGATTTATGCAATTTATGTATTATTTGGTTTGTATTGAAATATGTGCTGATTAAATATTGTATTTCAAGCAGACATATTTGGTATTTTATAAAAGAAATTAAGTTCTTTAGAGTAAAAATCATTAGAAATTTTGACTAATACTCAAATGTTTTCAGCTTTTAAAATATTCTTGAGTAGTTTTCTTTCTGGTCACCAAACATGTGTCTACTAGCTTATAAATTAATGCAATATACATACATACACACACACATATACATATACATATACATATACATACATACATACATATATATATATATATATCCCTGCATCTTTGTGGTATAATTTAGATACAGTTAAATTGTATATCACCAAGCTTCTTGTTACTGGAGGGTTGTCCCCCAAAAAGTAAAGGGGGGTCCTGTGGAACCTTCAAGAAATGGAGCCTGGAGAAACTTTCTTATAACAGTGGCTGGTTGCTCTTGGACAGAGGTTCTCATGTAACCCTTGAGTTCTCACAAGAAGGTTATGAAACGAATGTCTGCCCACCTATATTCCTTTAAGTGACCCCAATGCATTCTTTAGTTTAACAACCTATACTTGGGTAGAATCGTTTTCTTGTCATCAGTACTCTATCTGGGGTGACCAGGCATAGATCCCTATTTCCCATGAAAATAATTAAATATGATTGGCTCCTGAACTAGAACTGATAGAACCTTACATTGTTTTGGAAAGGTAGCATCATGGTCCCTGCTATAGGCGATAAGATATATAACTGAAGCTAAAGCACCTGTGGAGCCCCGTGTGATATGGCTACATTTCCCAGTACCTTGTGAGATAATATTCCTCTTTGCTATGTCAGTGGTAGTTGTGTGCCACTGCCGTATGTAATAAGATGTGCAGCCAAAACTAAGCTGTCTAGGGATGGGGATCCCTCGGCGAAGTCTCAAGGTGGCATATCTTATCGATAAATGGTGTCTATAATTTGTGCATGTTAATTAATACCCATAGAAGTGGTAATAAGCTGGAGAAACACCATAAACCCTGAAAGTACCACACATTTCACAGGGTTGCTCACAGGCTGTTGAATAGTTTGTATGAACTATGTTCAGACATATGTTCATAGAGGTATGAATCTGAAACTCAGAAGTCTGCACAGAATGAACAGACCTAGGTGAAGAAGGAATTAAAGTAAGAAAAAGGAGTGCAGATGCTACCTTCTCCGTCAACTCCTGCCTGGGCAAGAACAGTGAATAAAAGGGAGAATAAAATAGAGGTGTTATTTTGTCACTGTTTCTACCAAATAAGCTTCAGGAAAAGAGTGCAAATTAAGTGTATTCTAAAAACCTCTGCCTTCAGTTTAAAACGCTGGGATTCTGCAAAGAATCTGACAGAGAAAGGGGAGCAAGGAAGAAGAGATGGAAGAGACTTCTGATCTCGAGTCTGAACTCTAATACAGAGAAAGGAAAATTTCATGATTGACCTTGCAGACAGGAGCCTTTAATAATGGCCCAGCACAGGAAATTATGATTATCAGTAACTACTCTGTATCTGAGCTGCCTGAAATAGGAAAAACTAATAAGCAAGTGAAAGATCCTCGTGGCCTACTTTATACAGCTGTAGCATGCGGGGATGGACAGGATCAGTTCAAGGGCTATAGAAGCAAATAAACTGAATAATATAATTTCTATGCCTGCTTAAGACAATGTGACCTAAGGCAGCGTGATGAAATGCTGACAGGTTCATATACATCACTTCCAGAGCTGTACGGCCATCACCAAGTAGAGATCACATGGACATCAGAGACTGGGAGACAATGAAATATGAATAGACACAACTGAAGGAATTTGACAAGAGGTGGGCAGTGCTTCCTACCCAGTCCACTAAGTCGAAGATGATTGTGCTCACAGAAGAGTTAATAAAGGGATAGGCTTAGCAGGACCTTAAGAAAGATATTGGGATTAAATGGCTCTGATGAGACCCGTAGTGGAAGATCTTTATGAAGTAAGTAGGAAAACTGAAAGGTCAAAGAATTTTATTATAAATAGGATTCATTACTAATACTCTGTGCAAAGATAACCTTATGGCTCTATGCATGAGCCGTGATTCCAAGTCAGAAGAGAAAGAATCATAGGATTCTCCAAAGTGCTTCTGAGGAAATACACACTGTATTGCTAAATATAACGTTTAGATTTTTGTACTATTTAGTTTAATTTTCAAAATGTATTTATATAATAGAGAATATTTTTATTAAAAACTTAGTTATAAAGATTTTCTATTTACATACGAAAATGTATAAAATGAGCTAAACAAAATACTTGGAAGAATATAAAAAAACTTTCTTCCATTGTATAATTTTATGTTCTTTGTTAAAAATCAGATGTTCATAGGTGTGTGGATTAATATCCCGGTCTTTGATTCAGTTCCCTTGATCAACCTGTCTGTTTTTATGCCAATACCAAGCTGTTTTTAATTTCTGTAGTTCTATTATAGTGCTTTATGCTAGGGATAATGATGCCTCCAGAAGTTCCTTTATTGTACAGAATTGTTTTGGCTATCCTGAGTATTTTGTTTTTCCTTATGAAGTTGAGTGTTGTTTTGTAAAGGTCTGTGAAGAATTTTGATGGTGATTGCATTGAATCTATAGATTGCTTTAGGTAGGATTACCATTTTTATTATGTTAAGTTCTACCTATCCAAGAGCATGGGTGATCACTCCATTTTCTGGTATCTTCTTCAGTTTCTTTCTTCAAAGACTTAAAGTTTTTGTTGTACAGGTATTTCACTTCTTTGGCTAATGCTCACCCAAGATACTTTATGTTATTTGTGGTTATTCTGAAGGGTGATGTTTCTTTGATTTCTTTCTCAGCTTCATTACCATTTGTATATAGGAGGGCTACTGATTTTCTTGAGTTGATCTTGTGTCCTGCCACATTACTAAAAATGCTTATTAGCTATAGGAGTTCCCTAGTACAGTTTTGGGGGTCACTTATGTGTACTATCATATCATCTGCAAATAGTGAAAGTTTATCATTTTCCTTCCCAATTTGTATCCCCTTGATCTCCTTTAATTGTGTTATTGCTCTAGTCAGAACTTCAAGAATGATGTTGAATAGATATGGAGAGAGTAGACAGCCTTGTCTTGTTCCTGGTTTTAGTGTGATAGCTTTGAATTTCTCTCCAATTACTGGTTGTAGGTTTGCTGTATTGCTTTTATGATGTTTAGAAATGTTCCCTGAATCCCTAATATTTCCAAGACCTTCATCATGAAGGGGTGTTGGATTCTGTCAAATGCTTTTTCAGCATCTAATGAAATGATGATATGATTTTTTTCTTTAAGTTTATTTATATGGTGGATTACATTTATAGATTTTCATGTTGAACCATCCTTGAATCTCTGGGATGATGCTGACTTGATCATGGAGGATTATTATTTTTTGATGTTTTCTTAGATTTGGTTTGCCAATATTTTATTGAGTATTTTTACATTAATGTTCATGAGGGAGATTGGTCTGTAATTCTTTTTCTTGGTTGAGTCTTAGTGTGGTTTAGGTGTCAGAGTAACTGTAACCTCATGAAAAGAGTTTGGAAATAGTGTTCCTTCTATTTCTATTATGTGGAACACTTTGAGGAGTATAGGTATTAGCTCTTCTTGGAAGTTCTGGTAGAATTCTGCACTGAAACCATCCGGCCCTGGACTTTTTATGGTGGGAAGGATTTTTGATGACTGCTTCTATTCCCTTGCAGGTTATAGGTCTATTTAAATTCTGTTCTAGATTTAATTTTAGAATGTGTGGCTATTCAGAAAATTGACCATTTCTTTTACGTTTTCCAATTTTGTAGAGTACATGCTTTTTGTAGTATGACCTAATGATTCTCTGAATTTCCTCGGTGTCTGTTGTTGTTCCCCTTTTCATTTCTGGTTTTGTTAATTTGGATGTTCTCTCTCTGCCTTTTGATTAGTTTGGATAAGGTTTTGTTGATTTTCTTGAGGAACCAGGTCTTTGTTTCATTGATTTTTTTGTATTGTTTTCTTTGTTTCTATTTTATTGATTTCATCCCTCAATTTGATTATTTCCTATTGACTCAAAAACAGAATAACTCACCATTAACCTTAAAATTCTAATAATTATTCTATAAGAAAGAAAAAATACATCTGAAAAAATATTTTAGGCCAATTAAGTTTTATGTGTTCATAATATCAAATGGCTTCAAAATAATAAATTCTGGCACTTGCTGGTCATGGCTAGGGGTAGGTACTAGGCATTTTTCTTAGTGACTTTGGGAGCTCATGTTGTGGGATATTCACACTGTGAACCCCAAATTTTCATTTGTGTTAATTAAAAATAAAATCAACCGTGGGTCAGGATACCGAATTAGTAACTAGTTGATGAGAAGTTATCATAGAGAGTCAGAGAGTGTCCATAAGACAATAAAGAGATGCACAGAAAGTAGAAGGAAGGGACTTCGGGTGTCATGGTGTTGTTGTTCTTGTTGTTGTTGTTGTTGTTGTTGTTCTGGTGGAGTCTAAGGATGCCATCTTTCAGAGACAGTGGCAAAGAGAGAACGTCAACTCGTTGCTACTCAGCCTCTCTGAGTTAGAAGGTTCTCACCCCAGCCTTTGACTCCCGAGTCTTACTGATAAACAGAACAATAGAGATTTAATTAAAAGCTATATTTGGCAGCTATGACCATAGCTGGTGTCTGTGGGAACAGAACTCCCTCCAGGCCATGGCCTGATCAGCCAGGCTGCTGACAGAGAAGCAGGCCAGTGACTGTGGAGCTACAATTGCTGACTAAAAGAGTAGTAAATAAAAGTGCAGCCTCTGTGCAATGGAAAAATAGCATAAATAATCTTCCAAATAATCCTCCCAATAAGACAACACGATTATTTCCATTTTACAGATGAAGAAAAGTAGAGTTCAAAGAAGTCACCTATTTATCTAAACTCTGTCCAGTGGAAAGCACATGGTCAAACCAGGGTAAACGCTGAAGAGGAGCAGCTGATTAGTTAGCTGAACAAAGCAGAGATGGATCAGTCAGCAGTGAGATTCCCAAGACACCACCCCATGCTGTCACCTTCAGCAGCATGAGCTATTTCTTTGATATTTTATGGAGTTTAACACATATAACATATGAGGAAGCTTAATCTTAGGATTCCTGGCTTCAGCACAGAAAAAATCATGAAAAGAAGATTGGGTGTTATTAAAAATAAAAAGAAAGGCACTGAAGATAAAGAACCAAGTCACACCTGAGACCATGACTGTGAACTTCTTTGAGACTGAGTAGCGATTATTAAAATGCCATTAAAAAAATAAGGACCTTAAGCACAGGGATAAGAATGGGAACGTGCTCAGGGAATATAAGCCATTCCCAAGAGTGTCTCATCACGGGAATGTCGCAATCCATTGCCCTAGCATTAGCTGTAAATCTCCAAATGTTGCTACCAAAAATGTTTTCTCTTCAGTTTTTGGTGACTAAGATTATAGTGTAGCTCTAGAGATGCCTTGGATGGCATTAAAATCTGATAAGGTAAAACCAGAATTGTGCCTAAGATATCTGGTAAAATGCCTAGAAAATTTCTGATTTTGAGGAGAGAAGGAAGAAAGGCCAAACCTGAAGTAGTTGTTAACTAACAAAATTCGTGATTCTCAACTATAAGAAGCTTCACCAGAGATCAGGGTAGGGGCCTTCTTTTTACTTCCTGTGTTCCTATAACTTCCCCTGCCTTCTATCCCCATTAGCTCATTGGTAAGATGAGAAGGAAAACATGGAGCAGTATGGCTATACAAATGTATCAATGGTCATGGATACTACATAGAAATTATGAAGGACTAAAACCAGTTATTCTATTTAGCAACTAAAAAATGAGCAATTACACATTGTTTAAGTATACTGCCAGCCACTGAAAGTTTATAATCAGTATAAGATTTAAATTATCCACACTATAAAAAAATAACTGCTAATATGCAGGATTCATGACAAACCAACTGGGGAAGTATGGATAGGGAATATTATATGGAGCTTTATCATATACAAGGGATCGTTTTTAATCTATTTAATCATTATCATTGTTAGTTTTATATTTTCTTAATATTCTAATAGTTATATTCTGATAAACACTGTGTTGAGATTAAAACTCTATTCCACAGACACTGACAAGTATAGGAATAAAAGAGGTGACTGAAGGGAAGAAATGTCTCAATGCTCTTGTATTTACCTGATGCCGGCTCTTTACCTTGAATTTTACAGTGCCTACCATATATATCCATATATGCTGATTTGCTGAAAGGTTTAATTGTCAATTAAAAAGAATAAAATATATGGCTGGAGAGATAAGAAGATACATGCTGTACCAGGAACACAAGCTCAGTTCCTATCACCCACATTGGTTGGTTCACAAATGTCTGTAGCTCCAGTTCCAGGGGATCCAACTCTATTTTCTAACCTCCGTGTGTACCTTTATGCACATGGCCTACATTCACACATAAACAGAAGGAAGCAAATTAAAAGCATTAGCATTGTTTTCTATATTTATTTTGTACTTTATTGATTTTTAATATAGATCTCTACCTTCTTGGTACCAAGAACTTTCTTCACATTAGTGGAGTTTTGTACACAGTTCACACTACTCTTGTACCCACCTGTTTTCTCTACAACTTTCATTACATTGCTAAAAGAATTATTACTACCTCAAAAAACACTTCTCAGATTTGCCTCCAAAACTACCAGCTCTTTAACATTTTGCCTGGAATCTTTTGGGCCATGGCCAATGTATCAATGACATATTACCCACAAGGTCTTAGAGAATAACCCATGACTCATAAAATTATCTAAAAGATATAAATGTTAATGGAAGTATTATAAGGCCACTAGAAATATATCTTCTACAAAAATTCTCAGTGCCATTCTGTTTCCACCAAAAACTGTTCATAAGAACAGATAGCCTTCACTCAGAATATAATAAAAGTGGAGATGATTGTAACAAATGATATAAACTTACAGAAATGAGAAAATAGAAAGACAGAGCGAGTTAAGAGTTGGGCAGAGAATAAGGTTCGCAGAGCAAAGAGTGGATAATTTACAAAGTCCAATTTTTATCTTTTATGATTTTGTTTTGATTTGTCCTTCAAAATTCTTATTCAATATTGATTTAGCCATTATTAACTATAGATTGAAGTTTCTGTCCTACCAGGTCGCACAGCCATTCAGTCCCAAAGAAACACACAGATTCTTATATCAATTATAAACTGTGTGGCTTATTAGCTTAAGCTTCTTATTAACTAGCTTCTACTACTTAAATTAACCCATAATTCTTGTCTATGATTAGCTATGTTGCTTGGAATCTTTTCTCAGTAAGGCATTCTCATTTTGCACTTC
The DNA here is from genome assembly GCF_903992535.2 of Arvicola amphibius. Classification (NCBI taxonomy): domain Eukaryota; kingdom Metazoa; phylum Chordata; class Mammalia; order Rodentia; family Cricetidae; genus Arvicola; species Arvicola amphibius. The sequence goes on along the minus strand of NC_052060.1, from coordinate 21,583,229 downwards.
CTACATCTAGCTGGCTACAGACTGTCTGCCTTTCCTCTTCCCAGAATTCTCTTAGTCTGATTGTGCCAGCTATACTTTCCTCCTGGCTACTGGCCAATCAGCATTTTATTAAACTAGTACAAGTGACAAAACTTTACAGCATGAAAGAACATTAATCTACAACATTTCCCCCACTTTATTTTTCTTTTCAAAACAAAAACTCTGAATCTAATATCCTTTGTTTAAAAGCTTTTTTCCTTACCTTGATTTATAACAACTTGTAACCAACACTCTAAACAAACACAAACATCCATAATCCATTATTTTGGAATAAGAGTGCAGTTTTCTAAGCTACTTCCTGCTGATTGGGGGCACTGATAATCTTGTAGGGATCCAAAGAAAATGTAGGAATACATTCAAGTTCCGACTGGGGTATTCTGCAGGCCATATCCTCTCACCCAACACTCTTGAGGCTGTTCTGGGTGTAGAACTCAGAGGAAACTGCATCGGAGGTACTCTCAAATGTTGGATCATCTGGGCCATCCATTCCCATTGGAGATTTTTCAGGGCTTTTCTTTGAACAAACCTTATTTTTTAACCCATAATGGATTTGCAGCCTCTCATTCCCCATGAAAACAAATGCAAAATCTTTTCTCCAAAGTAACATAGATTTTGAGTTAAAATTTGAAGTCAAGGCATTTTTAAAATGTTGGATCAATCCAGCAAGCAAACAATTCAAAAACAACACAATAACATAGAGTATCCAGACTCTCTGTGTATTTTCCATCTTCACGTGGCTTTTTTTTCCCTTACCCTATTTCCTTTTTGGGACTTTCTCTATCCTTTTTCTTTTCTCTCCCAAGCCTACATATATTTTTAAACATACTATAAACTGTTAAAGTTTTTTAGTTCTGAATCTGTCTTTCCTCTATATCTCTATCTTTTTCTTACCACATAAGTCATCAGTCTGGTAAACAGCCTGGTTAGGATTAAAGCTGAGGGTTTGGTGGCTGGCTCCACCCATTCCTTAGCTTCCTGAGATTCTAACTTCATGATGGAAGTACAGGTTGGAGCCATGTTTATTGGTACAACTCTGTGGAGTTCCTAGGTTCATGTCACCAGCAAGAAGCAAGGAACTGGCTACTCATAGACACTATTTAAATATTTGGTGGCAGGGCCTCTTTAAAGAGCTGCCATGCTGTTTTTGCTGCTAACACGAAGTCAGGAAGCATTTCTTAAAGTAACCATGTCTCTGCTTGCTGCCAACAAGCAGAGCCTACCAGAGTAAAGATGATTAACAAGAAGCAGCACTTAACTCTGTCCTCGTCTGCTGTGGGACAATGGTTTGTACCCTGTCAATTGTATTTTAATAAAATGCTGAGTGGCCAGGCAGGAAGTATAGGTGGGACAAACAGACAGGAAGTAGAGGCATGTCAATGAGAACAGGAGAATTCTGGGAAGAAGGTAGTCCTAGTCTGCAGTTGTGACCCAGCCACAGAAGTAAGATGCGACTGCCTCACCAAATAAGGTACTGAGCCACATGGCTAACATAGACAAGAATAATGGGCTAACATAAGTTATAAAAGGTAATAAGAAGCCTGAGCTAATGGGCCAATCAGTACTAATGTAGACTTCTCTGTGATTTCTGTGGTACTTAACAACTGCAGGAACCAGGCAGGACAGAAAACTCAGGCAACACTTGTCTGTCTAAAAAAAAAAAACCCTTTTTAAAAAAGCTTTCTTGGGCTTTATATAAAAAAAAAATCTTACCAAACATGTGGATACCATCTGTACACAGAAGTTTCTGTCCTGCCCAGTCCCATAATCATTCAATCACAAAGAAACACACAAAGGCTTATATTAATTATAAACTGTTTGGCCTATTAGCTCAGGATAAGTATTAATTAACACTTACTACCTAAATTAATCCACAATTCTTATCTATGTTTAGCCATGTGACTTGGTACATGTTCTCACAAAGGCATTCTCATCTTGCTTCCTCTGTGTGGTTGGTGACTGCATCTCTGTCTTTCCTTTTCCCATATTTTTCTTAGATTGGTCACTCCATCTATACTTCCTACATGACTACTGGAAAATTAATACTTTATTAAACTAATATGAGTGACAAATTTTACATTGTAAAAGAGTGTTATCCCTCAGCAATTCATATTGGAATTTCTCTAGCCATTGAATTTGTTAGGATACATTGTCAATATAAAATATTTAGAAAATTTACATCCAAGCCAGGATTTGATATAGAAATATTCCACAATGTGATGTTTTTACAAAGTGAAGGGTGTTAAGGGAGAGATAAATGAGAGAATACAGTCAAAAATAGGACACCCAGATAAAGAGGACTTAAGGAGAGAAAGAACTTGACTTTAAAAAAGAGCAAGCCAACTTGAAGGCAGCACTGTGATAAAAGAAAAAAAAAGTTCAAGGGAATGGAACTTACAATGATCTTTTTAATTTGTGCTTGGAAGGAGTAGAGCAAATTAAGAGAATATCAGAAAATTACAGTGACACCAGATGTCCAATTCTCTCAACCTTTGGAGCCAGTACACCAGATTTTGGCCCAGTACTTTGAACATATTTTCCAGAAAGCAGAAGTGTGTTAAGAAATATTTTTTTATATTTTATAATTAGGTAACACTTCCCAATTTTAAAAGCAAATAAATCAGAAGTGGCTATTCAGTGTGTTCTTCCAAGGAAGGAAATAATGTGCATGTTTCATTGTAGATCATGTTTTAACTCTTTGGCAGGGAAAAAAAAATATAGAAAGCATCTCACAGAAAAGTCAGAAAGGCCACACACCTGTCTGGAGTAAAGAAGAATTACAATGACATGACTGAAAAATATACATGGTATCTTGGGAAGTGGCACTAGAAGACACTAGAAGACACAGTTCCCAAAGCATTAAGGCTCTGCTTGTTGGCAGCAAGCAGAGACATGGTTACTTTAAGAAATGCTTCCTGGCCGGGCGGCGGTGGCGCATGCCTTTAATCCCAGCACTCGGGAGGCAGAGGCAGGCGGATCTCTGTGAGTTCGAGGCCAGCCTGGTCTACAAGAGCTAGCTCCAGGATAGGCTCTAAAAAAGCTGCAGAGAAACCCTGTCTCGAAAATCCAAAAAAAAAAAAAGAAAAAAAAAGAAAGAAATGCTTCCTGACTTAGTGTTAGCAGCAAAAACAGCATGGCAGCTCTTTAAAGAGGCCCTGCCACCAAATACTTAAATAGTGTCTATGAGTAGCCAGTTCCTTGCTTCTTGCTGGTGACATGAACCTAGGAACTCCACAGAGTTGTACCAATAAACATGGCTCCAACCTGTACTTCCATCATGAAGTTAGAATCTCAGGAAGCTAAGGAATGGGTTATGAATCACTTAATAAAGCAGTAAGTCAGTAATTGGATTTTATATAAACTATTGCATCCTCAATTCTGACTTATAATTTACCTACTGGTAGCTGTAAAACCCTATGACATGATTTTTGGGAGCAACAATTGTGCAGGTAATATAGTGAAAGATGAGCATTATATTCAGACATCATCAGGGTAGTACTATTGCTAAATAATCCCTTATTCTACTTAACCCTTTGTGATAAAATATTCCTCTTTACTCCTTTATACAACTTCAGGTCCTCTCATATGGACAATTACTAATTTCCAGACCCCCACTGATATGTCAGCTGAAACACACAAATCTGAAAATGCAAAGCTAATATCTATGAACAAGAGAAAACAAGTGACATTTGTCTTTCTGGATCTATATGTCACTCAGAACAAGTACTTCTAGGTCTTCCATTTATGCCTAAATTTCATAATATTGTTTTCCTTTCTAGCTGGAAAATATTCCATTGTGTAAAGGTATCACATTTTCATTAGAATGGGAGAACAGAATTTGGGAAGATATGAACTAACACTAAGGACCTTTGAAAATGTCATGTGGAAACATACCATCATAGAAGATTCTTTAAATATAGACATATATACATGTACATAATATACATTACATAATATACATGTATAAGTAGAGATGAAATGGAGTTACCCTATAAGAAGAAGTCTATGCCCATACTGGGAAACAAAATTTCAGTGTCACGAATGAGCTACCTTGTAATCAAACATTTTCCTGTACTGACTGCCCGATTCTAAGTGAATACACAGAAGCTCACATTAATTATAAAATCCTCAACCAGTAGTTCAGGCTTATTACTAAGTAGCTCTTACATCTGAAGTTAACTCATATTCCTTATGTATATTCTGCCAAATGACAGTACCTTTATTAGTGTGCATGTTCATCTCCTGCTCCTTCTGCATTTGGCTGACTACTTCAGACTCTTCCCTTCATCCTTCCCATCATCCTTACATAGGTCACCCTGTTTATGCTTCCTGCCTGGCTACTGACCAATGAGTGTTTTAGTAAACCAATATGAGTGACAAACATTTACAGTGTACAAGACATCATTACTGCATTAGTTATGTGCTAGTGTGGTCTTAGTAAAATTTAAAGGTTATTTCCAGTGTTCTTGGTTATATTCCAAAACTTTACCATAAGGCCCTATTGTTGAAGACACCACATATTTGAGTTATAGAACATGGAAGAATCAAGCTTGTACTTACCTGGAATGTCACCCATGGTTCTAGCTTTCATTGAGCTGTATGGCATTAAGCATGCTGCCAGAGGGGAAAGGTGATCACCAGTCTTAGATAATGTGAATTTGTGAACTACAACAATGACTAGCCTGGTAAGACATAATCTTAAGTACAATAATGGCATGGATGTAATGGGAGTAATCAAACATTTTCTGATTGGATTTAATTTCTATTCTAAAGATGGAGCTATTTTCAGGGCCCCAATTCTATAACTGGGCAGCTTGTACACCCTAAAAGAGGACTACTATTACTTTTGTGCTATGTGGACTAGTATTAAACTGACTCCTAATGACCTATAATTATACTCATTGATCAATGAATCTTACAACTTTCATCAGAGTCTTCTTTTGGTGATAGATGACAATTAACTCAGAGACCTACATACAACTGGTCAAGATGCAGAGAATACAAGACTGTATAATTCTAACCTCTATAGGGCATCTGTATTATACCCCTCCTCCCAAGGCTCAGGGGCCATTTGTAAAAAGGGAGCAGAAAGATTATAAAAGCTCCAACTGGTAGGTGAGTTTAATTATCACAACAGGGAGTTATACATATGATCTCACAGAAATTTAGATAGCATATGCAGGACCTATACAAACACAAGCCTGCGATTCCCACGATGGAGAGGGGAAAGTGAGCACTGAGACCAACACAGTTAAAGATTTGTTAATGACTGGTAGCTGCTGAAATAGGAAGAATCAGATTTCTTTAGAGAATGCGCCCATGCAAGGCTATGTATCTAGGAATATGTAAGCAACACAACTTGGACTTGATCAGTTAAAGAGTAAAAGGAAACAAAGGGAAGGAAGCTGTGGGGAAAGCTGGGAAGGGGACGAATATGATCCAAGTACAAGGCATAACATTCTCAAAGAACTAATAAAAATTATGAAACAGTAATTTATAAACTGGAATGAGTGGTTGTGGGCACAGAAAGAAGAGCCATAGTGGAAAGAAAAGAAAAGCCTTTCGGGAGGGGTGGGAATGCTGCTCCATTGTTGAAGTTAAAAGCTGTTCTTGCTGTATTACTGTAGCAGCAAATTCATCTTCTTTTGAAGTCTTGTATATCTGCTATCTTTCTCTCTTCCTTTAGCATAAATAACGTTGGCTAAAGAACAAATGCTCTGCTGAACGCTAACAGAGCTACTGTGAGTGGCATCCTAATGTATTTTTCATGCCACATCTGCAGAGGGTAAAGTTTTTAAGACTTGAATTTTTAGTTTTCAAAACTGATATCTTTATATTAACCTATTGTCACCGAAAATAAATCTGGCTAGAGCCTTAATCTATAAAGGTATAGATATATGATACGTAATGAATTAAGCTAGTTTTCAGGTTTAAGCTTTTCAACATGATTATACCAATAGCCACATACTATTATATTTTGGGGAATACGGACTTAGGGTCTATATAACATAGACAATGTATTTGTTCGATACCAATCCTTACTCTAAAATAAAGAAATAAATAAAAAAGAAATGCTGCATTGGGGAATCATCAAGAATTAGATTCAGAAAAACATTGACTGAATATCTGCTAGGAGTTTCTTTATGAAATGGACAGGGTAATGTAAAGCTGGCTTGGCCTGTGTGTGATAGGGCAGAGTAGAGCTAGGCAGGAGAAATCGAAACTAAATGCTAGGAGAAAGAAGGCAGAGTCGTGAGACGCCGTGTAGTCTCCAGAGGGGAAAGACATGAGTTGCCTTCTGGAACCTTGCCTTTAAGCCACAACCATGTGGCAATGCACAGATGTAACAGGAGGAGTGGCTGCATGGGGTTTCTGTCCTGCCCAGTTCTCACAGCTGGTAATCCCCCAAAGAAATTACATAGAGGACTATATTAATGATAATCTGATTGGCCCATTAACTCAGGCTTTTTATTAACTCTTATATCTTATTTTAACCCATTACTCTTATCTATGTTAGCCACATGGCTCCGTACCTTTTTCAGCAGGGTTGGTCACATCTTGCTTCTTCCATGATCTGGTCAAGACTGCAGAAAGAGCTTCCTTCTTCCCAGGATACTCCTCTTCTCATTGCCCCACCTCTACTTCCTGTCTGGTTGTCCCACCTGGCTACTTACCAATCAGCATTTATTTAAAACATAATTGACAGAAGGCAGAATTGTCCCACACCACACAGATTAATATAAAAATGGCTTAAATTAATCTGTAAGATCTGGCCAGTAAAAAGCTAGAGCTAATAGGCCAAGCAGTAATTTAATTAAGACAGTTTCTGTGTGAATATTCGAGTTTGGGCAGCAGGGGACAAACAGGCGACCTTTAATAACAGAAAGAGAGAGTGGTTCCATAATCCAGAAGATGGTCATCTAAAGCATAGTTGAAAAAGAGGAGGGCTCAGTAAAGCTTTTTTGTATTATTATTATTATTATCATTGTTGTTGTTGTTACAAATTTTCACCTCCTTTCATTTCCCTCCCCCTCCCCCTTCCTCTCCAGTCTAAAGAGCAGTCAGGGTTCTCTGCCCTGTGGGAGTCCAAGGTCCTCCCCACTCCATCCAGGTCTAGGAAGGTGAGCATCCAAACAGACTAGGTTCCCACAAAACCAGTACATGCAGTAGAATCAAAACCCAGTGCCATTGTCCTTGGCTTCTCAGTCAGCCCTCCTTGTCAGCCACGTTCAGAGAGTCCGGTTTGATCACATGCTCCATCAGTCCCAGTCCAGCTGGCCTTGGTGAATTCCCATTAGATCAGCCCATCGTCACAGTGGGTGGGCGCACCCCTCGTGGCCCTGACTTCCTTGCTCATGTTCTCTCTGTTTCTGCTCCTTATTTGGACCTTGGGAGCTCAGTCCAATGCTACAATGTGGGTCTCAGTAAAACTTTTAAAGAACAAGGGGTATAAATTGCAAGAGTACGTTTTTCTAATCATGCAGCTTTTTTTAAAAAAATCATGGCTGTTCTGTACCTGATATTTATCTCAGAGAAATAAGAGCCATGTGTTTTTATGAAACCCAAATTATTACGCAGCTACAAAAAAGTATAGTTACTGCTCTTTCATTATTATTATCCTGTCTCCAGTACCAAGACTTTGTGAAGTTTGAAAAAACCCTGCTAATGATTCTCTGACAACCTTGACATTTGGGAGAGAAAGACGACAGTAAACAAAGGATATGGGAAGCATACAATGCAAAACAACATATAATTAACTATCACAGATGAATTACGGTACTGACTCCATAGCTGAGCAGCAGGTTGGCAGTGTCCATGTACCTCCGAATCAGAGGCACAGGGATGCTGACAAGCATCCTCTGGATACCCTGGCCCTACGTAGAAAGTAGAGCTTATATGTGATTTGCTGTCATCATTGTTGCTGCTGCTACTGCTCTTTTGTCTCATTTTAGTTCCACCTTCTACAGTACCTGCAGGCCTCACACATGTGATCCTCCTGGCTCTTCTTACTAAGTGCTAGAAAAATAGATGTGCATGACTGTCTATGACATTTTAAACACCAAAATAGAGCTATATCTCAAAGCAATCCGTGTGGCCTCAAAGGAGTGTCGATTGGAACAGGGCAGGTAGGATGCAGGTACTACGTGCACCCAGTTATAAGCTGTAAGAGTTCTCAATGTCAAATTCATTTTCAAAGATGAGATTACTCATAGCTAAGATCAAGCAAAGAAAACCAAACCAAAACCAAAACAGAAATGAAACAAGGACAAACGTGTCAAATATAAGTATACTCTGAGGAGATATGTAGATGATTGCTTTCAAACCAACTCTTGTAAATTCACCACTTCTGGGGGGAAGTGTAACACTCCAATGAGATGCTCAACTCTCAGATGGTCCTTTTGGGGATGTTAACAAAGTCAATTATCAAGTGGTCACCAAAGAGGGCAGTATAGCTTCCCAGCCTGTGTATCCCATCCAGGAGAATGCTTTACATACTTAGCATATTGAGCCAAATGTGCAGGAGGAGATTCAGAAAGGAAACTAATAAAGAATTTTTAAAGGGGTAAGAAAAAATTACAAAAATACCAGAAAAGCAGAGTAATTTTTAACTTAATAAACAATGAATATTACAAAACATGTATTCCTTAAGTAATCACCAAATATATCACAGCAGTCCCGGAAATCATCCTGGTTTTACAACTGAATATTAAATTCAGCACCTTAAAAATGAAAGACCGAGGAAGCCAACACACACTGACCTCCAGCTCGGCAGCTTCCCTGCCTCTGGGAAAGCAGGCAATGTGATCAAGCAGCACAGGGGAGGCAGCAGCAGCACACAGAGGCACTAAATAATGGATATCCTGGAGAGCTTTGTAGGACCTGAGAAACTGCCATGGGGCAGTGAAGAGTTTTGAGAAACCTTAGGGGTCTTGTGGCAACCATGAGAAAGCTAGAGAAGAAATTGGTAATAAATCTTTCAGAAGCCTGAACTGGGCTACCAGACAAGGACTTTATCCATTTCAGTGGAAGAATGTTTGTTCTCTTGCTAAAACAGTCTACTCATATTCAACGTATTAATGAAATCAGACCCAGTTTGAGAAAAACAGACCCAAATCGTCCCATTCAAAACCATTTACTTGTTTCACGCCAGCTTGCAGACTAGCACACATTAATCGACAGAACACTTTTGGCCAGGAATTTTTGAAACACTTTGCAAATGGTTAAACGGAGAGCCTGTATTGATCATACGGATGGCTAATGTAAATGGAGGAATGCTGAGGCAGCACTCCTGTCGCCAATAGGATGCAGTTCGCAATGCTGGAGCCCCATCTCCCATCAAGCCTTCAGCTCAATGTGCAGCCGTTATCTGTATGTACTGACACATGTAATCTAATGTTCTAGCTTTGCCACAGCTGGAGCAATAGCCTGACAATTTGATTACAGTTTCCTGTCAGCTCATGCACAGAGTATTTCTACAAGTTTTCAGCAATGGCGACATATTTTGATTTTTAAATGATAGTAATCCATGAGTTGAAATAAATATCTAAGGGATATTGATTTCTGATCACAAATCAGGATCTCCATAAATAAATTATTGTGAATGCTTGTGAATAGCTATATATCTGAGCAAGTTAAATATAAAGGTTCAGCTGAGGGAATTATTGAGAGGGATAAAGAAAAGTCACCATGTACCCAATATCCTGGTGGGGATAATTGAATTACTACTCTATTTATCTAAAATATAATACGTTTGTTACTGTCACTCAGAAATACTCTTTCTCTTTCCAACTGCTAAAGGTTCTTGGACACATGTGCAAATTTTATATGAACTGAAATTGCAGTGAAATGTCACCCTTTAGTAGACCATTTATCTCTGATTTATACATCGCATGTATATATTTAAATGATCTGACCTCAATTGCTAAAGGTCGCTTCTACATGTGAGATTTTTTGTTCTTTACTATAACATGGAATGAGACTTTTTCAATATATGAGTATGCTTGGCCCTCTTTGCCCTCTAATAGAGATGTGAAATAGGATTTGTCTTGAATTATTGACCTTACCCCAGGAAATGAGAATGTGTCAAGAAAGAACTTCACATTTCTTTCTGTTGCTGCAAAAAAAAATCAGTCATTCAAATAGTTAGTATAGGCATTTTAGGTCCGTCTACATAATGGTGGCTCTCCCACAGAATAATAGAAAACTGAAATTATTTCCACAAATGAACAAGATAAAAATGAGTATAAGATCAGACTGAAAAATCATGGGCTTATAAATGGAGGGAAATGTTCTAAAATGAAAACCTATTACTATAGCCCTGGAGCTAAAGGTAATTTATAGGTAGACCGGTAAAGCATGTGTACCTCAGTCACATGATCGATCATTTTACCTAGAGTCTAGCCACTAAGCAATGCAGTGCTCCAGCATGAATCTAGAAGCTTTTCCAAGCAGCTGCGAGTCAAATAGCTTTTAATGAGCTCTATTACTAAACAATAGCCAGGGATATTTAAATCTGTAACTTGCCCTGTGTGCCAAGAGTCATCATGCACACATGCGTGCTGACTTTGCTTCTATTCCACACAGATGAGGCAAAACAATTACACCTGGCCTTAGAAAACATGCAACGCTCACCAAGAAATTATTGGTCAATGACATGTACTTCTAATTTTATAATCAACTGTAATTTGTACACAGTGAAACCTCATACCCACCAGAGTAAAGAAAATAGTACAATAATACCACAGATTCCTTGCCACTTCTCTGCAATAAACCTCTTCATAATCAGACCCCAGGAATTGTATTCCTGTGGTTATCTTTTTCAGCGTGTCACACAAACAGAACTGGTCAGTTAACAGCCGTTTTTTAGCTATAAAATTATTTTTAATTTATTTTTATTGAGCTCTACATTTTTCTCTGCTCCCCTTCCCGCCTCAGCCCTCCCCTTCAACCCTCTCTCAAGGTCCCCATGCTTCCAATTTACTCAGGAGATCTTGTCCTTTTCTACTTACAATGTGGATTTGATCTATGTATGTCTCTCTTAGGGTTCTCATTGTTGTCTAGGTTCTCTGGACAGACTTTTGTGTCTATGAAATACCTACCAACAATATCTCAAACTTATCCAAGAATACATTTAATTAAAAAAAATATCCTGCCACCCTATTTTCAGAAATGACTTCACTGCTTTACATCCTTACAAGCAGGGTGCACTAGTTTTAGTGATTCCACTTTTTCTAGAGTCGCCGTCATTGGTTTTGGGGATTTTTTTAAGCTATTCATAGTAATGTTAAGACATTTTCTCAGTAACTAAAAGTGTTAAGCCTCTTTTCATCTGCTTAAAGGTTAGTTCAGTGGCTGATCAAATCTTTTGTTCATGTACAAACTTGTGTTGATGGTTTGTTATCATTGCCTTATGATAGGTTTTAACCTAGCATGTATACCAGGCCTTTCTGTTCAAGAAACTGAAATGATTTCTACTAAACAGCTTATTTCAATCCTTTCAATGGTGCCAGGTATAAAACAAAGTCTCCATTTCAAAGAAATTAACTTATTAATCTGTTTATTTTATACATTGTACTTTTAGTTTGGAAACTAAGAAATCTCTGCCTAAACCAATGTCAAAATTTTTCTCTTTCCCTCTTAATGATATAGGGTAATCATAACATCATTTAATTTCAAATACTTTAAGACTGATTCAGTCTTCATGAAATCAGAGACCAACAGCAGTAGACGATAACTTATTTAAAAATTTAACATGTTAGAAGTCTTCAGTATTTTTCATATTTATGAATCCTGGAATCATGTATGATTTGTTCCATAAACTAGAACAAATCTTACCAATATAATAGTCATTTATTGATTAATTTATCAAGAAGCTGTAGAACTCTCTGCTATGTTTCAGTTGCTGTATTGAATGGTTAAAATTTCCTTCTTTCCAGATGAAAGAGAAAAATTAGAGGGGTGGAAAACAAGAAGAATCCCCATTCCCATTTGTGCAGTAACCACACAGCAGAATCACCCTTATGCCACTGCTTTGGAATTAAGGAGTTTATTGAAGCCTTCCAACCTCCGAGGGAAAGTTGCATAGCAAACAGCTGTTAATTTCTCTTTTAATTTTTTTTATTTTTAATTAATTAATTTACCTATTTATTTTACATCCTGGGCACAGTTTTCCCTTCATCCTCTTCTCACAGTTCTTCCCCAAAACATCCTTTGTGCCCACCTTCCAAACAATTCCTCTTTCACTTCTGTTTAGGAGAGGGCAGATCTCCCATGAGAATCAACAAAACATGGCATATCAAGTTTCAGTAAGAGTAAGCCCCTCCCAATGTATTAAGAATAGACAGGTTGACACAGTATGAGGAATAGGGTCCCAAGAGCCTGTAAAGGAGTAAGAGACAAACCCTGTTGCCACTGTTTGGAGTCACACAAGAGGACAAACCTACACAACTGGCACATATATGTAGAGTGCCTAGGTCAGTCCCATTCAAGTTCCCTGGTAGTCAGTTCAGGCTCTAATGGGCCCTATGAGCCCAGGTTAGTTGGTTCTATGAGTTTTCTTGTGCTGTCTTTGGCCCCTCTGGCTCCTACAGTCCTTTCTCCCTGTCTTCTGCAGAATCCCCCAAGCTTTGCCTAATGTTTGGCTATGGGTCTGCATCTGTTTTCCATCAGTTTCTAGAAGAAGCCTCTCTAATTGAGCTAGGCAGAAATCTAGTCATAGGAGATGGCCAGTTCAGGCTAGTGGGGTCATCCTTGAAGACACCTGGGAGATTCCATGGTATTATGTTTTTTACTGACCCCAAAATGCACCCCTTTCAGTAGTATCTTTCAGTATTCTCCCCGACAACACCCACCTAATCACTCATGTTCCCATCCCCACCTGCCCTCAGTCCACTCACAAAACCTCTTCATTTTCCCCTTCCCAGGAAGACTCGGGCATCCCCTCTCATACCTTCCTTGCTACCTAGTCTCTCTGGGTCTGTGGATTGTAATATAGTTATCCTTTATTTTACAGTTAATATCCATTTATGAGTAAGTACATACCATGTTTATCTTTCTGAGTATGTGTTACCTTACTCAGGATGATTTTTTCATGTTTAATCCATGTGCCTCCAAATTTCCTGGTGTCCTTGTTTTTAACAGCTGAGAAATAATCTATTGTGCAAATGTATGACATTTTCACTATCTGTTCCTCAGCTAAGGGACATCTAGATTGTTTCTAGGTTCTGGATATTACAAATAGCATTGCTATTTGTATATAGTCGAGCAAGTTTTCTTGTGGCATAATTTACCATCCTTTAGCTATATGCCAAAGAGTGGTATAAGTGACTCTTGTGGTAGATTGATTCCCAGTGTTCTGAGAAATTGCTACATTTACTTCCAAAGTGGCTCTACAAGTTTGCACAGCCACCAGCAATGGAGGTGTGCCTCCCTTGTTCCACATCTTCCTCAGCCTGAGCTGTCCACTGTGTTTTTTATTTTAGCCATTCTGAGAGGTGTAAAATGGAATTTCAGAGTTGTTTTGATTTCCATTTCCCTGGTGGCTAAGGATACTGAACTTCTTCTTAAGTGTTTCTTGGCTGTTTGAGATTCTTCTGTTGAGAATTCTTTGTTTCTATCTGTACCAAATTTTCTTAATTGTATTATTTGGTTTGTTGATAACTGGTGTCACAAATTCTTTATGTATTTTGAAAATCATCCTTCTGGTGGAATTAAGGTTGGTTAAGAATTTCCATTCTCTAGGCTGCTGTTTTGTCCTATTGACAATGTCCTTTGCCTTACAGAAGCTTTTTAGTTTCATGAGGTCCCATTTATTAATTGTTGATTTTAGTTCGTATACTATTGATATTCTTTTAAGGATGTTGTCTCCTGTGCCAACTCATCTGACATTGTTTCCCACTTTCTTTTCTGTCAGGCTTAGTGTATCTGGATTTATGTTAAGATCTCTGGTCCACTTGAACTTGAGTTTTGTGCCCAGTGATGAGATAGATAGATAGAGATAGAGATAGAGATAGAGATAGAGATAGAGATAGATGATAAAGATATAGATATAGAGATAGATATAGAGATAGAGATAGAGATAGATAGATATAGAGGATATAGATATAGACCTATATAGATATAGGTACATATATTTCCATTCTTCTATATACCAATATCCAGTTATGCCAGCACCTTTTTTCAAAGACACATTCTTTTCCCATTGTATAATTTTGGCCTCTTTCTTGAAAATTAGGTGTCCCTAGGTGTCTGGATTTACATCTGGGTCTTCCATTTGATTCCATTGACCCACCTGTCTTTTTTATGCCAATACTATGTAGTTTTTACTGCTATAGCTCTGGAAGTCCTTTTATTGCACAGGATTGTTTTGGTAATCTTGGATATTTGTTTTTCCATATGAAGTTTAGTATTGTTCTTTCAAGTTCTGTAAAGGATTGTATTGGAATTTTATTTTTCGAGACAGGGTTTCCATGTAGCTTTGGAGCCTGTCATGGAACTAGCTCTTGGAGACCAGGCTGGCCTCAAACTCACAGAGATCCACCTGCCTCTGCCTCTGAATTCTGGGATTAAAGGCATGAACCACAACTGTCCGGCTTTGTTTGGGGACTTTAAGGAGGACTGCGTTAAATCTTTAGAATGTCTTTGGTAAAATGGTCATTTTTACTACGCTAAGCCTGTTGATCCTAACACATGGGTGATCTTTCCATCCTCTTATATCTTCTCTGATGTCTTTCTTCAAAGACTTGAAGTTCCTGACATATAGGCTTTTCACTTGCTTGGTTAAAGTTATACCAAAGTATTTTATGTTATTTGAGGATATTGTAAAATGTATTGATTCTCTGATTTTTTTCTCAGCCCATTTACTGTTTGTATATAGGAGGGCTACTGATTTTTTTTTTTTTAGTTAATCCTGTATTCAGCCACTTGATTGAAGTGTCTGTAGGAGTTTCATGGTTGAGTTTTTGGCATCATTTATGCATGCTATCATATCATTTGTGAATTAAAGTAAAAGATGCTACCCATTTACCTTCCAAGCTTCATTTCAGACATCTGTGAATGTATAGCAGGCAGTGTGGAGAAAAAAAGACCCTGTCCTCTACTATTGGGAATGTGAGCTCTGATCGGGGATTACTGGTTATAATTACAAATGTACAATTAAGGAACTAGTTGCCCTTGATGCTGAAAACTCCTCCCTGCCAGGCTAATATTACTTCCGAAGAATTTCAAGTGTCTAGACCTTTTTCTCTACTCTTTATAACTTTATTGATATTTATGAAGATGAAAATTAAAGAGGAAGACAGATCTCCTTTGATGGTGCCTCCTTTAATGACATAAATAGAAGAAAAAACTAGGAAGTTACCGCATCCAGAGAAAAGTACAAGATAACAAATGTCTGAAAAGACTTTATGTGCATGACTCAAGCTGGTCCTGGTTGCAAACAGCACACAGCAATCAATAAATCAGTCAGCATTCAAACAAGCAAATAAATCTACCTATCTCTGATTAAGTAAACAACTCAAACTTCCCGATGCCGTGTTTGCAGCAACAAAAATACGATACACACACATGCATACACAAACACACACACACACGTGTGTGTGTGTACACAGAAAATATGGTCCATTCAAAGAGTAGAATGTGAACCAGCATAGCTTTGCCCTCAGAAATGAAATCTTGTTGACAAATGTATTAAAGAAAGAAAAAAATAACCCTCTCTTAAGGATTCTAAGAAAACTAAAGGAGGATCAGGAGAAAGTTAAGACAAGAGAGTATAAATAAAAGATTATGTATCAGTGAGAAGAAAGACACCCTGAGAATAAATCAAAGGAAATTCTGCAATAGAAATGTAAAGTAACTGAAAGGAACTATGTTGGAAAATAATTAACAAGCACATTTGAGCAGACAGAAAAAGATCCATAATACTGTAAAAGATATATAAAAACTATTATGTACTATAAAGAAAAATAAATAGAAAAAAAATAATTGAAGAAAATTAAGTAGAGCCCAAAAGACCCACACAATAATAAGAGTTTTATCAATAGGACAGCAACATAT
Organism: Arvicola amphibius; assembly: GCF_903992535.2. Taxonomy (NCBI): domain Eukaryota; kingdom Metazoa; phylum Chordata; class Mammalia; order Rodentia; family Cricetidae; genus Arvicola; species Arvicola amphibius. The sequence continues at coordinate 21,567,140 of NC_052060.1, read as the reverse complement.
GGGGTGTAGCAAAGAAGGAGAGGTGACTGGGAAGAATAAATAACAAAAGAAAGAAAAAGTAGCTGAATAATTCCCAAATTTGATTTTAAAATATTAATATTAATATTCATTAAACTCAACAAACTGTAAAATGAACTCAAATAGATCAACACCAAGTCATATTGTAATCAGATGTCCTAGCTTATTCTAAGAGGCCAGAAACTCCCTGACAACAGAGTCACAAAAAGGTATCAAAAGAATAATATTAAAGACTGACTTCCCATAAAGACAATCATGTAAGAATAATCAATAAAATATTAGCAGACATATTCAACTGCATTAATGTGTATAAAAATATATAATAAAATTTCAATGCTCTTTCAGGATAAAAACATCAACAAATAAGGACAAAATCAATACAACAAGCCTACAGCAAACATCATACTGAATGGAAGGACATTGAGGGTTTCCTCTCTGAGATTAGTAACAAGACAAGAATAAGAATTTGTCAGGTCTATTCAACATAGCGATAGAAGTTCTATCCAGATGAATTATAAAATAATAAGAATGTTTCTAAAACAAATAAAAATAGAAGAAATAATCACCACTGTTCACATACTATATTGTTTTAGAAAACTCTAAAAACACTCAGAAAAATATATTTATACTAATAAATTAATTATATAAGACAGTTGAATATGTTGTGAAAAAACTTATGCTTCTACACACTAACAAACTAATGGGAAAAGAAAGAGTTGCATTTTTAGAGCATCAATAAACAAAATAACTGAGGAGACAAAAATTTTGAACACTGCAGAGTATTACTGGAATAAACTAGAGAAAGCATAAATGAATGAAAACATGTTCCATGTTTGTAGTTAGAAGTTCTAATATTGTTAAAGTGCTAATACCACTCCCAAATAATCTCCTATTTCATATCAATCTCACCCAAATCCCAAGGTTGTCTTTTTCAGAGGTAGAAAAATCATTATAGAATTGTGTATAAGGTCAAAAGTTCCCAGTGATCAAACTAGTCCTAGAAAACAGAAAATAAGAAGGCTGTAACTTAGGCTTGAAGCATTTAAAATCTGGTGAAATGCTATCATATTTGAAATCATAATGATACTGGACAGACAAATAAACTGTTTTATTCTATACATACTAATAGAATAAAATAGGCCAGAAAAACTCATAACCAAAACATTAGTCAGGATTGAATGCTTTTTTTTTACAGAGGTACCAAGTTCATTAATGGGAAAATGACAGCCTTTAAAAGAAAATGGATATACTATAAATATTATTTAACCCAAGTGATTCAAAGAACCTGATGTAAGATATTTAATGTCTAACTCAGGTGATAAAATTGGGTAATGTGATTACAGCATGGGAGCAGAGCAGTCAGTTCTAGGATAGGAAAATTCATCCACAAGAAAAATATTGGACTTTATAGAATTTCTGTTAATATGCCGAAATAAAGGTAAAGATACAAAGGTGAGTGATAAAATAAAGTATAAATTATATTTCTAATAATGCAGTGGTTCTCAACTGTGGGTCATGGTCCCTTCAGGGGTCACACATCATATATTTACATTTTGATTCATAACAGTATCAAAATCATAGTTATGAAGTAGCAACAAAATAATTTTAATGATTGAGGGTCAGCATAACTTGAGGAACTGTATTAAAGGGTCCCATCTTTAGAAAGGTTGAGAACCACTGTGATAAGGAATGTGAATTCAGGGGTCTACAATGAACTTCTGAAACTCAGAAATAATTGGAGGTGTAAATCAAAGGATTCAAATACACATTTGTCTCAAGAAGAGGTGAAAATGGCAAACAAGCAAATCAAAAATGTTCAGCATCACATTGTTAATGATATACAAAACAAAACTGTGATAAAACTAACATCTATCATAACAGACACTCTAAAAATACTATGAAATAGACTATAAAGGATGTGTAACATCCTTATACATACCACATATATGTGGAACATTCTATAGCTGCTTTGGGTGGGAAACAGTACTGGACATCTTCACAAGTAAAGACAGAATTATCACTTACCACTGCAACTTCACTTCTAGAAATATACTCTAAAGAACTGATAGCAATGTCTCAAGGAGATGTTTGTACATTTATGTTCATAGTAGCATCATCCACATTGCCAAAAGGAGGAAACAAACCAACTGTCCATGAAAGCATGAGCAGATACGTGAAATGTACTGTACACATATACTTGCCTTTCAAGTAGAGAATATCCTGATTACTTCAGTATACATGAGCCTAGAGCAAGACCAAAGCAGAAATTAATTTAATTATTATAATTAGTATATATTATATATTATTATAAGTATCAAATTAATTAATTAAGTATAGTGTTACTGGGTTTTTTTTCAAAATTAAAAGAGTAGAAGAGATGGATGATTGTGACACTTGCTCTAAAACTTAAAGAATATATTTTTTACTGGACTATACACTTTAACATAATGATTGAACAGAACTTTGTATATTTTACTAAGATACCATTCAGAATGTGACTGGTATCTTTCTTAAAGAAGTTGACATAGTAGAGGACATAGACAAGCAGAGAAAGTTGCAGCAATGTAACCTGAACCAACAATGCTGACCAGCCACACAAAGAGCCCTCAGCTCATCTTATGTAAGAAAGGAAACAAGACAGGTATCTCTTAATGAACTCAGTTTAGTGGAGGAGATAAAAGTATAAATATACACCAGGTGGTGGTGGCACACATCTTTAATCACAGCACTCAGGCGTCAGAGACAGGTGGATCTCTACGAGTTTGAGGTCAGCCTGGTCTACAGAGCAAGTTCTGGGACAGGCTCCAAAGCTCTTATCTCAAAAAAAAAAAAAGAATAATTATGCAGGAAACTACTTAATCACAAACTTTGTAAATGCTATGAAAGATGTTTGTAGTAAGTGAGGACATCATTGATCCCAGAGCCTAAAAGACTAATATGAAAATTGAAAGTTGAAAATTATCAAAACTGCATTTTGATTTGTTGTGGTTTTATGTAGAGATATCCTTAAGGGTGACAAAGAGAGGTTTCCTCAATGAGGGGTGAAGACCACACTGATCTGTGGGTATAAGGGATAATTATTTATAGATTGTTACTAGGGATTGTGTTGTAAAAAGAGACAAATATTTATAGCTTGTTGCTAGTGATTATGTTGGTTTAGCAGAATCTCCTCCAATGATCTTGACTTCACTAGCACTGTGTAGTGGAGCCCTGTCACAATGGACACATCTATAAAACACTTCTACACCTAAGGTTCAGGGAACATTGTGCAAGAGGGAGCATAAAAAATTGTAAGAGTCAGAAGAAGAGACATATCCACAGGCCAGTCTGATGAAGGAAATTTCCTTCCTTCTTAGGTATATTTAGGTTTATGTCAAGATAAGGAAAACTGGCTATGACACTGTTGAGACATAGTCTTTAATCTTTTATGTTACTGTTTGCTCCCAATCTTGACGAGTAATGTTGCCAAAGCTTAAAATATAAAAATTATAGTTTTTTTCGGTATTTATATATGAATATTATAAAAATAAAGTTTATATATGTATGGACATGCATGCCTGTGTGTAATATGTGGTTATCTATTTCAATATGGCAATGTGAAAAAGTTTAGAGAGTAGATATATTTCTTTGTTTCTCTGTAGGTTAATTAGTCTGACTAACCCATGTCATGTTTGACCGAATATGACAGAAATCAGTGGCTAAAATGGAGTCATAACATAACAACTGCATGGAAATAGAAAGTATTCAGAAAAATGTCAATTGTTAGGCACATCCAGACAATTCACTGAATGATTACATAAACAATATTATAACAATTACTTGTATAGGACTTGCAATGTATTGGATATTCTAGAGAGAATTTAAAGCATACAGATATACAGATATACATAGGCTAAATGATAATTCAATGTCCAATTTGATGTAGTTCTCTGAAAACCTCCAATAAGAATTCAGTAGTGCTCCAATGTGGGGCTCAGTCATTTTCTTCATCTATCACCAGGTGGAGGTTCTATGGTGATATGCAAGAAATTCATCAGTATGGCTATATAAACTGGCCTTTTCGGGCTCCCTCTCCTCAGCTGCCCAAGGAGGAGATGGAAATTTTTAAATATAAAAAAATAAACCATAAAAAAAAGAACACATACTGGAAAAAAAGAATTCAGTAGTGGTTAGAATAGCTTGTGTCTTTACACTATATACAGTTACCTTTTGTCCATTTCTGCCTTAAAATTTATTCCTATTTCATTTCTTAATAATTGTAATTCTGACAGGGTAAGATGGACTCTCAAAATATCTTTGATCTGTATTTCTTAGATTCCTGAGGAAACACACCATTTTTCTTAGTTTAAACCAATATGAGTGACAAATCTTTACAGTGTACAAGAACATTATCCCACAGCATTCATCTTTCTCAGTTCTTTATGTCCTAGATATTAATCCTCCATCAGATTTATATAACATCAAAGATTTTCTGCCATTCTGTATCTTTGACAAGTGATTTTTAATAGGTTAAGATCATAAATGAATGTAGTACATTTACACAGTGGAGTTTAACTCAACTGTAGAAACCAATGACATCATGAAATTTGCAGGCAAATGGATGGAACTAGAAAAAAATCATCCTGAATGAGGTAACACAGACCTTACTTTGGAAGCTAAGTTGTTTTTCATGAGATCATAATCCTAGGTTACCAGCCTACACTTCAATAAACCCAATGTGATGGATTTCCTTAGAAAAAGGAAGTCTTTACTCCATAATCCAACATTTCCATATAAATCAGCTGAGTCTTATCATAGTATGCAGCTTTGGGAGAGAAAGTTGGAGTTGTAGTAATATAGTTGTAGGCAGAAAATCGCCTGGCATTGATATATACAGCATCCAAAGCCATGGCTCAAAGGTTGAACCCTTACATCAACACCCTATATACATCAAATCTTATTCTTCATTTCTGTAATCATTCATGGACTGCAGAAACCAACCCTGAGGAGTAAATCCAAGAAGGCAGATAGTGCTTCTTATGACTGTTAGGGCTGTACTGCTCAGTGGAATGGAATTCTTTTTAAGGAAGATAAATCAGAATGCCTCCTAAACTTTCCAAACATCAAATCACAAATGATGTTTACATATTTTAATCTCTACATTTACATTCACTATATAATAAGCAAAAATATCCAAAACTAATTCCAGAAATAAAAGGGGAAAAAGCTGACTTGCAAATTGTCTGCTACTAGAAAGTAAAGTGGAAGTCTGCCTTTCGTAAAATTTGTTTTCCTGAGAACATGTTTTAGAACTGAATGCAAAGTAGTCAATTAAAACACTCACTTGTTTAAATATTATATAGAAACCAGAGCTGTCTACTGAATAAGAAACATGTAAACCAAAATATATAAAAAGACAGGAAATGTTGCATGGGTCCATAATGAAGCCTCCTAAAACTTTGTGATCTGCAGTATTAGTCAAACTTGGAAAACTTAGTGGATGGCAGTAAATATCTAATTATTATTGCTCTGCCAAACTAATGTAGCAGAGACGAACAACTTTTGTGCAGAGAAAATTCAAGGATATTAATTTATACTGACTAAGCTTCGATTTTGAGAGGGTTGTTACCATGTGCTGGTGTCAAGGTCACAAGCAGAGAGATGCACACATTCCTCTTCAGCAGCCATATAGAAAACATACATTTCCTCCTTATGGTCTTTAGGAATAGCCATCTCCTGGGAGAGGTACTTAATGACTGCTCCGTCCTATGCTTACTTTTATAAGGTTTTAAAATTATTATTTGTAAGTTGCATGAAAGAGCATTTGAGCAAATGCTTGGATTTTAATTAAACAAGTTTAGAGTTCTGTGTTGTATTTGTCTTAAATCTTAAGAGGGGTATGTGATGGCGGTGGTTTTCAGAGGTACAAGCGAGTCTGCACAGGTGGGTGACAGGTGCCACCCAAAGATCATGAATTGATTGAGGTCAACTCTGAAGGGGCTACCATTTCATCAACTGGTTGGATTTTTAACAAAAATAACTGATTTTTTATGTATTCTTAAATCTTTTTATTAGAGTTATTTAACTTTGAGATACTGATCTAAACATTAGTTGAGACATATTCTAGCTCCTTTCCCTCTCCAGTTCCTCCCCTTCTCCCTCTCTCTCTACCTCTCTCCCTCCTGCTCCTTCCTCTCCTTCCTTCCCTTCTCCCATCGTTAAAAGATAATATTTTCAGCTCATATCCAATACTATCTTTACAGTAACACACTAGTTTGAAGGCTTTTTTATCTGAGCATAAATCTAGACTCATAATTTTTCTGAGTTTCTGAAACCTGTTCCTCAGTTTCCAGTTGTAGTTTTAAAAACTTTTTTTCTCATTTTAAAATATCCCTTCTTAAAAATAAAAAGCAGGAGCTGGAGAGATGGTTCAGAGGTTAAGAGCATTGCCTGCTCTTCCAAAGGTCCTGAGTTCAATTCCCAGCAACCACATGGTGGCTCACAACCATCTGTAATGGGGTCTGGTGCCCTCTTCTGGCCAGCAGGCACACACATAGACAGAATATTGTATACATAATAAAAATAAATAAATTTTAAAGAAGATTTATTAAAAAATAAAATAAAAAGCAAACAAGAAAATAAGGTATTATTTTGATCAAAGAAAATCTTCCTTTTATGAATTTGGAGAGCAGTTAGTTAATTCATTCTTTTGATACTGAACCATTTCTCATGAAATCGAAAGTGATGATTAACTAGAAACTTTATTTGAAAATTCATCTTTTGCTTATAAAAGTATCCTATTATTACTACTCATAATGACATTTTTAAAAATACATCATTGTAATCATAGTTCTTCATATCCATCTCTAATTTTGCTTGTCATCCTTCTATTCTTAAAGTGACTGTGTTTGGGCAACAGTTGTGCTTCTGGGTCCTCTGAAACATTGCTAAAGACAATGTTCCTAACCTGGAGAATCATGAGGTCTAAATGTCAGTCTGCATCACACACACACACACACACACACACACACACACACACACACGCATGCACGCACACAAACAGAGAGCGAGAGAGAGAGAGAGAGAGAGAGAGAGAGAGAGAGAGAGAGAGAGAGAGAGAGAGAGAGAGAGAGAGAGAGAGAGAGAGAGAGAGAGAGAGAAGAGACTCAGGCGTATATATGTGCAACATATGTACATGCATGTTATTTTGGAAAATTGTCAAATTCTTTCTTCAAATGTCAGAATTAACATGGATTATGTGTGGTAGACACTGAGATTCACATAAGGAAAAATATATTTTTTGGTGTGTAATTGGGCAGTAGGAACTGGCTTTTTAACTCAGCTTTTTGGGAGAGCTTCATTGCATGTAGAGTGGTATTTGAAAGTGCGGTATACAGGGATGCTGACAGGACACGAGGGGGATATTCCACCTAGGAGTGGCGGCACATGTCTGGGATCCTAGTACTCAGGAAATCAAAGCAGGAGAATCCTGAGTTTGGGGTCATCTGGGCTATGGTAAGGCGTTGCCTGGAACATTAAAGGTGAGGTGAACTGTCAATGTGAAAAACAGAAAGAACCAGGATGGTAAATGACACAACCAGTTCACAGACATAATCAAGAAATAGAAACTATTTCAAGCCAGGAAATGTACATTTTGCTTCATACTGAACTGGAAATATTGATAGTTTTACATGGGGAACAGAGGGTGCAAAGCAGAATTTTCATATTTAATCTGAAAAGCTGAGGTGAAGTGAGAGATAGAGGGAAAGAAATGGGGTATAGGATTACAAACTAGGATATATGAACAAATCATAGAAAACACATCACGAGCTGGGTGGTGGTGGCTCACACCTTTAATCCCAGCACTTGGGAGGGAGGCAGAGACAGACAGATTTCTGTGAATTCACTTCCAACCTTGTCTACAAGAGCTAGTTCCAGGGCAGGCTCCAAAGTTAGAGAAACCCTGTCTTGAAAAAAACGAAAAGCAAAAAAGAAAGAAAGAAAAGAAAAGAAAAACACATCACTTGTATGCAAAAAGAGAGCAGGGGTTTGATTGGGAAGAGGGAAAGGGGAAGGGATAAAAATGATGTAATTATATTTTAACTTCAAAGAGTAAAAAATACATAATAAAAACAAAAAGCCAAATAAAGAATTTTGAGCAGAGGTACCCTGCACTGGTGGACAGCACTTCTCACAGAAGACATGGGATTTTACAAGGAAAATCTCAGCACCAACCATGGGTTATCTTGTTATGAGTGAGTTACTGGTCAGAGAGACCCCAGGGATACTGAAAGAAAGAACAGGATATTGCTTTTGGTTGCCTACCATAAATAAATGATAAGACCTTGTTGTTAAAGACAACACACACACACACACACACACACACACACACACGCTGGTTGCAAGAAACAGAAAAATCATTCTGAAACTGACCAGGAAACTATCTGCTGGCTACCTTTCACAGAGCTAAAAGGAGGTATGCAGTCTGCTGGGTGAGAAAAGGCATTACTGGTCTTACCCCATGTTGTACCTGGCATGCTACAGTATAGAAATACCAAGAATAGCCCAGCAGTAGTGGCACATGCCTTTAATCCCATCATTTGGGAGGCAAAGGCAGGTGTACCTGTGAATTAGAGGCCAGCCTCATTTACAGAGTTAGTGCCAGGACAAGTTCCAAACCTACACAGAGAAACCCTGTTTCAAACGTCAAAAAAAAAAAAAAAAAAAAAAAAAAAAAGGAAGGGAAAGGGGGTGGAGGAAGGGAGAAAGGAATAAAAGAAGAAAAGAAGAAAGAAAGGAAAGAAAAGGCAGGGAGGCAGGCAGGCAGGCAGGCAGGCAGGCAGGCAGGCAGGAAGGAAGGAAGAAAGGAAGGAAGGAAGGAAGAAGGAAGGAAAGAAATGTCAGAAATGACTTACTCACTGGTACAATGGTTGTAACCAAAAACTTTCTGAATGGATTTAGGATCTGATCCATAAGCGGGAATTCGTGTCTGGTACTTCAAACCTGATAAAAACACAACTAGAGGTATCATACATCCTAAGAAGGAAGCCATTTTTTTTTTTGCTAAATGGTTGTATTGTCAAAATAATTTCAAATGTGTATGTTCGTTTAGCACAATTTATAGACTTGTACAGTCTCAACCTTGGTCAGAGCAGTTACTTTTTGCACTGGGAAATAGGCAGAAACTCTAACACTTCTAAGTGCAGAGACAAGTGACAACTTTCTCAGTCTCCCCATCCCAGGTCCCAGGCAATATTATACAAGAGGGGAGAGGAAGGATGTCATAGCAAGAGGACAGCAAGAAGCACTATGGCATTCCATCGTCTGAACGTGACAAGGCTTTTGCACACATGAGCTCACAGAATTTATAATTACTTGTGCAAGTCTTTGGCAAGACCAAGTCAATTAAAATCCAACTATACAATAGAGGGAGAAGGCTGCAAAGGCACCACAGCCAGCAGAGGTGCTGCTTGACTGCTAATGAAGGATGAAGTCACTTGTCTTCAGGAACATAGCCACGGGTAGACTGCTGGTGCCCCAGTGGAAGTGCCAGTGCCAGTGTTCATGTGGACAGCGCTAATTTCAAAGAATATGAAATATAGAAGCAGGTGTATTGGGGGTGTCCATGGCCCAGAGGAAGTTGGAATGAAAAAGTAGATATATTTAAGACGCATTGTATATAAATATGAAATTTTCAAAGAACTAATCAAAGCTACTAATCAAGATAAAAACAATAGCTGGAAGGATAGTCATCAAATTTCGAAAGAGGGTTATAGTAGATAAAACATTGAATGACAGTTTATTTTGAAGGTGTTTGTTTATGTCTGGATGTTAAACGGCATGTTCCACCTTCTCTTCCTTTACTTTTAAATGTATTACTTTAGTTAACTTACCACATATTATGCAAAGCCATGATAGTTTATTGAATCTTCATAAATACATTACATTACTACTATAAGCAACATTCAATTATGCAATTTTTATAAAATATACATTCTATATAAAGGGGTATATATGTACGTATGTATATAATTTTGTATATGTAAACACACATGCTTGAAGGAAATTTGAATTTATTTAAGGAAAAACACACTGATTATAGCAAAATATAGGCAGTTAAAAACTGTGAGCTACCAATAAAGTACACAGAAAAGGCTAACCTCATATGTAACAACATCACTTTGTTTAGGTGGCGAACCCGAGGGCATCACTAAGGAGGTCAAGATGAGAAGGTAAATGATGGAAACAATGCTGCGAAGAAAGAGAAGACTTGATTTGGAGGGAAGATAAATATAGAAGGAAGAATTCGGAGTTAGTTTCTAGACAAGTTTGGCTTTGATAGGTCTTTGAGATATTCACATGAAAGTATGTTTAGTGGGAAGATAGAAATATGGATCTGTCAAAGCTATAGCAGGGATGCTGGGTTTAACAGTGAAGTACCTAGCAGACTGTCATTAGACATGAATGCTACCCACGCGCAATATAATTTATAATTTAATAATATTTATAAATAACCACAAATTAGTGACAACTTAGAAGTAAGTGGCAGGGGACTATATTAATAGCAATAACTCCATCTGAAACACTCAGTAATTAATGAATTTTAAAGAAAAGTACTAGATTGAAAGGACAACAATTGTACTAGTTTGCTCTAAGGTGTGTGTGTGTGTGTATTTGTATATGTACAAAATTTCACTGTTTTAAGGAAAAAATTATATTTAAGGCTGAAAATTGAAAATGTGGTAGAAATTATTTAAAATGAATAAATGCAATAAATAGCAAAACAAAAAAAAAAACCTAGATCTCAAAAGAAGTGCTGGAAAAATCATTAAGGTTGACTACCTTACAAATGAAAACCATTGTTCTAGATGAGTTTTGTTCTACAGGTGTTGGGGGAAGGCTGCTTGTTCATTCCTGGCTGCACAGAACTGAAATAACCACACAGAAACTATATAATTTGCAATGCTGTTTGGCCAATAGCTTAAGTGTATCTTTAGCTAACTCTTAAATTCTAAACTAACCCATCTCCATTAATCTGTGCATCACCACGAGGTCATGGCCTACCAGCAAAGTTTCAGAAGGACGTCTGTCTCATGCGGGCAGCTACATGACTTCTCACTGATACCACTTTCTCTTGATAGATAGATAGATAGATAGATAGATAGATAGATAGATAGATAGATAGATAGATATCAGTCTGGCTATATTCTGTTAAGCCATTGGTTGAAGGCAGCTTCTTTATTAACCAATGAAAGCAACACTTATACAAAAGGACTTCCCATGCCATATAGGGATCCCACAGCAGGAAAAAAAATAGCAGTAATTAAGTGGCTGGAATCTGTGATTGAGAAAAGAGAGCTACTGCTAAATCTGGAGTCTGGAAACAGGGACTCAAAAAATCACCAAGACAGATTGAATGGGGTAAAAAGGTTAGCAAAACAATGTGCAGAATCTCTTAAATTGCACTGGATGCTTTCACCAGCATCCCAAGACTGCTTTTTCAAACTGAACAATCTACTTTCATTTCTATATATTTGAAAAATAGAGATGACATATTCTCCTGCAGTTTTCTACACCCTTCATTGTGGGTTTAAAGAAAAAAATCATAATCGAAAAGAAAAGGTCAAACAGTGATGGAAACAAATAGAAAGTAAAATATCACCCTAAATCTCTCAGGCTAGAAACACTCATTAATTCCAGAAAATTTAATTTAAGTTCATTTCCTTTGACTGAACATGGATGAAAATTGCAAGGATGGATGGCAAGGCCTGTGCCAGAAAACGTCTCTGAACGGCCTATTGAGCTCTTATTTGGTGGCTAGATACATACAAATTACAAATGCTTTGAACAAAAACTGGGGAAGAATGCAATCATACCATATAGCAATTTTTGTACAACTGTTAATTTAATTTTTGTTTTGAATTGAGAATAAAAGTGGAAGATAGAAAGAGAACATTAATTACCTAAGTGTTCCAGTAAACAGCAGTTTCCTGAATTAGCTTAGTTATTTTAATAAAGATACAATAACATATTTTAAAAGTTGAAATCTTACCCGGGCAGTGGTGGGTGCACACCTTTAATGCCAGCACTTGGGAGGTAAAGGCAGGCAGATCGCTGTGAGTTCGAGGCCAGCCTGGTCTACAAGAGCTAGTTCCAGGACAGGCTCCAAAGCCACAGAGTAACCCTGTCTTGAAAAACAAAAACAAAAGAAAGAAGTTGAAAACTTTCAATAACTTCAAGTTATATGTCTGTGTATGTGTACATATATATGTCTATAAATGGAATTAAAGTGCAGTGGAGATGTCACGTGAAGGAGACAAATGGGAAGGAGGGAGAGATATTATAATGAGGAACTAATATGGCCAGAGTACTTGGTATATACGCATCAAAAATCAAGATGAAATATTTTACAAACAAATGATAATAATTCATACATTTATTGTTTTATGTCACTTAAGTTCTTCTATGCATGGGGGCTCTGTCAGTTACTTTCTATGTGTACAATATACCAAGGCTAGACATAGCAGCTTGAAATACAACATCCCCTAGGCTGACCATGACAGCATGATTCTGACTGTCTCCTGGCCTCGATTTCTCTTTCAAAGTTTATGGTGGAAAGTCTGATGTTAATATATATTATTCCAGTGTTTATATGATTCTTTGATACTGAAATTAGTCATTTTACCCAGGTAGACATTGATGGATTTGTATCATTGTTTTTAGAGATACGAGATGTCTTTTTGAGCTATAAATACAGTCTTCCTTTTGATAGGGCTATTTGAATGCTTTCTCTTTTCCTTTATGTCTCATTGTTCTCTTTTTCAGGAATATTTAATACGCATGAGTTAAATTTCTTTCATATCCCTAATCATCTTATTTTTGCATCTTTGATATTTCCACTTAGTTTTGTATATTTTCTCCACTGTGCTCACTGCCTCTATAACTATGCTTTTAGTCACTTTAATTTTATTTTAAATTGCTTTATAATATAGCTTCATTTCCAATATATTTCATTTTGTCCTTTTTATCTTGTCTGGGCACTAACAGCTTACTTTGAGTTTTAACTTATGATGTGGAAGTATATTATATTACTTAAGCTATTATATTTCTTTTCTGATTTCTTTGAAAAGAAGAAAATATTACTGATGTAAATTCTATCTCTATTTAAAGGGACTATATTTTCACAGGTTGTATGTTTCTTAGCTATCCTTTTGAGACTTGGTATTAATTTCTCTATTTTTCTCATAGCTGATTTGCTATTCTCTAACTTTTACTCAAAATAAATAAGGCTAGCTACTCCCTGGAAAGTAAAATGGAGGGGGAGAAAGAACTGTAGAAGGAATTCCAGAGACTGGCCTAATTTGTGATGTCAACGATCTCATAACAAATTAATTGCTCCCATTTTCCTGAGCTCAGGTCTGTCCTTGATGCTCAACCAATCATCTTGCCTCACAGGGAATTGTCCTACCTTGAATCTCCTAGTGCCACTGCCCCCAGGCAGGAAGTAGGGCTGTTGTCAATAACAACAGTGAACATTCATTTGGTTCCCACATCAGTGCCCCCCCAATTCCATGGTATTCACAATCTACACATGAAAGTCTATACTTTTCACCAGTCACTGTATCCCCTAAATCCTGCCACTTTTAATCAAAAAAATCATTGTATATGACTTTCCAGACTATAACATTTACTTCTGGAAAATCTATACCCATTAACGTTTAGGGAGGCATGCATCAGCTCTCAGCATCCTGCCCTGTTTGGGCACAGATTTCATTTCATTTGGAGGATGTGCAAATAGTTCGTAGTTTGACATTATGACTCGTTCTTTGTTTCCTTTCACCTAGAAGTTATGATGCCTTCATTTCAAATTTTCTTACGGTGATTTTTGATAGATTTGAAAAGGGAGTGGCCTGGCGGTGGTGGCGCACGCCTTTAATCCCAGCACTCGGGAGGCAGAAGCAGGCGGATCTCTGTGAGTTCGAGAGCAGCCTGGTCTACAAGAGCTAGCTCCAGGACAGGCTCTAAAGCTGCAGAGAAACCCTGTCTCCAAAAAAAAAAAAAAAAAAAAGAAAAGAAAAGAAAGAAAGAAAGAAAGAAAAGGGAGTGTCTAAAACTGCCTCTGCTCTGCAATCTTAAACCTGAAGTTTCACCTGCATCCATTTAAAAAGTGATTCAGCGTGTAACACTCAGACAATAATGCAAGGATGTTATTCTGTTGTGTTTCCTAAAACAGCATCAGGGTTTGAAAACAAACAACAAAAATTCCAAAAAAAGAAAAGTCCGTTTTGAAACTGAGCCCTTTCTGGTGCATGTAAAAAAGCGATGAGAAAGGCTGGCCTGGCTGTCGAGAGAGTTATCCCCGCGACACAAAAAGTAGAAGAATTTCAGGTGGGTTATTTCTAAAGTGATACTTGTGAACGCTGAAAGGCACGAACCCTTTCATCTATTTGATTTTAAGTACCTGTCCTAACACTATCTCCTTCTTGATACAACAACTGTGGAAAAAAGTTTCTGCCTGAAAGATTTTATCCCTTACAACCCATTTTCTCCCTCAGCCTGACCCAGCGGTGAAGTCAAAATGACAAATTTGTGACATCATAATAATTTTTTTGCCTCCAGGAACAAACTGTGAAGCCATTAACACAGGATGGTGACTTCACTGCGGGATCAAACAGAGCAGCTGGCTACAGAGGAAAGAGGGAGCGTTCTTATTCAAACACACATAGATCTTCAATAATAACCAGAGAAATTCAGAAAATTACTGTCAGAGTAAATTGCATTTTGTATAAATGCCAACTCCTTTCAAGTCTGCCCCAGCATGATCATCCTTCTATGTAGTGCTGCTGCCTTCTCTCCTAAGGGACCTTTGGCAGAGTCGACTTTTGTATTTCATGTATCATTAAAATGACTTAAATGAGTAAGAATCAGGTATGCCTGGCATTTATTTTTAATTATTTACATAAATAAAGAAGTGTTCTTATTTTATGCCTACGGGTGCTCAGAAAATTATTTCATCAAGTGAATTTTATGTTCATGTTTATATTCAGCCCTGAATAGGTGAAATCTGTGCATTGATTATCTCAGCAGGGCAAAAGTATATGTCTGGGTCTATGTGTGGTCTTTTGTGAAGATTTTTGGTTCTTTAATAATTATTGTTTGTCTCTCTGTTCACATACTCTCTATATTCAGTATCCAGGGGAATCTTTGTCTTTTCTTTGGAACAAGGCTGCTGTATGTGAAAAAATTCCCTAATCTGGCAAGGCCACATGAAGAAAGCCAAACAGGCAACACATACTACACATGCTGCCTGCAGAGGAGCATGTCATGCCGGTAAAGACTGTGAGAACTGAGAGTTTAGCAGAATGTGGCAGTTCAATTGCTGTCCTTACAACTGTGCTGTCCTCAGCTCTAACACAGCTGAAATTTGTACTGCTGTCACAGGGTAGACACAAACTGCACATGAGTCATGGGTGGAAAGCTCTTAGGAAAATGCCTTGAAAGGGTACTGGAGCGAAAATGAGCTGCAGCTTTCTGATAATATTAATGAAATTAGACTTTAGAATTTTAAGTAAAATTATTTAATGGGCAAAAAAAAATCTAGGACAAGATAATTATTCTAAGAATTCTCAAAAGAGATAATTGAATGCATCTATGCAATACATTTGGAGGATATGATTCAATTAGTTTATTAGAAGGTAGGTGTTAAAGAAGGGAGTGAAGAAAAATGGGCTTAAATAAACAGGCTGTGATGAAACTGGGAAATGTAATTCAGGCCACATTTAGAAGTTCAATTATATTTCTTACGTATTCGACAATGTATGTTGAAAACATTATTTATCAGAGAGTCATCTAGTAAAGATGAATATAATAAATGCGGTGGAAAATAATTTTATCACCCTAGAACTTATACTGAGCCAAGGAAAGATAACGATGGTATTGGGCAAGAATTTAATATGATGCAATTTCTACCTTAGTATGACTAATTTCATAGCTACAATAAGATGAAACAAATGCACGTGGAAACAGGAGAATTCTTGTACCATGCTCCTGCAGTGACCCAGGGATGCTGGGAGACAATGGAGTATTAGACTGGAGGCCATGAGATTAGTGGGAAATAAGTGTTAATTAGAGAACAATGAGAAAGAAACAACTTGTGATAATTAGAAACTGATTACAAAATGCTGAAGTTCAGAAGAGATTCTATTCTGATCTTAAGAGAATATTCAAGAAAAACTTAGCAGACAAGTTTCCTGGAAGGTCTTTGATTAGCCTTTTTTCTTCTTCTTTCTTTCCATCTTTCCTTCCCTCTCTAGTTAACTTATTAGCAATAATGACAGGAGACATGAATTGGGAAAACATCTAAAAACAAGAGAGACAAAGAAAATGTGCAGAACATGGCCACATCCTAGGATGTCCTAGGGAAGGGTGAAAATGAAACAGGAAATGAATCAGAAAAGTTAAAGTATATACTGCAATACCTCATATTGCCATGGGTCAGTTGGGGAGAGCTTTCTGATAGAGAAAACATTCAAAATGAACCCAAACACACACACACAATACACACACCACGTGTGTGTATTGTGTGTGTGTGTGTGTGTGTGTGTGTGTATCAAAAAAGGACTGTTCAAAAAGTGGTTTGATAAACAAAGATGTTAGATGGGGCCATTTAAGTGAGTGATCTAAGGAAGCTCAAGCCTGCTACAGTACAGAACATGGTACCCTAGCTAGACCCCACTCTCCAATACCACTGAAGAAGAATGCTACATTACAAGCATGTTAACCCTAGCTAGACCCCACTCTCCAAAACCATTGAAGAAGCATGCTACACTGCAGAGCATGGTAACCAAGCCAGACCCCACTCTCCAATACCGTTGGTCTTAATAATACTGGGAAGTTTGAGTGCTTTGAGAGTCAAGCATGTATTCCTTTTGCTCACTTTTAAATGTGAGCACCTGCTTCATAAAAAGATTTTCTTTTTTTTTATTCTTTGTGTCTTTCACATCATGCATTTTTATCTCATTCATTTCACCATACTTACATACCCATCCTCTGCCCTTGCAACCACCCCAAAAATAAAATAAAATTTAAGAGAAAAAAAGGAAAAACCATATCATGGAAGCTGTAGCATGTCACAGTAAGTCAGGCAGTCAACCATTTATTTATCTTTACTTGTAAGCATTCATTGCAAAGAGTTATTGATCTGGTTCGAGACCTCTGGTTTTTGCTACCCTATCCATGCTGATTCCTCACTGTGACTCATCTTGGTTATCCTGTTGTTGCCCTGTGTTGTGGAGATCCTGCAGCTTTCGGTCTGGAGGAGCAGTCCCTTGAAGTGCTCCCACAGATCACAGATGGGTGGATATTGAGGTGTGCCAGCTCAGAACCTTGGTTCTGTGTCTGAGTGGTTGCAGGGAAGGTCAGTTCACTAACTTCCCCTGTCCTCATCACCAAGGTGACCTTCCAGCATTGTACCGGCTAGTTCACCCCTTGCAGCAATGAATAAAAGGCGGGGTCAGTCCTTCTGTTTTCATGCCCTTAGGGTTGGCTCTCCCATACCTACGTGAATCAGATGCAGCTCTACTATGTCGCCTAGGTGGGAAAGCACCTGCTTTTGATTGCTGGAAAACTGACAAAATGACAAATAGCTCCATATAGTAAACATCCCCATGCAGGATAGGAGGGATGCTTCTTAATGGTGTCAGGTAATCGCATTATCTTTATACTTGGGACCTGCGGTTAATTTTATTTTATTTTACCAATCCTGCAGCCTGTAAGCAACTGGGAATATGTTAACGGGAAAGAGCAAGATAGAAGCTTCAGCCAGCTCTGTGTTTACACTGTCCCATCTGTACAGGATTTCTCCTCTTGTCGTATATAGATTCATGGATGAGGTCCTCTATTACCAGACATCTTTTCTTCATAAAGATGACAGAAACTTACATCTATCAATTGGTAACAAGGGTGGTTTTCATACATTTATAGTGCACTCCACAATATGTTTCTTTGTAAACTCTCAGGGATAAATGAATAAATAAGCTACATATCTGCAGTCAGCTGCTGTGAAGTGGTCAAATGTAAGGCTAGTCTCTTCTCCCTCTCTCTTTATCTCTCATACACACACTGCATGCGTTCGTGCACACACACACACACACACACACACACACACACACATTTGAATTAGTGAATTAATGTACACAGTTCCAGGAGGTTTATGTCTGCCAAGGTGAGCTCAAAAATTCATCTACCTTTATCACCCTTTCAAAGCATATCATCACAAGCACAGTCTACAGACTCACTGGATGCTACTCCTAGGACTACTGCTGCAAAGCTTTCCGATTTCATGTTCGAGAACTAGAGATCTTGAAAGATGATCTATTCGTCAAGTGACTGAAGTCCTCCGGTCCCAGAACTTTTTTTCAAGCAATAAACATTTGTGCAAATTCTGAGTCCTATAGATAGGCACAAGCTGAAATTTGCTATTTCCTTTGAGTTTGACATCATGACAATGAGAAGTTCTAGATTGCTTACCACTACCTCTATGCTATGTCCTTTCTTCACTACTTTCTTAGTTAGGGTTTCGTTTGCTGTAAAAAGATAACATGGCCATGGCAACTCTTATAAAGGAAAATATTTCATTGATACTTGCTTGTAATTAAGAGGGTTACTCCATCATGGTGGGAAGCATGGTAGCATGCAGGCAGACATGGTGCTGCAGAGGTAGCTGAGAGTACTACATCTGGATTCACAGGCAGCAGGAAGAGAATGCCACCCTGGATGTGTCTTGAGTATCTGAGACCTCAAAGCCCACGACACACTTCCTCCTACAGGGCCACACCCACTCTAACAAGTCCACACCACCTACTAGCGCCACTCCCTCAGGTTCTACAGAGTCCATTTTTATTCAAACTACCACAACTACCTATTCAATATTGAATAGATTCCATAGCGTTTTCATGTGTTGGTCATAATCATTTTAAAAACAATGTGCCAGTAGAAAGTTGTATTCCCACAGATGTGGGTAAACTTTTAAGAATAGTAGCTATCATGAACATCCATATCACTCTGGCTTTTGTAAGGGAAGTATAGGATGAACCCATGGTATCTCATCTACAGTTCTAAGCCTATCATAAAAAATAACATCCCAGAGAAAACATAGAGTAAATTCATCTCTTCAAAATAAGTCAGCCTCAATCTGGTTCTGATTCACATTCTGTGACAAGTGTGGAAGTTTAGTTACCATGTGAAATGGGAATAGCAAGTCAACAATACTAAGAACCAGAATATTCTTGAATTAAGCTCAAAGTATACTAAGATGTCAAAGTGGACACAAAGCAGTTGCAAAGAAGTTTCCTTCATAAAGAGCGGGTTATCTTCCTACATGGCCAACTCAGTCTCTAAGCCCTGCTGACTCGTTACAGTGTATATGCACTTGTGAAGTAACCAGATAACAAAGCAATTAATAATGATAATTTAGTGATTTAAATCTCTCTTGAGTATTTTAAAGAAGTTGAGCTCCTGTGAATATGCAATAATTGGGAAGAGATGAGATCCAAGATTTTACTGGTGAGGTGATAGGCATGAAATAATGAGGAAGAGAAAGAGGGATGAGATTGGTAGAAATATAAGAAAAAGATGAAGTATAAGATGCAAGCTTGGTCATGTGAGCCAGGTTGTTGAATGAATGATGGCCAAGTATCAGACTAACCCAAAATATGAGATACTATTTGGATGTGGTTGGGGATACATTATTGTGTGTAAGATATGTATGTCTCCGGCACCACGTGTGTGTGTACGTGTGTGTGTGTGTGTGTAATGTATAGTGGTAATGTGATAAGTTCTGAAACAAAAACAATTGTAGCTATTTGGGATACATAGACACAAAGTAAACAGATTATAGGAAAAAACTTGGTACATAATAATGCTGTATAAAATATTCTGGAAGACAAATACTCCAAAAGTGATTTGGTGAGTGATTGAAAAGAGAGAGCGAGAAAGAGAGAATTCAACCAACCGGAAAACGTTTGTTTAATTTCCTTTGATGGCAGCATTGCTCCTAAATCTGGGTGCTACATAATTGCTTGTGGAGATTTAAATACTGTTAAAGTCCAAGATAGTTATTGGGACCTTTTTAATGTTTCCCAAAAGACACTAAAAACTTGCATCCAAAGATGAACATATGGGGTGTGTAGAGCAGGTCATACTTGCTTCACAGCTGAGTCATGGAAGGTGATTCCTATAGTTGTGTAGGTCCCTTTCGAAGGCGTTCATATTGCTTTCAAGCACTAGAAATGTTATAAAGGCATTTGGGAAGAGCAATGCTTTGCATCTTCTCTTTCCTTTCATCTGGCAGCTGCCAGCAGAGGTTGTTGGCCACATTTTGGGTCTTTTTCACCACATTAACTAATGTAATCAAGTAGATCCCACACAGACTTGCCCACAGGTCAACCTGTGAGAAACGCAGTCAGATGTGACTCAGAGCCAGACCATGAGGTCATAATGTGCCATAACATTCTGGCCACAGGGGATGCTGAAAATCTGACCAGACACAGTTTATCAGTGTAGATAGAAAAAGGAATGAGATATTAGTATGCTTTCATGGTAATATTTCTAAATTTGGGGCATTAAAGGGGAGCTTGTAAAAATCTGTTTTCATAATTTATTTATAAATCCTTAGACTCATAGTTTTTCTAATTAGTGATCAGCTTCAGCTCACCAGTGATTGCTAAGCAAATCATATCTGAATATAGCACTGTGGGTCAATGAATTCTAAATGAATTGGAAGCCTCTCTGAAGCATGATGATGATTAGATACGTACAAATGTCTATTAGATAAGAAAGCTGTCTAACAAATAACTGAGAGAAACAGAAGTCATGCTTACCTCTGTAACTATTTCCCAATCACAAAACTTAACCATATCCATTATTAATAACACGAGCAGCCGACAAGCTACTTTTGGAGTTTGCTATCAAGTACAATAGTTGACCTTACATATACTCTTCTGTAAAGTGCCAAATGAAAACATGCTTCTGACTGTAAGTGAATCTGACAGAAAAGGGAGCTATATTTGTGTTTGTATATGTAAATGTCTGAAAAATATCAATATTTATGCTGGTTTTATAAGATAAAGTTATTCTGGCAGGGACTGAATTTGATTTATATGAAAGCCCCATACTTGGTCAGAAATTTAATCCATTCAGCTCAAAATTTACTCTTTGATAGAAGTAACAAAGAACAGCTTATGCAAGAGAATTCGCTAACCTCCTTGTCATTAAATTGAAACCATTCATGGCTTCTAAAAATTGTTATGGATCTATGAGCCATGATATAAAATCCAACATTTTAGAAATCTAATTGTATTTGTCTGTATGTAGCTATATTTTATTATTATTTTGAATGTGTATAGGGCTTCAAGGTAATGAGTTTCATTATTTCTCTGTAAGCTTGCTACCTGCTGTGTAAAACAGCGTTTCCATTTATTTGAGATGTCTAAAGGGATACGAATGCTAACCGTTAATCACTTGTATTAGAAAAGATGTCCAGCTAAAATGCCTAAAGTAAAGCCAGTTTGGAAAGCAACACTAAACAAACATGAGAGAAGAAAAAGAGTCAGAAATTGCAATTCTTTAGAACCTTTAAGGAATTGGTGAGAATAGCTGAGATTTTCCAGACAGCTAAGTTGTAGTCCTGTCAGTAATACAAAAAAATTGCAATTGTCTCAAACTCAGTACCTGAAATAGCCTTTTGGGCTAACGGAGATAAAAGCAAGAAAATCCCAGGCTTTTTTTTATACCTATTTATAAATAGAATTTATTGAGGTATAATATGCATTAACAAAATTTAGAAATTTTAACTATATAAATTGGTTAAAGTATAGAACTATTGCTTGTAACAAAATATACAATATCTTCACCTATCCACAAATGTTTCTGGCCAGCAGATTTTATGCAGTCCTGTATGGCATTGAAGTCTGATGCTGAAATCATACAGAGTATATCCATGTGCATGACTAATTCTGATCCATTTGCTGTATTCACTCCTTGCCTATGTAACAGAAGTTTGTCAGGTTTGGCAATATCTCTCTTGTCTAACAGCATCCCTCTCTGTGGTTATACCATACATCTACTGTGGTTATATCCCTCTCTGTGGTTATATTCCTCTCTGTGGTTATATCCCTCTCTGAGGTTATATCCTTTTCTGTGGTTATACCATACATCTACTGTGGTTATATCCCTCTCTGTGGTTATATCCCTCTCTGAGGTTATATCCTTTTCTGTGGTTATATCATTTGTCTACTGATGGTCATTAATCTCATTTCCTTTGTGAGGCTGTTGTGATTAAAGTTAAAACAGTCACTCAAATGTAAGTCTTCTTCTGGTTATATACACTTCTCTTTCTTAGTTATATTAGGAATCCAATATATAGCCAACACTTTCCACTTAATTAAATAAAACACTGTCAAACAGTTTCTCAAAACAAGAGTAACATTTTTATCCCAGGAAAACATAAGAGAGATTTTTTAAACTGATTGTAAAAAAAATGAACTATGAATTCAGTATCACTATATCTTATTTTTTTCAATAAATACAAAGACAATTGAAGATTTTTAAATTTTGGCAAACAATTTTAGCTGTTTCAAATAAATAGCCTTTAAGTATCACAATATATTTGATTCCCAGATTTTCCTAGGCAACCAGTGTGGTAATTCTGATATGTTACATACTTCTCTTAACTTCTTAAACAAAGAAATAAAACTATACTTGCTCCTTGATAACTCAGACTACTGATACGTCTGTAACTTGACGCTAAGAATTTGTATGCCACGGAAATATACTGACGTACAAAAGGTCTCACTCAACACAAAGCCATCTTTGGGAATATTGGACTGACCTGTTGTATCACTTCCACTTTGTTTTTTATCTCTGTTATTGTAATCAAAACAGCAGCTGTGAAGTACATATCACAGACACGGTCATCTTCCTCATCTCTACTTATTTATTGCTTTCTGATATCCTTTGCAGAAATCTAAATATTGTCTTTTTCTTAAGCAACTACAGATGAAATAAGGATGAATAAATTATTCATGGAGAGACAGCCCTGTGAGCAGAGTGGGAAAGGTAAGACGAGCATTTTATGACATGTGTTCTTCTGCCTATTTGTTTTCTATGGTTGGATCACGTTCCAAAGAAGGGAGTTACCAGGAGAGCTAAAATTTCAGAGAGCTAAAATACAGTCTTTATCAGTAAGGGGATTCTCCAAAGACAAAGACCTTAGAAAAGAAAGGCAGGCAGAAGAAATGTTATTATAATGTAATTTCTTCCAGGAAAAAAAAAGCACATTCCCACTTGTGTTTGTCATTCTCTATATAACAGAGCTGGGTTTCCTAGTATTTATTATGAATATTTATAACCAAAGCTGATATAACCATTGGTATTCAAATAATGCTTAAATACTGTCTGAATATGCTTTCCATTGTGATAAGGACCAGAAACAAAAGTAACTTCGGGGAGGAATGGATTTATTTCATTTTGCATTTTATGGTCTGTTTTCCGAACATGTCAGAAGAGTGATACATGGTGACCACTGTCTGGGGGAAGGATGAGAGAGGCTCCAGGACAAACGCAGAGCCTTTACCTCGGGTGCATTTATTCCCTGGATTGCTCTTGGATGTGATTGGGTATTCCCTGTGTTAAACATTTACATTTGATTTATAAGACATGTTTATTCTTGACGGATGTCAGAACATATCTATAGAACTCAATTTGGTCAGTATACCCTGCATCTGAATATGGCCTCTGCCTTGTTTTTGTGCTTCTCAGATAAAATCTGCAGACTATACCAAGCAATTGTTTTAAACTTGGTCTGTCCTGAGAAAGTTCTGGGACAGAGCTACTCTGTCAATATTTAGAATGTATTTACAGGCATTTATTTACATGGTTTTCCAATAATATATTTCTGATCCTATTTTCTGAATTTAAATAATCTTCCTGGATAGTTGCTTTCCTTGTTACATCCGTATATAAAAGTACACTGAAAACGAAGTACAGCTGTCTGCAGCATTGGACTGTAGTCTGCCCCATTCTTTCAGGTACACAGATTCCAGGTTTCACAGGCACACATCTACATAGTTCCGGGAAAGTCTACAGTCTGTCACCAGGGAAAGCCAAAGCAGTAACTCGAGGCAGGAACTGAAGCAGAGACTATGGAAGAACACGACTTACTGTCTAGTTCCTGATGACTTGCAAACAGACAGGACTGTGGAGTTGGTCCTAATCACATGTGCTCAGCAATTTAGAAAGAATGAATGAAAGAAAGAGAGAAAGAAAGAAAGAAAGAAAGAAAGAAAGAAAGAAAGAAAGGAAGGAAGGAAGGAAGGAAGGAAGGAAGGAAGGAAGGAAGGAAGAAAGAAAGAAAGAAGAGTGCTCCTAGTCAAAAAAATGATTGTAGATGCACAATAAAGACAAATTCAGATAAAAAGACCTCTGAATGTGTCACATTCTGTATGTAGACTTGGGAGAAAG
The DNA here is from genome assembly GCF_903992535.2 of Arvicola amphibius. Taxonomy (NCBI): domain Eukaryota; kingdom Metazoa; phylum Chordata; class Mammalia; order Rodentia; family Cricetidae; genus Arvicola; species Arvicola amphibius. Next base: position 21,542,624 of record NC_052060.1, on the reverse strand, counting down.
AGGAAAAAGAGTATAGACAGCTATAATATAAAAGACTAAAGACAGTCATAGATTAAAGGAATAAAAAATAATAAAATAAATATTAAACTTGTAAAAAAAAGTAATAGAGTCAAAAGAAGCCACATAAAGATGGAAAATACACAGAGAGACTGGATTATGTGTAAAATCATGTTTCCTTTGAATTTTCTGACTGTGAATGAGCTAACTACAGAGGGACACTGTGCTGTACACACTGCTAAGCTAAACCAACATACATATTTTAAATGTATCTTTACTTCAAAATTTGAATCTAAGGATATGTTCCTCTTAAAAAGAGGTTCTGCTTTTGTTTCCACAAAGGATGACAACAGATACACAAATTTATAGAAATTGGTTAATTTTAGATATAAGAGCTAGTTAAAAATATGTCTAATACAGGTATGTGTAAGTGGAGACTGCTCATTCATTTCCCAGACACCCAAATCCGATATAATCACAAAGAAATTGTATTAATTAACATACTTCTTGGTCTATTAGCTCTGGCTTCTTATTAACTAACTCTTACATCTTTGAGATTCCACCTTATACTTGTCAGAATGACTAAGATCAAAACCCAAGTAACAGCTTAAACTGGAGAGGATGTGGAACAAAGGGAACACTCCTCAGTTGCTGGTGTGAGTATAAACTTATGCAGCCACTTTAGAAGTCAGTGTGGTGGTTTCTCAGAAAACTGAGAAATTATTTACCTCAATACCCAGCTAAACCATTCTTGGGCATATATCCAAAAAAATGTTCACTCATATCACAAGGATACTTGCTCAATAATGTTTATAGCAGTTTTATTCATAAAAGCCAGTACCTGGAAACAACCTAGAAATTTCTCAACAGAAAACTGAATAAAGAAAATGTAGTACATTTACATAATTGAGCACTACACAGATGTTTAAAAAATGGCATCATGAGCCAGGCAGTGGTGGCGCACGCCTTTAATCCCAGCACTCGGGAGGCAGAGGCAGGCAGATCTCTGTGAGTTCGAGGCCAGCCTGGTCTACAAGAGCTAGTTCCAGGACAGGCTTTAAAAAAGCTACAGAGAAACCCTGTCTCGAAAAACCAAAAAAAAGAAAAAAGAAAAAAAAAGGCATTATGAAATTCAAATGCAAAGGGGTGGAACTAGAAAAGAATCACTCTGAATGAGGTAACCCACACCCAGAAAGACAAACTTGGTATGTACTCACTCACAAGTGGATATTAGCTGCAAAATTAAGGATAACCATTCTGTAATCCACAGACCCAGAGAGGCTAGGTAACAAGTAGGGCCTAAGGGAGACACACTTGGATCTCCCTGGGAAGAGATAATAGAAGAGATTTTGTGGGTGGACTAGTGTAGGGTGAGGGCGGGAATGGAAACATGAGAGATCCAATCCAGGTGGGATGAGGTGGAGAGTGTTGAAAGAGACAACCAAAAAAGGAGAGCATTTCCGGGTCAGAGAGAAACCTAGTGCAATGCAAATTCCCACAAATAGGTTAGGATGACATCAACTTCTAGCAATTGCAAATATGTAGTCTAAACTGGCCAAACCTGTCACCAGGGAAGACTTCCCGTTGAAGTATTAGGACACCAAACCAACCACATAACCATTGATCTACAGTTTCTCCTGTCTACCAGATGTGCTGGGGTAAGGGTGATACAGAGATTGAAAGAGTGGCCAACCATTGACTGGTCCAGCCTGAGACCCATGCCATGAGAGTGAGGCCCACTCCTGCCACTACCAGGAACACAAGGACCCAGAGGCTGGAGAGTACAGAGACCTAGAATAGAAACAAATATGACTGGAGATCAGTTTATTGAATGATGCCTAGAGATATTCTGCTATTCTTATAGACTGATGCCTTGCCCAACAGTCATCAGAAAGGCTTCATCAGCAACTGACAGAAACAGATGCAGTAACACACATCCATGTAGTAGGACAACCCTATGGAATCCTACTAAAGAGAGGAAGGATAGAAGCAGCCAGAAGGGTCAAGGATATCACAAGAAAGCCAACAGAATCAGCTAACCCAGGCTCATAGGAACTCACCGAGACTAAACTGGGAACTAGGAAGCCTACAACATGGGATTGATCTATGTCCTCTGAATATATGTGACAGTTGTATAGCTTGGTCTTCTTGTGGAACTTCCTAACAGTGGGAACATGGGCTGTCTCTGACTCCTTTTCTGACTTTTGGGGCCCAATTCCTCATACTGGGATGCCTTTCCCAGCTTTAACACTGGGGGGGGGGGTGCTTAGTCTTACTAAAACTTGATATTCCATGTTCTTTTTTAATATTCTTGGGTAATATCCTTTTCTGAATAGAAATAGAGGAGGAGTGGATGAGGGTGGGAGGCAGAGACTAGGAGGAGAGAAAGGAGGGAAAATTACAGTTGGGATATTAGATAGATAGATAGATAGATAGATAGATAGATAGATAGATAGATAGATAGATAGACAGACAGACAGACAGATGATAGATAAAAACAAAATTGCTACTCTAATGCAGTTGCTTACATAATAGATGCCTTTGAGGTCTAATAGAGACGTCTGTAAATTTTCTACTAATGTTCATAGTCATTTGTGCAGTATATCTATGAAAAGGAAGTACTACATGAGTTAGTTTGACTTCCCATTTGCAGGATTAAGTCACTGGTTCTCTAGGTACTTTTAAAGACAAATAGCTTAAATTGAGCAGAAGATTCTATGCAATCATATGTAGACATATTTTAGGCTTTGTATTATGTGTTTTCTTATGGCAATAATTAATCACTCATTTCTAAGAATGCTGTCTACTAAGAAGACCATTCCATATTGGCTTACTAATTTACAAAGTCCTGACATTCTGACAGCTATAATTAGGAAAGAGTAGAATTTCAAAATCTGACATATTATTATCTTGACAATTAACATAGCTTTTAATTCTAATGTGTGAGTGATTTTGAATATGTTCTAAAAGAAAAAGTAAGTTCTGGAAAGACTATAAAATGCACATTCCTTGAATGTAGTGTTTCTGAACTGAATCTCATTGAAGGTTACTGGTTATTAACTTTGACTAGAATTGAAAAGGTAATGGAGATAAAGCATGCTCATTGTTTAGACGGTCAGTTTCTACTGCTAGGGCTGTATGAATTCAACTTGGACTAGGCTTTGACTGGAACTTTGCCAGAGTGCAGATGGGTTCCTACCATTCATTTAGCCTTCACTGGGTTTCTATAACATGATACAGAACATCCTGGTTTCTTACAAATCAGGTATAAATAAGAAACATGCTCATAACACCCTAAGGATTTATCAGCCACTCCTATTTTAAAGTGTGATTATGGTTAATGTTTAAATGTTAACTTGACACTGCCTAGAACTACCTGGAAAGAGAGTTTCAGTGTGTGCTGATCTTGATTAAGTTGTCCTTTGGCTGTGTATATAGGAGCTTATCTTGACTGAGGTGAGAGGACCCTCCCTGATGGTTTGTTGCGCAGTTTCATAATTTTGTAACAGTGAAGAAAACTAGGTTAGTATCAGCAGAAGCAAGGAGGCCACTGAGAAACAGCCATTTTCTCTCTGTTCTAGACTAGATCTGTGGGCCATGACCCCTTTGGGGGATCACATACCAGAAATCCGCATATCAGATATTTACATTATGATTCATAAGAGTAGCAAAATTACAGGTATGAGATAGCAACTATCACCACAATATGAGGAACTGTATTAAAGGATCCCAGCATTCAGAAATTTGAAAACCTGGTTTAGAATGTTATATGAGTAGCTGCTTTGAGTTCCTGATCCAGCTTTCCCTCACTGATGGACTGTAACTTGGAATTGTAAGCAATATATACCCCCCCTTTCTCCCTTATTTTTCTTTTTGTAAGGTATTTTTTTATCAAAACAGAAATAAAATGAGAAAAGTGGGAATTATTATTTTCTTGAAGAAAAATAAAACTACTAAAATAATATATACTAAAAAATCATTAAAAATAATAAAAAGGAAGGGTGAATACTAGGAGTAAAAAGCTTCAGTGAGGAGTGGGACCAAGAAGATCGCTCTGAGGATCAGTGGTGCAGATGAAGAACCAAAACCAAACAAACAAAAAAACTAAGTATGGTTCAGCAGTTAAAATGTTTACCATGCAAACAAGAGGTCCAGAGTTAGGATCTCTAGAAGCCATATAAATGTTGTCTGAGCATGGTAGCCTGCATGGAATCCCATTTTCTGAAATCCAAAACAAGAGATTCCTAGACTCAAATGATTTGTTGGACAGCACATATTGACAAGCTCTAGGTTTGATTGAGAGGCCCCACCTTAAAGATAAAGATGGAAGAACAATGAAGGGAGAGTCCCAAAATCAGCTTCAGATCTTCACAAGCATGAGACCAGAAATGTGCACTCACCATCGTGTGCATTTGTACTCACACAGATACAAACATGCATGCACAATACGCACACACACACCCTACATACAAACATACAAAAATTTGTGCAATATTGAATCTGAGATCAAGATGTAAGTTTAAGGCACTCTTGTTTATCAGAGAGTGCCTATTAAAACTTACCCTGGTTCCTTGGATCATTCATTTCGTTACCAAAATAAGCCTTCAAGCTACTACACTGGTGGAAACTGTTGAGTGGTACCAAAGATACTTGATAAATAATGTAGCAATACAATATTAAACTTTGTATACAGAGAAAACGTTTCATGCAAGAGGACATCATGTTGAGCCCTATTAACTTACAAACACCAGAATTTCCTTTCTGAATATTGATGTTTGGGTGAGGCTGGACATGCGTGGGAACATGAGGTAGGGTGGTTTTAGCCCATTCTCTGTCCAAAGCAACTGCCATTATCCAGAACTGTCTCTGAGGTTGTTTCACTCATTGACAATGTGTTTGGACTAAACATTGAGTATTAGGCTAATTATGCATATTTAAGCATATCAAGAGCTTTCAGTTTGAACAGAAGTTATTTTAGTGATTTAAAGAAACCCCACTGTGAGAAGATTCAGCTCTTTCCTCCCGTCTTAAACAGGGTCTTATTAAATCCTCTTAGCTAAAGTCCTGAGGAAACTGTATGTGAGCAATATAATAAGAACATTTTGCTACCATTTCACTAGGAGATTAATAGGTTCTCTGTGGGTGCTCCAGTCTTCAAATGCATTGTATTTTTATACAGAAAAGGGATCATAGTCATTGTTTTTCTCCTTAAGGATAAAGCAGGCAGAAAATGGGGCAAGAATTGACACATACTGTTTAATACTGTCTAAATGGAACAATTCCTTAGAGAAGCAACTGATCATGGTTGAAACGTATTGTTGAAATTTTTCTCTATAGGAGGAGCAAACTCCTGGCCTGCAGACTGACTCTGGCTGCAAGACCCATCCCCCTAACTTCATTAACATTCTGAGACATTGACAACTGGCATGCTAAAAATCAGATCCTACGCATCTATCACACATTCTGGCGGCCTTATCCCACTGGGTTTACTTGGCTCCTCCCTCCTATAAACTGGACATGCCCTCTCCTTGGTCCACACTGTTTTCCTCTCCTTACCATTGCCCGGCTTCCTGTCAGTTTCCTGCCTGGCCTATACTCTGCATATTTCCAATGACAGCTCAAGTTATTCCTCTAAAGTATTCATGATATAATCTATTTTTTTTCTTTTGAATTTTCAAAAATTAATGAATTCCCTGTCTTCAGTCCTGACTAAAAGCTGGAAACAAAATAGTAATGCATACAGAAGTTTTCTACCTCAAAACAGTCATTGAAGAAGAAAATAGGCAGCTTGAAGCACACAGCTCCGCACAGGCTAACAGTCTCTAGAAACACACAGCTTTGAAATATTCATATTAAGAATGTTCAGTGTGTTCTGAGAAAAGCACATGACTTAGAAAATATTGTAACCATTCTCACCCTCATGTGAAGTGCTGCATGCAAATTAATATACAGTAAAATCAAGGAATCCCTCAAGGTCAGATTTCTTTAAGCTTTACAGCACTCTGGATATAACTAGATAATTTTCTCTAAAGAAAAGAAAAGTACAGTCAATAAATAATTGTTTCCAGGAACAATAATAGCTCTGTTCTAGGAAAAACCAAATCACTATCATATTTGAGTTCCAGAAATCCAAGGAAACTGTGTTCCCACCACTTTACTCTAGTCACGGTGTAAAGCTATGAGCGAGAAGTAGTGGAACCACAGTCTCTATACCTACTATAGATAAACTGTTAGCACTCCATCACCTTAGACACAATGACATCAGGTCAAGAAAGGAATACTTATTATTGCCAATAGAAACTCAGAATTGGGAAACTTTCTTTCTCTGAGTTTATAGGAGAAATCATTTAGTAAAATTAGTTTCGATTATTATCAAATGATTGTCATTTAAAAATAAAAATGTAATAAGTTAGTATTTTTAGTATTCTTTTTATATTGGCAATTGTCAGTTTTATTCACTATGGCTGTGATAAAATGTTCTGATCAAGGAAACTTTAAGTAAGAAAGGCATTGGTCGGCTTACATTCCATGTTACAGTCTTTTACTGTGGAAAATTTAGACATGAACTTGAAGAAGCTAGTCACATCTGTATTCAAGAGCAAAGAGAAAATGAACACATGCATGCTTACTGCTCAGCATTTACACATTCCAGGACCCAAGCCCAAGGAATGGTGCCACCTACAGTGGACTAACGATATCAAGAAAATCACCAAAGTTATACTCAGAAGACCATTTGGTCGAGTGAGTCATTACTGAAACTCTCTTCCCATATAATCTATGCTCTGTCAAACTGACAATTAAAAGTAGACGTCAATCCACCAAAATAATATGCTTGATCTTAGCATCTTCATATGTATGCCTCATTATCCCTTTTCCTCACTGGGTCCCTTCTCCCACTGCCTTTCCATACCCCTTCCTTTTTACAGCTGTTCCTCTTCCTGCCTCCCAGTCAGTTCACATTGCTATTCTTATTACATGTATTTTTTAACTCTAATTCCTAATATTTAATTTCATAGTTCTTGAACAGAGTTGTGCTGTAGTTTTATTAAAAGGTATTTTAGTATAGATTTTAAGCATGAGTTTAAGAAAAAGAGAGGTGCTGTATGCATGAGCTTCTCAAAGAAGGGTTCCATGTTATTGAGACAGTGGTGACTATATATAAGATATCAGATGTCTTTGTAATCCCACTGTTGGATAATTTTCTTTTGTGCATGTGTGTATATTTTAGTGTGCGCAGGTATACTTGTGTGTGCGGGTGCCCACTCCTGTGTGCAATCATGCTTATGAAGTCCAAGACACTATCTCAGTTGTCACCCCTCAGGCATCCTGTTCTCATTAACTGACTAATTTTTTCTCTCTCATAATATCATACATATATGTAATGCATTCTATTTACCCCTAGCCTCCACTCTATCTTATCTCCTTTCCACTCCTGACAACAGCCTCCTCCTCTCAAGACTATTCCCCCATTCATTTTTTTTTTGCTTGTTTCTTTCTTTGTTTTATGACTCACTGTATTTAACAAGAGGTGTATGTGTGACTATGAATTTTTGGATCCTGATGGGCTTACCAGCTGATAAAAACACAGAAGGCAATTACTGCCTGTCTCCCAAAATCCATTCGCAGCCAATGTATCCCTCTCCCCAACCCACACTTGACTTTTGATAGACCCAATCTTTTGTAGACCCGGTGTAGTCAACAGCAGTTGTTGTGAGATCATGGTTGAATGAGTGTGCCCTACCCAGAAGACAGCATTTCATGCCCTTTTCCTTATCTTACAGCCTTCATGTTCTTTCTAGAGCACCTTCTTCAAGATTATCTCAGCCAAATGAGATAGATATTTTAGGATATTTAAGTCCTGTGTTAGGACTGAGCACTCAACTTGTTCCTATTTGCAGTACCTTTAACAACCATGCCATTTATTAAAGAGAGAAAATCCTCTGGCTAAGGCTGAGTAACATTTGTCTGTGAATATAAACATAGGTAATTTGAAGGCACCATGATGTGGATGTCTTTTTGTATATGTGTTGCTTTACTGGTTGATGAATAAAGCTGTTTTGGCCAATGATTTAGCAGAGTAAAGTCAGGTGAGAAATCTGAACAGAGATGTATAGAGAGAGTAGGCGGAGTCAAAGAGATGCCATGTAGCTACCAAAGGAGAAAGATGCCCAGAACCTTTCCAGTAAGCCACAGCCTCCTGAAGATACACAGATTAATAGAAATGGGTTACTTTAAGATATAAGAGCTAGCTATAAATATGCCTAAGCCATTGGCCAAGCACTGTTGTAATTTATGTAGTTTCTATATGATTATTTGGGTCTGGGCAACCAGCAAATGAATAAGCAGTTTCTGCTCACAGCGCCATATTAATATATTTAAACAGAAGCAGTAAGATCCCTTCCCCCAGGGTTAGTGCCCTATCTAGTCAGAAGCTGTTATGCAGGATGAGATTTATTTATGAAGTTCATGCTGGGAAACAAGTCTCATTCAATCATAAAGTGGTTGGTTACCCCCATAGAGTTATACTACTATGGTACTAGTACACACATCTTGCCTAGTAGGTTGGTACTGTAGTTCATCAATGTGATAATATGAATGCAATTGATTCCAATAAAACTTATAGGGAGTGGTACTATTAGAGGTATGACTTTGTTGGAGTAGATATGGCATAGTTGGAAGAAGTATTTCACTGTAGAGGTGTACTTTAATGATGTGGGAAGTCCTTCTGTATATTGTTGTTTTTATTAGTTAATGAATAAAGAAGCTGTTTTGGGCCTGTGATAGGGCAGAATAGAGCTAGGCAGGGAAGACTGAACTGAATGCTGGGAGAAAGAAGGCAGAGTCAAGGAGAAGTCATGGAGTCACTAGAGGGGAAAGATGTTGGCTGCCAGCTGGAACCTTGCAGGTAGACCATGAGCCTTGTGGTAAAATATATTTAATAGAAATGGGTTAACCAAAGATAAAAAGAGCTATCCTAGCAATACATTTAAGTGATTGGCCAAGCAGTGATTTAAATAATATAGTTTCTGTGTGGTTATTTTGTGGTCTGGGTAGCCAGGAACAAACCAGCAGCCCCCTAAGATACTTTAAGATTTCATATCTGCTCAGTGTATCTCCCAGTGTCACAGTTGCCTTCCTGTTGCCTGCAAGATGTAGGACTCTCAACTACTTCTCCAACACCACGTCTGCCTGCATAGACTATACTCTGAGCTACCATGCTCCCCACCCTAATAATAATGGACTGAACCTCTGAATTATAAGCTGCCCCAATTAAATGTTTTCCTTATAAGAGTTGCCATAGCCATGGTGTCTATTCACAGCAATATAAATCCAAGCTAAAACAATCATATTTATAGCTAGTTGGTGAAGGTTGATGACTTTTCTCACCGAGCAGCCTACATAGCACCATCCAGCGCTATGAGAGCTAGGTGGCAAAGAGGAAGTTTCAACTTAGGTCCAGCTTGATTTCTCTACAACTTGCAACCAAAGTGTATGGTGTCTTCAACAATAGGATTTTTTTTTTTCTTTCATCTAGTTGAAAGCCAACTAGTAAAAGTGGAAAAAGGCAGTTTGCTTGTAGGGGTGCTCTGGGGTCTCCTTGACCAACAACTCATATGGAGGTACCCCCAACTGGCACTGGGGCTTCATTTAATAACCCATAGCTTACAAAAGTAACTTTATCCAGCTAAATCATATATCTCCCTTATAACTTATTTTTACATTTTATTTATTCATTTATTCATTCATTCATTCATTCATTCATTTATTCATTTTTCTCTGTTTAGGAAACATTTTATTGTTGCTCCAAGTATAGAAACTTTCATAGTTGATGGAGCCTTTCAGAGCATCTCTTTCAGGACACGGCTGAGCTTCTGAATCTCAGTCTTTGCAGGCATATCAATGTATTTCTCCCCAATTCGAAAACCAATGCTATCCAAAATTGACGGGATGATCTTTACCTCCTATTTTGATACTTAGCTTTGACTCATGAGGTTCTTCAGCACTGTCTTTAACTTAGAGAGAACAGCTTTATCTACAGGAGATGCTGTGGTCACCACGCAAGGCACATTTTTATGGTAAATACTCATAGTGGTGGGAAATGCAGAGATGACTCCCTGGGTGTTGCTTAGGTAACCGTTTTCAACAAGTAAATTCATCAGGTTGGCAATCAGTGGAGAAAACCTTTCCTTCCTTACGATGCCCTTCAAACGTTTTATTTTTGGGTAGAGCACTTAATGCAGGGATTCAGAACAGCAAGAAACACCTTGGGATCCTTCAGGAGTTGTCCCAGCAGCAGCAACTCCTTTTCCACTCAATCTAGCTTATCCTGTTTAGAGCAGCAGAATAAAGGGCGACCTTTTATGCCATATATCCAAGCAGCGGGCCTCACTAGCTTGGCAAAGGGCCTGACCACAGATGTACTGAAGCTCCACTCCTGTTCCGACAGACTGGACGCTGCTGGGGTGGCCATCTATTCCTAAATTATATTTTTAATTGACTGACAAATAGTAGCTTTTCACATATCTATCTTTTTCACATCCTAATTTTTAATTTCATAGTATTAAAAGATTAAAACATGATCATTAGTCTACAGCAGTAATAAATAATAATAATAACTATGAGGTCTATTAAATACGTTTAACAAAATCAAAATGTCTGTTCACCATTGACCACTGACGTAAGTGTAAGCACTGCAGCTCAGATGGAAAAGGATCCAGAAATTTTCAGATTTGTAACCTTACCCAAAATGCTTACAGAACTTAAGGTAAGATGTATACCTTAGCAAATATTTCAGAGAGTTAGAACAAAACAAAAAGCACATAAAATGAATAGCAGTAGTCCTCATTGGAAATAATCTGTCCTTTTATTTTGTTCTGCTCTCTGCCATATAGCAGGTGGCTTTTCTGGCATGGTACAGAGTTTTGTAGAAAACATTTTAAACAAACATGCTTGGGTCTAGAGGAGGGGAAACCATACCCCAACTCCAGATCCATCTTTTAATTGAAATGAGACAGCATAAAATAATAGTCTAATGCCGTTCATATGCCTCAATCCCTGTAAAACTGAATCCAGTCATCTAAGAACAAAGAAGGCTTAAAGATAGGAAAATTTTGAGCCCTAGACACAGACTGGAAACTGCAGGAGGAGATGAGAGACACACACCAGCCAGGGAGAAGTGTGTGTCAGGTATGTGTAAGCTGCAGCTGGCCTACTCCTTTGTTTTCTCCCCTCCCAGTAGATCGCTCTTATTTTTTTTTCTATTTTTTTGAGACAAGTGTTTTTGTCTTGTAAAATAAACTTCAGTTGAAATAATTAAGTTTTTGAATGCATTTCTTTTTACTTTCTCTTTTGTCTGTGTCAATGGTGTGTATGCATATGTGTATATGTGGTTGTATGTGCATAGGCACACATGTCTGTGTATATGCACACTCATGTGGATCCCAGAGTGCCTTTATTGATTGCTTTCCACCTTCTATATTGAATAATGGTATCTCCATTGAATCCAGAACTGTCTAGCTCATCTAATATAACTAGCAAGCTTGACTCGGGAAGCCCATGGTTTGAACTATGGAGTGCTAAGATTACAGGTGAGATAACATTCCCAACCAGCATTTATGTCAGTATGGGGACTTGAACTCAGCTCTTCGTGCTCAGGCAGCAAGTTCTTTATCCACTGAGATATTTACCTAGCCACTATCACATATTTCTTATAGAGACTAAAATCTATACTTGTCAAATAAAAATAATTACACCTCAGTCTGCATGTTGATCTGTCAAATTCTTAGCATGAATAAAAACTCCAAGTGATTACACCTAGTGGCAGAAGTGAAGTGGCCCAACTTCTTTCTTAATAGAATTTGCAGCCTATGTTCCAACCAGATCTTCTAGTACCCTGCCACTCACCACATTCTACCCTTGTCTACATTGGATTGCTTGAGGTAGATTCTGGAAGTGGAGCAGTACTCCCAGATGAGACTCTGAGATATCGATTAATTCAACCCTGTCGGCATTTCTGGCTGTAGGGAAGGCAGTCACACCACATGTTCTTTACTCAAAAGCCTACTACCCTAGGTCTGTAAAGAGAAAATTCTCTTATACAAGATGAACAAGATATCCTGGAGCTGTTCCAACACAGTCCCTGCTCAAAGAGAGCAAGAACATGAGCCTAGTGAGGAATACAGAGGTATCTGGTACCGGCAGATTTTATGTTGTAATTGGGTCACACCAATGGCCTGCTCAAGTTCCGTCATGCATGTAACTTGACCAGGGATTGTGCTGTGGTTGATTCACGAAGGATCTGGCATTTGCAGCTCTCAGTAGATGCTGCAGGTACTGAACTAGAACAATCTCTTTTGTCCTCCTATCTTTTCCAGAACTCTTTTAATGATTCCCAAATTATGTGAGACAATGGATAAAACTTAAAAGCATCAGTTAAAGAGGCAGAGAGAGTAAAATGGAGAGACAGGAGCACAGTATAAAGTTATGATAAGCAGAAGTCTGTGAATCTACCTAGTTATAAATGATGTAAAGTGAAGATGGCAGAATGGTTTTAGATTAGCACTCTAGGGCATCAATAGTCAATTTAAAAAGGGTAAAGTTTTGAGTGTATTAACATTTGACAGAATCATTTGGTTTAATTTATAATGATTTTCATAAATAAAAATCTAAAGCTGCTAACAATTTTATAGGTGTCCTGATTGCCATTTACTCTGAATTGACCATTATAAGCAACGGATAGTACATTACCTTTAGGCAACTTCTTTAGATCATCAATAATGCTATAAAAGTATAATTTTCAGTTTATCAGTATTTGTATGTAATTATAAAGACTAATTTTTATACAATGTTAAAATGTCATTTATATGTGTATTTGATGCCTCCCTGACTTTACCGGTTAAAATAACTGATCAGTTATAGATTTTTTAACGATACATTCCATCTGTTTAATGCAGTAGAGAGATTTCAAATTCATGTCTTTGGTCTCGATTTCCCTGCGAGGTAACCAATTTAAGTGAAATAAAGCGATTTTTAATGGAATAGACTGTTCAAATGACCCTATTTCCTGAAGAGGGCATTTTCATGAATATTTATTTAATCTCTTTTACTTTTCTCAGGTTTTATTTTAAATTATGTTCACCAGTATAACCTCGGTAGTTGAAAAATCTATTTTTTTCATGAAGGTACTGAATAATAAACACATACCTGTTGCGTAAGTTTCTAAAAGGTCCTATAACTTGCTGGTAAAATATTCATCTGCTGCCATCCAACCACAAATAACAGATACCCCCTTCTCTTTTCCTTTAAATATTTAAAGAAAAGTTTTAAAATCAACATACATAGAAATGATACTATGACAGTTGCAGCTACATAACTTTAATCCATCACAAATACAAATTATTGATATGCATGAAAAATGAAGTGAAGAACAAACACATACACAGAACTCAAAACTTTGTCTCTCTAAAATACATGACTATGACCAGTATACATAAAAACTTGAAGACAGACCATCACACATTTTTATTAACTTGTCCGAAACTAACTCACATAAAGGTTTTCCTTTCTTAATATTTTGGCTAAAACAATTATAATATTTTTTTCTTAATTTGTATCTTGAATTACTAAAAACAGTCAAGGAACATATTTGGCCTATGATATATGTGAATTTTCATGAAATATTACCATTATTTAAACTAACTGGAAAGGGGAAAATGAAATTCATAAGACAATTCTGTTCTGATGTTTCTGAGTCATAACAAAAAAAAATCTACAGAAAATCCCTGTGCCATAAACTCAAGCTTAGAAGCATAACATATTCATATCATATCTTCTCCCTCATACGTGCTGCTAAAACCGGCTTTTGAGATAGCAGGCTTTGTGAAATGTCTGAGGTTAACCACATGTTTTAATGCTGGGACCACACCACACTTTAAACAAACTGAAAAAACTTGTCCAGTGCCAGCACATGGTTTGAGGCCTGTTGAGTTACTTACATTATCTTTTCCTTATCTTCTCAGCTTAAGAGACAAACTGAAGTGACCAACTCATAAGATGTGGCACTACAGACATAGAAAATGGCCTGGGCAATTAGCACTCTCTTTCCCTCTTCCACCATTTTCCCCTCCATCTGGATTCCAAGGTTCTCAGAAGTATTGCCTGCTTGCACTGTTTCTCATTATATTAAATAATCCATCTGCCACTTTTAAACTTTAGAGTTTAAAACACTCAAACCCATATCTATGAGACATCATTTAGTATCTGTGTGAGACTGAAAGGTGCTCAATTTCCTCGAAAATGATAATGTCTTTTAAAATGATAATGTCTATCCCATGGAGCTGTGGTTAAAATTGATTTAGGTAATACATGTAAAAATGGTGGGGGTAATCAAGACCAGAAACATACTTGGAATGGTAATTATAAATTCAAAGGTGAATGTCTTCTACTGTCACACTAGACTATTCAACAGAATAAATAAAAACAAAACAAGAAAAACAAAATGTAAATGACTGTTCTGACTGGTTACTGAACTTGTACAATACTTTCTCCAGAAAACCAGAAGTTTCTGCTCTCTAGATGGCAACTCCAGTTCCAACTAAAGAGCTGCATAGAGCCTGATCCGATTCAGTTCAAACCCTAAAATCAGCCTGGTTACTCTCGCTTCCTCTCTCAATTAACCTTGATTTGTTTTTGCTCAGTGTTGTGATAAAAAGCTATAGGCATTAAGTCCAGTTCATGTTAGAATTTTCTATCCCCCTCAAAAGAAGGAGAACACAGTGAAAGCTGAGCTTATTTTGTTCATAGAAATAAAATCCTAAAATAACTGAGTTAGCCCTTCATGGGGAAAGTCCTAAGACTTTTGTCAACTATCAATTCAATATAGTCTCACTTTGGGAAACATCTACAGATGGTACTAATAACAGGAGCATCAATGATAATACAATCACATCTGTAGATGCCTAAGATATCTTGAGTAAGCAAGCATTTTCATACTGAATCACCAGGAGCCACTCTTGTGACCTATTATCTTTCAATAACAACAGTCAAATTTTACAAGATCTGTTAATTATAAGAGTAGTCTTCAACATCTGGGAGAAAGTAGATGACTAGGGTGCAGCTTGTACAAGCTGAGGGCTTACAAGCTAGAGTAACTTCCTCATGGATTCTTTAAGTACAGAAGTTTTCACATTTTAAACACAATGTTAACCCTCAACCATCATGTGAACCATCACAGGGCTATTTTAAACGAAGAAGAAAGTGGTAAATGCTACAAAGCATCATGTGGTGGAAAAGAATTCCAAAACTAAGTAAAAGTCAGTCAAGGGGATTGACTTCATAGACAACACATAGGCAGTTTGGGACATACTAAGTTTGAAGACCTGGTAGAACAGGCAAGATCTGACACAGAGCAGCTCCAACAATTCCTGTCTCAAGTATTTTCCTCTTCCACTTCAGAAACTTTTTGACTGCTGTTTAGGGTCAAGTATAGTACAAAACCTGGGGCACAAATGCTTATGATTCATACTTCTCTGATCTGTTCTGTTCTTACAGCTAACTATCCTAATAAGGCCTCCTTCTCCTTTGAACTTAACTGGACTATAAGCCTAAGAAGACATTCTTCTTCCTATCTTGTATTTCTCCCTCTCCTCTACCCTCTACTACTTTCCCTCCATTGCTGCACCTGCTGCAGCCTCCTCCTGCTGCTCTTCCTCCTCTTTCCCCTGCTCCTCTTCTTCTTTCTACTGCTTCTCTCGCTCCTCCTCTTCCTTATCGTCACACCCAAGACTCTAATCACTGTGAACAAGTCCTCCCTCTCTAGCCACACCACCAGCTCTTCCTTACTTGAGAATGTGAGCAAATAGGTCAAGACCATGATGGGGACACCCACTGAAACAGTTTTCCTGGGCTAATGGGAGCTCACCAACTCCAGCCGGACAGGAAGGAACCAGCATAGGACTAAACTAGGCCCTCTAAATGTGGGTGACTTTTGTGTGGTTGGCTCAGACTGTGGGGCCACTGAAAGTAGCACCAGGATTTTTATCCCGAATGCTTGTACTGGCTTTTTTGGGAACCCATTCTCTTTGGATGGATACCTTGCTCAGCCTAGATATAATAGGAAGGACCTTGGACCTTCCCCAAAGCAATGTGTCTTACCCTCTCTGACTCTCTAAGGAGTGGATGGCAGTTTGGGTGGGAGAGAAGTTGGAGGAAATGGGAAGAGGAGAGGGAGCAGGAACTGGAATGGATATGCAAAATGAAAAAAAATAGTTTGCTTTTTTAAAAAAATAAATTTATAATGACAAAAAAGTCACTGGTTACATACACCATGATATTACCAGCAAATCTGGGCCATCTTTAGAAGTAAGTGATCCTTTGTGAACACTATTATATAAAATTTAGACAGACATAATAAATTCTGAAGGTTTCATTTTATAAACTTCTATAATATCTCCACTCTAGATTAGTGGAGATCTAATAGGAGATCAGACAAATAAGACCCTTTACCTGCATTTTAACTATTTCTAAATCCTATTTCTTTTTTTACCTGAACTTCATTAGTTTTCCGTTTTATTCTTTAGGCTAAAACACTGTTCCCATTCAGATAGTCATGGCTGTCTTCCTATTAAGTACTCTGAGTGCAGGTGAAGCGAACAGAGTCCATTCCTAAATGGAACTTAGGATTCAAAGTGTGTGAGTCCCAAGGCACCAGAACAAAGAGCAAACGACTTCTTACTCACAGTGACCCTCAAGGTCTCGCTTTCTGAGATGTAACTAAGATCTAAACAGTCGCCCTCAGGAGAATCATAATCATGTCTGTTCTCGGAGAGTTTTATTTTAGGATCTTGACACACTTCAATTACCAGATAGAGAACAAAATACTTTATAAAAATAAATAAAAGCTGCAATCCTTAAGAACTCTCAACATAAAGGTCCCTCTTTATTCTCTAAACCTATCGCTTTTGGACATGATTTAATAATGCACTATCCCTTTGCAAAAGCATAATTGATCCTACATAGGGCACAAAGCTTGTGCTGGGAAAAGGATGTATTTACTGTTGAAGTTTATCCATAAATAGAAAAAAGCGGCTGATGCGAAAGTAAGGAAATGCAGATTACTGGGTCACCAAATAAAGACATAAGAAAACATAACTTACTCAGAATTCCCTTTAAAATAACCTTTAGAACTTTCTTTTAAGAAACACCATTTACAATAACTTCTCAAATTTTTCTGCTTTTATTAATGCATAGATTTTAATAAAATCTACTTAAGAGCTATGTGTGAGATTCACCTATACAAATAGGACAAGCTTAACTCCATTATACATAGTTTTGTTTTCTTTTTAATTTCTTGAAGAAATTGTGAAGAGAACCATTTTGATGTTTAGGGATGCACTGATTGCAGAGCTTTGTATCAAGTTAGGTAGGATGATGGTAACATGCCTAGAATTCACTACTCACAAGTTGAAAGGAGGATCAGGAGTTCCAGGCTACCTTCTTCTAGATATATAGTGAGCTTTAGATAAGCCTGAACTGCACGGAACCCTGTCTAAATAAAACAAAGGGTGGGACATGTATCACATTTTTTTAGTATCTTTGACTGCTCCAGATTCATTGTTTGGGTCAATTACAAACAGTGGAAATGGACTCCATTTACTTCAGCAAAAGATGCTGCATTGAGATGATGCTGAGATAACTCACAGGTTTTGAGGAAGAGTTCAGAAAAAACAAGACAAAAAAAAAAAAAAAACAAAAAACAAACCGCTGGTCCTGTAATAGGTAAAAGGTAGAAATAAGCTATGGAATACCAGCAGCAGGTTATGCCAATACCACTGCATACCGCAAACCAACAACTCAGTTTTGTGTTTCCACATTCAAAAATCTAAAATTCTAGTGTGTATTGACCTCTTCCAGCATGTTTGCATTAAAAATAAAGATTTCTGTTTCACAGAAACATTACATCTAAAATTAACAGAGATAAGGGTAAGACGTTTGCAATATACAAAACCAGCATGGTATTTATAGCTAGCATCTGATGGGAATTTTAAAAAATTAACTAGGAAAACAGAAATCCCAATAGAAAACAGTGTAAGAAATCAACAAATAATTCTAAAAGAGAGAACTCCACAGTGGTTGGTGAAGCTTAAGAGGAAAGTCTATGCCCTTCCAGTAATCAAAGAAATGTAAATTAGGTACAAGTGCTAGCCTGGAAAGATCTGTCACCAATCACATACCTCACCTGTTACTGAAAGGCTGAATGACTGATGGGTGGGAGACACAGGCTCAGAACTAAGCAAGATTTCAGAAGTCACTTTCAGAATCATGGATTCTGAGGGCTGCTTAGGAATCTGTTATGGGAGCTGAGAGGGTAGTAAGCAGCCACCCGAACCCAAAGAGCTTTGCATCTTTGCCTGATTCCAAAAATACTGTCCTGGGAGAAGCCTCCAGTCCCTCAGTGCCAAAAACTTTGCTTACAGTGTTGGTTTCAGAGTGGTATGCAGAGGCAACTTAACCTGTTGGAGGCCCCTCGGTTCAGGGCAGAACTGGGCCTAAAAGCTGCAGGGTAGCTTGCATCTCCTGTTTTTGTAGACTTGTTCCCACTGCCCGACTCTTCTACACAAATTCCACCACAGTGCATAGTAACCTTCACAGCTGAAGAGTCAGTTCACCCTGTCTCGGGATATCTGGTTGGAATCACAGTTTCCATTTTTGTCAGGTTGGGAATGGATTGACTCTCCGGCCTTAGCCCAATCAGGTGGGCTTAGCAGGTTAGAACCGTTCCTATCTCGGTTAATCTTGATATATCATAATCATATGAACATCTACTCCAGGACGCAGACGCCACCTCTAACTCAGTGGTTAGCAGAAGTGGAGTCTGCTTCTGTGGGGCTCTTAATGGGAACAGAGACCTTATTCAGAAAACACTGCCCTGGACTGCAGACTCCCAGGGTTTTTGCTGTGAGTGCCTGTGGGACCAGTGAAGAGGGGAAAGATCAGACCCTCCTGGTTGCCTCCCTTGGTGCTAGAAGCAGGAAGGTGAGACAGAAGGGTCTCTGCAGCCCATAAAACCTCACATGCAGGAAGCAAGCAGAGCACCACACTTCAAAGCTGACTTCCATAGCCCAGGCTGGGGAGGTGTCCTGAGAACGATGTTCTAAGAGAATTGGTGGTATCTGGAAAGAAACAAAGAAATTAAACTAAACTAAACTAAATTAAACCAAGAACAGATCTTAGCAGTCAGAGAATGAAGAGATAGTATCGTGCTGGGCAAAATTAGAAAGCACATGGACTGGAGAAGAGTCACACGCTAAATAAGAACACCGGAGTCCCAACGTTTTTGCCTCCGTGAAACCTGTCCTTGCTGATCCAGCATTTCAGCAGTAGGTCTGACCCTGCCCACTTCCCAGTTTTCAACCTACCTCTACTGAGCACTCAGAAAGCCAGATCAGAAGGACTGAGAGTTTGAGGACGTCCTGAACATGATAGTAAGACCCATCTAGAAAGACCACTAACAGAACTGGAGAAGCAGTTCCTCCGGGAATGTACTTCTCTAGCATGCCCAAAGAACTGAGGGTTTTGTTTTATTTTGTTTTGTTTTCAATTAGCATGATTTTTTGAGACTCTAACTACAATATTTCTCCCTTCCCTTTCTGCCCTCCAAACCCTCCACATATCTCTCCCCGCTCTCCTGCAAATGCATGGCCTCGTATTTTCACTAATTGTTATTTATGTGCATGCATATATGTATATGCATGTATGTTCCAAACTATCACCTATTCAGTCTGTATACTGTTCCTTGTACATATGTTGTCAGGGCTGGCTGACTGCCACTGGAGTACCAACTGAGGAGCTGAGTTTGATCCACAACACTGCATTAATGGATGCAGTGGCAAATGCCTACAGTCCTGAGTCAGGACTGGAGTCAGGAGGGTCAGAAGTTAAGTGACATCCTTGGCTACATAGGGAATCGAAGGCCAGTATGGGTTTCCAACCCAAACAACTAGAAACAAAATTTCAGGGGACTGCATCTGAGATTTCAATATTTCTAAAGCTACGTTCAGTCTCTTTAGTGCATCCAGAGATGCAAACCTGTGATTTGTTTGAATATTATGACATCATCTGAAGATGAAAAAAAATATGAATGAATAGGAACAACATGAATGAAGTCACAATAAAAAGTTGCTTTAAATCTTCATAGTCAAACCCAAACTAGAAAGGCAGAGAATGCTAAGTACTAGCAGTGGCATGACCTATAAGAACCATACCCACTGTAGTTGGAAGCAAGAATGAGGTAAGATTTTCTCAGAAATAATGTGACTCTACCCAGTTAATATAATATGTGTATAAATCCTACATTAAATGTACATCCCAAAGATGTTGAACAAGAATGCTAAAGACTAAGCATGTATGTTACCTTCGGTGTTACTATAGAAGAAAGCTCATATGTCCATCATCGGTAAAGAAAAAAATATTGAACAGTTGTATGCCTACACACAATAGATTGTACTATGTAAGCAGCAGATTAGATATCCCCATAGTACTCTGGGAAACAATGGCATTGATGAGACTCTATCTGACCTTTTGACATTAACACAAGGCAATGTCATCTACAAAATTCAAACTTAAAAACCACACAATCCGGTTCTAAGCAACTCCAAAAGAAAACAAAAACTTATAATCTTACAACGTTTTAGGTATTTTATGATTTTATGTAGGCCATACCCATAGCTATCTGCCACCACATAGTGGCCTTTGAGTCAGAGTTGGACATGCTAGCTCAAGTGAAAAATTAAGGCAGCATAAAATACATTATTCAATGTCATTCATTCAAAATTGCACACCGTCATAATAATAATATACATTTCATATAAGGAAAGACACAAATAGGGATGTTTTGTATATTAGAAAGCATGCACATGATGTGAATTGGACGTGAAAATAAAAGGGACTGCTAAGTAGCTGAAATAAAGCAGCAGTCTTGAATGGACTAGAATTGATAATATAGTATGACATAAGAGACATTCGCGCAGTCTTCTTATGCATATTCATATATCTCCTAATCCCTTTTCATTTCTGAGAGATGTTGCTCTTACTTTTTTACTGTTTTCTATTTGCTTAATTGTTTCTCTTCCTTTAGGTATATGTACATCTTCTCCCGTGGTGAAAACAACATTTGCACCGAAATCGTCCATCCCACAACTTCTTCTCCCAGGCATTTTTAGGATACCCCACATACGTCTTAAATGATGTACTTTAGGTCCAGGGCATCTTGCATTAGAATTTAATTTTTGTTGCTTAAGTCAATCTCCTAACCTTACCTATTACAACACCACCCTCTTACACATGAAAATGCATATAATTGATTCTTCAGACAGAAGGAAATTTCTTTCTCACAATGTTAAAAAAAATGATTGTGTTCATTTTGGATATACCCTTCCCAAGGGCAAAGGCTCAGAAATATAATTATTTATAAAATTTGCTCAACTAATTTTCACATCTTCCTAAATGGATTTCAAATGTCCACTTCTCTTTATATCATCAACCTTTAATTCTTCAGAAACAATAGCAAGTTCATTTACCCACTGTCTAGAATTTAAAGTGTCTCTCTTCAGCATGGAAAACAGTGCTTCAGCATAGCATATAAATTTGTTACAGAAATATGCCCCCCAGGTCTTCTTAGAATTTTGTCTTCTGTCAGAATCCTTCTTTCCCAACTTGTGCTCTTAGTTTTATCCGATAAATTTTTGCTCAGTCTGAATCTCCTGGTCAGGTTTGACCTTCCACACAGGCATTAATACAAACTCACTTTGTATTGTGTTCTCGTGACCTGCCATTAGCATTTTATAATTCTATTAAATAACATCCATCATACTTTATAATCAGAACCTAAGGAATATGGTTATTTATTTTTCTTTCTGCAAACAGATAGGAACAATTACCTTGTTCCTAAGCCACTTCTTGTTATAAAAACAACTTTTTCACATGTAAAAATAGATTAATTGGATTGGCTTACAAGATAGAGGTTGCCTCATCCAACAGCAGCTGCCTGTATACTGGAAAGGCAGGGAAACACATAGCTATTCAGTCCAAGAAGCTGAAAATTAAAATTCCCCGTTGAATACTGAAGAGCTCTTAGAAGTATTGCTCGTGTTAGTTCTATGATAAAAGACAGAACCAGCTGAAATTGGTAGATGATGAAAGCAGCAATAGATGCACTCACTCAGAATGGATGGAGCTTGTCCATGGATGTTATCTACCTTCTTCTTCCAACTTCTTCCATCTGTTCTTTTAGCCAAGGAAGGGCACTACCCACACTCAGAGCACGTCTCACTCACTGTTCCTCTTTCACACATAAGTCCTTATTGAAATTACTATGACAGACACACTCAGAGTTGCTGTCCACTAGCGTCAGATAACTCACAATCTGGTTAAATTGATGCCTGCCTCCAACTACCTCTCTTGCTGCTACACAGTAGAAGTAGGATTTAAGCATAGGCTATCTGCTTTAGAATATTATCTTAACTATTATGCTATACTGTAAATGGAGACTTCTGTCCTGCCTGACCCCGTAGCAATTCACTCCCAATAAATCACATAGAAACTGCATTAATAACAATACTGTTTGGTCAATGGCTCAGGCATATTCCTAGCAAGCTCTTGCCTCTTAAACTAACCCATTTCTATTATGTTATATGTTACCATGAGGTTCATGGTTTTCCGGTAAGCTCTGCCGTCTTTCTTCTTTGGCAGCTACGTATTTTCTTTCTCCCTGTGTTCAGGTTTCCCACCTACCTATATTCTTTCCTGCCATAGGCTAAAGAAGCTTCTTTATTGACCAATATTAATAAAACATATTCACATACTACAGAATCGAATCCTGCATCACTATACTGTCCCTTGATATCATTATATGGCAAACTTTTTCTGCCTAAGAAAATTCTTGGCAATACATTAAAACAGAAAGTCTTAAAGATGTATGAATAAATAGAAAAATATGTGCCTGAATTAGTTGTATTCATTTTCCAGTATCTTCTACTTCATCCAGCCCCCAAATTATCCCACAGCAATATGTAATGCTCAATAAATTGTTCTTTGGTATATAAATAGTCAATAAAATCTTCCACACTCCATACTCTTAGTTTTATAGAAGCCACTCCTTATCAATTCCAATTTGTTATTAGCAATTATAATTAAAAAAGATTGACTAGACATCTATTAATTTTATGGGTCTCCTTAATGTTCAAATATTTGTCAAGCACTGTTTAAATATATTTACAAATATGTTCTGTGATGGATTTTTTATTATTAAACATTCATTTTTAAAATTTTTAGATATTATTATGAAAGTCAGAGAGACTTCAAACTCTGATCTCTCAGCCTCAGCCTCCAAAGTACTTGTAGAATCTCTTTTGCTTTGTTTTGCTTTTTTAATCTTGTATTTTACTTTATTTTTTACATTTTCTTTTACTTCACAGCGTTGTGATGAAGATGAAATGATTTTATATTTATAAAATTATTAGAAAATGTCTGTCACCTAATACAAACAAATAGAAGTATTTGATAGATAAGTGATCTTGCTAATATTTTATGCCATATTTACTTACTTTTAACTCTAGTTTCCTTTTGATTTATTATGAAAATGATAATAATCTGTCGACATTGGTTTTGTGAGAACATATTCTGTTGGAAACTATGAAAGATGACAATTATAATAGAAGACTTCTCTTAAAAATTATAGTCTGTAATTTCATTCTGCATATGTCTTAGCTACTTTTCTGCTGCTGTGATAAGACACCATAATGAAGGAAACTTTTTAAAGGAATCATGTAATTTGAGCTCACAGTGTCAGAGTATAATAGAATACATGGTCATCATGGCAGAATTCCAGCACACATGGTACTGGGACAACAGCTGAGAGGTTACATGTTGAGATAACAGTCGTGAGGTTGAAAAAAAACAGCTGGAATGGCCTACACCTCTGAATCCTCAAAGCCCACCCCCAAGCTACATTATTTTCCAAACAGTTCCACCAACTGGAGAAAAAGCTTGCCAACACATAAGCCCACAGCAGCCCTTTTCATTCAAACCACCACAGCGTACATGCAAATTTCAAGTGTGGCTATGGCTCTGACCTACTTCATTCTGCAGTGAATATTTGCTGATCTTTTACTTTAGGCAAAGAACCACATAAGAGCTTTAGAGAATTTAAAAATAAATCAGACATGAAACGATTTTGAGCCGCTTACAGAGGAGAGAAAATAAACTGTCGTGGGCGGGGCCAGTAAAATGTGAAGCAGTTACTATTGCGGTGGACCATGATGAAAAAGGAGAACATGCAGAAGAAAACTGATCCATGGGAGAGAAACACAGGACTATGAAAACGGGAAGGAAGTTAATGAAGTTTGGCATTAGGAAAACTAAGGGCTGATAAGAATGGCCAATCATAATTGTTCATGTGTTATGTTTTAAGTACCATACTAATTTGTATAAAAATAGAACCATGTTATTTTTCACAAGAGCTCTGGGAAGATATTGATATCGTCCCATTTTACAGATGAACGTACTGGAGATCAAAGAAGTTAGGCATGATCTCCACATTCCCACGCTAGTTGCAGAGACCCTAAAATCTCAGTTGAACCTTATACTGATTCTACTTGAAATTGACATAGAATTAGGAATAATTTAAGGTATCCCATTTTGGTTCTTTTTCTTTGGTTTTAAAAGGGAAGCATAAGGAAAGATTTGAGTCCTAAATAAATGTTGAAATTTTCATGTTGCATAGAAAGATGCTGTCTGAAGAAGGCCCTGACCCATGAAAAAAAGTTTAAAGTTATTATTGAACTGCTTGAACTCCTTAAAGACTGAGAGCAGTTTCATAAAAGGCATCCTCCTAGAGGTTGTTTGTATCAATGCTCATAGGAAGAAATAAGGTTAAGAAGCATCAGTCAAAAAACTTTCCCACACACTAAAGTGTCAGCAAAGCCCTCAGTCTACCTCACTGGGAGGCCGTGCCACTGTAATTGCTCCTTAGAGACCTCCCAGCAAAGGTGAGGGCTCCAGCCTTGACAGCAGCAACGGCATGTTCATAAATCACTAGAAGAAAGACAAGACTGGCTGATGGTGACCTTAGATGAATGCAGACTGTTCAGTCTAGCCATGCCCAAGGGAGGCTGAAAACCAGTGGACTCTCTGCTGACTGCTCTCCTGAAAATCGGTTCTTCACTTTAATGAATGACCTTCATGGGCAAGGCTTATTGCACATTCCGCACTAATAATGCAGTAAGACTAAGTCTTCAGGCTTATTCTAAGTTTATTTATTCCAGGTATAAATTGGTGCTGGCCATCCAGGGTTGCTTTGCCTTCTGGTCCCCTCAAGAAAAAAAAATGTCCTTGTCACTGTGGCTTTTTTTGTCTTTGAGGCTTTAACATCCTTTTCATTAATGCACAGAAGGGGAAAGAAATGGTAAAGAACCACACAAGAACTTTATGAGCAAGGACTCAACTGGGAGATAATACTCTTATCCCTGTTTCTGGGGGAAGACTTCAGTCATGTGACAATACTAACTAAAAGGGGAGAGAGAAAAGCGTGAAGGGGAGAATAGGGGGAGCTCGGAGGAATGGGATGCTTGGGATACAGGAAGGGTGGATATGGGAGCAGGGAAGCATATATCTTAATTTAGGGAGCCATCTGAGGGTTGTCAAGAGACTTGACCCTAGAGGGGTTCCCAGGTTTCTAGGGAGACGCCCCCAGTTAGTTCCTTGGGCAACTGAGGAGAGGGAGCCTGAAAAGGCCAGTTCCTATAGCCATACTGATGAATTTCTTGCATATCACCATAGAACCTCCACCTGGCAAGAGATGAAGAAAATGACTGAGCCCCACATTGGAGCACTGGACTGAGCTCCCAAGGTCCTGATGAGGAGCAGAAGTAGAGAGAACATGAGAAAGCAAGTCAGGACCGTGAGGGGTGCGTTCACCCATGGAGACAGTGGGACAGAACTAATGGGAGATCACCAACTCCAGTTGGAATGGGATTGATGGAACATGCGACCAACCCGGACTCTCTGAATGTGGCCGACAGTGGGGGCTGACTGAGAAGCAAAGGACAATGGCGCTGGGCTCTGATTCTTCTGCATGGACGGGCTCTGTGGGAGCCTTCTCAGCGTGGTTGATCACCTTCCTGGACCTGTGGGGAGTTGGAAGGACCTTGGTCTTAACATAGAGTAGGGAACCCTGATGGCTCCTTGGCCTGGAGAGGGAGGGAGGGGAGGTATAGGTGGAGGGGAGGGAAGGGAAGGGGAAGGAGGAGGGTAGGAGATGGAAATTTTAAATATAAAAAAATAAACCATGAAAAAAAAAATAAACCATGAAAAAAAAAAGAAAAGAAATTCAGAAGGGAGGGGGGAGGAGGAGGGAAGGAGATGGAAATTTTTAAATATAAAAAAAATAAACCATGAGGAAAAAAAAAAAGAAAGAAAGAAAGACAGACAAGCATGGTTAGGGCTTCCTCTATCTGCAATGTGTTCCCCAATCCTTTAACAAGAAATGTGTCAACTCCATTTGCATGAGTGACATCTCCAAGATGAGGCAGACACAATAGCTGATGTAGACAAATGTACAAAATTTCGAGATACAGGAAAACAGGGTCAAAATGATTGACAAAAATCCTCATTTTTGATTTTTTTTTTAACTTGTCACTCTCTTTTCTTTTCCCAACTATTTCTTTTTAAAAGTTATACCTTAAGCCATTTTATCTGCTTATATTAATATTCTTTTGCAAAGGATGGTCCTATTTTTTTTTCTTGCTACTTTGTTTAGACTCCTTGACCTTTGAGGCCAAGCAGCTAAAGGAAGACTTGGGTGATCTTGCTGTTGAAAACACTGCTTTATCTGTTACACAGAGTTTTTCAGTATCAAAAGAATAGAGATGGATTTTATGGCACAAACACCATAACCTTACATTCCCAAAATTCAAGATTTAAACATTTACTGAAACCTAAAATTTGTAAAAGGAATACAACTTCATTTTTGGCTTGAGTCTAGATCAGATGGGGTTTCATCCAATAACATACCACGCTGGCATGCTGATTTTACTCTGCCTGGATAGATGTCTGTGCCCTATAAAATGGAAGTAAGCCATTTTATTTCTTCATCCTTTGTTTTCATCAGGGTGATAAGACTCATTACAAAGAGGGGTTGGGGGTTATTAGTCATTGGCACATATGTGGCTGGTGCTTGCTTTAGGGATTTGTTAATCTAATTCCTATATATTAAACCTTCATGGTATGAGAATAGTTGTTCTCACATCCCATTTTATAGATTAAAACAGGGATTTATAAAAAATGTTAAATACATCAAAATATCATAATGATAGCATTCTGACAAAAGGCACAATTTTTTCTGGCCAGTTTCATGTCAATTTGACACAAGCTAGAGTTGTCTGAAAGGAGGAAACATCAATTAAGAAAATGCTTCCATAAGATCTAGCTGTAAGGCATGACATTTTCTTAATTAGTGATTATGGTGGAGGTCCCACCCCATTGTGTGTGGTGAAGCCATCCCTAGACTGGTAGCTCTTGGTTCTATAAGAAAGCAGGCTGAAGCCGGGTGGTGGTGGCACAAGCCTTTAATCCCAGCACTGGGGAGGCAGAGGCAGGCAGATCTCTGTGAGTTCAAGGCCAGCCTTGTCTACAAGAGCTAGTTCCAAGACAGGCTCCAAAGCTACAGAAAAGCCTTGTCTTGAAAACACAGAAAGAAAGAAAGAAAGAAAGAAAGAAAGAAAGAAAGAAAGAAAGAAAGAAAGAAAGAAAGAAAGAGGGAGGGAGGGAGGGAGGGAGGGAGGCAGGCAGGGAGGGAGGCAGGGAGGGAGGCAGGGAGGGAGGCAGGGAGGGGAGGGAGGGAGGGAGGGAGGGAGGGAGGGAGGGAGGGAAGTAGGCTGAGCAAGTCATGAGAAACAAACCAGTAAGTACCATTCTTCCATGATTTCTCCATCAGTTTCTCCAAGTTCCTGCCCTATTTGAATTCCTTTCCTGATTTCTCTTAGTGACAGACTGTTGCCTAGAAATGTAAGCAAAAGTAAACCCTGTCCTCCCCAAATCTATAGAATGAGATAGCCCTGTGGCTGATAAGAGATTTCCATTTCTTCTCTGTGGGCTAAAAACAAGGTTTAAAGAATGACCCAATGCACCCATCTGTCATGGCCAACACATGGCCTGGCACACAGAGTGAAATGGAAGAATATTTCCATCAATTTGTACTTCCTTTAAGCTAATGGAAAGGTTTGCCTGTAAGGGATCAGGAACTAAAAGAGTCCTTTTGGAGTCAGTGTGCTGTGCACAGTAATCATCCTCTCCCACATTAGTCCACAGTGCTGTGCATAACAATCCCCCACTCTAACACATTTGTTCAGTGAACTACTCATAACAAAAGCATCTTGAAAACTCAATAGGAGAGAGTAAAGAGGCAGGGAAAGAGTTGTAGGCTCTGGTTTCAATTGGCTCAGAACTTGTCACGTGGTGAGAGTTTAGCAAACATTTGCTTTTGTTGATGTGTTCAATTATTTTCAACAACAGCCCATCAAAATAAACACTTTTTCAGTAAGGGAAATATTTGATCATTTTCATTCAAGTAGACATATTTGCAGTGGCTCAATTAATTGCAGAAAATGGGCAATTCTCCCTAGGCCACTCACTATTTAGCAGCTAACTATTGTCCAAATTGCCTGCATTCTAACAGTTGGACAATAGGTCCTGTCTTAACCACATAGAATGAAGATGAATCTGGATGGTGATTTTACAGTCTTCATTCACTTGGAACAAGTGTTGATAAATTTAAACAGATGTAACATGTCGTCCCTGACCAATGTGTAGTGTTTATTACTAATCAATTTTTCCTACTCTCTCTACCCTCCCCTTACTCTCCATGTCCTTATGCAAATGGAATATGCATTTCTTTCCATTCCTATGCCAGATATGTCCAGATGTTATCAGTTCCATTATGGAAGGAGCCTAGGCATAGGCTAATACTACCTCCCCCAAAAATGTAAGTAGACAGTAAGAGATCAGATAGATATTATCAATTAGTACATGTCCAATAATGAACAGGTTCATTCACTTCCAAATAGTCCAACATTACCTAAGAAAGCCATGACCAATATCTAAATCTCATCACTAATTTCCTGCTAATGATAGATACTGCATTTTTTTCTTGCCCCAACTATAAATTTTTAATCTGATACACATTTGTTAGGATTGTATTAGTGAAAATGAACCCAGTTCTTATGAAGCAGACAACGGTGAGGGGGATACAGATGTGCTTGTCACGTAGAAGGAAAAGAAAGGCATGTGTACAAACACATCATAAAAATGGTTATAAAGGAGACAGAAACATGAGAACATTTCTCGCTAAGAACTGATATGAGGAAACACAGTCAGAAACTGGTATTGCTTCAGAAATGAGATCAGAAATGGCCCCAAGTAGCTTTTTGGCTGCTTCTTAAAGGACGGCTAGGGTTTCAACAGGATGAAATGTCCACTCCATGATGAAATTAAATAATAAGTAGAATGGCTTGTTAGGAAATAGCCAGAGGTATAGTTGACTGAAGTCCAGGATTGTGACTAAGAGTTGTGAGCTCTGAAGCTAGAATTAGAAGGACCTGAAAATCTATCAAGGTTCATCCACGTCCACTTCCTGCATCACACACGAGGAAACTGAGACACACGGATTAAGTACCCATCGCACTATACACAGCTAATGGCTGAGCCAAGTTGCCCTGAGCTCCCCAACTTTCCAGGCTGAATCATTTTACATTACCTAATATCTGGGCATAGATAATGGATGAAATTGGATGCTGCACGAAGATTCTTGGTTCTTCTCTCTAGGAAGTGATTTGACACTGAAAACTTTGAGCCCAGAGGATGATGGTGAGGGATACAGACATCTGATTCTCAAAGCACTGTGGAAGGGAGCTGAGGAAGGAAAGCACTCAGGAGGGACAAACAGGGTTGTGACAACCTTGCCTGAAAGCATTGTATAGGACAAAGAGAAAGATCACCAAAATAAGGACTGGAAACAAGAGCTGAAGAGCAAATTGTGAAAGAGGACCAAAGAGGGTTCTGTATATATCTATTGAGAGCCTTGTCTGCACATAATACTGAAAGGAGATAGTATTAATCCTACACTCTATTATACTGTGCCTCTTCAAGCTGATGGCATCACCATTTTCCTTGAAGAAAAAGAAAACAGAATACAAGAGAAAGAGCACTGGTTGGTCCAGATCTGCATCAGACTGCTTCATAGCATTTACTGAGCCATATCTCCAATTTCTCTTTGTTTCATAATATAACCAACTCGGGAGCATGGCCTAGATAATGGCTAAGGCTTTCCTAGCTCTTTCAACAGTAGTTGTAAATTAGCGGTGTAAGAGGGAGCACAGAGGCCAAAGACTATCATGTAAAAAGAAGCCTCGACCTGATACAGGATCATTTTCATCGCTTCAAAACTGAGATGTTCTCCCATCTGAGCTCAAAGAGAAACCTGCTTGACTGTTCTTCCCTGAACACTGAAGATAAGCACATGGCCTTCGAAGGTACTAAAAAAGGCTCCCCAGAGATGTGACTTAGCAATATACTTCCATGTAACCAGGTCCGGAAATAGCATACCCAAGTCAGGAGGCTGCTGTGATGCATGTCCGTCTTGGCAATGTGCTCAGCAAGTCACTGAGGAGTCAGCTGCTATAGGCTGCATGGCAGGAAGTCAATCAGGGGATTGCCTCCAGTCCATAAGTACCTCATCGACTTGACGCTCTCTGAGAAGGCCTTTTCCTTTTTATCCCATCATCAGAGCTTCATGGCAGAAGTCTATGGGTAATCAAGGCTGTACAACAGCCCTCACATACCACTTTCCTCCGTGGGCTGAGTCACCAGCCAGAGTTCCAAACAGAAAATCTTCTAAGTATTTTTTTTTTTGTTTCTTTGTTTCATTTTTGAGCCAAAGCATTGCAGCATGGAACAATATGATGACTATGTCTTTCAGTATCAAATAATCAATTATGCAGAATGCTTCATTAACAATAACTACTGGAGTCAGTGGCCAGGGTCATCACGATGCAGCTCATCTGAGCTTGAATGCACTGACCCCGCCCACTCTCCTTGTCAAGAGATATCAAGGAACAGATTCATCAGTGGTAATGGCCAGATGTTTGCTTGTTAACAGTCCTTCCAGAATCACAAATGTGATGATCACGGGGCATTTAATCTTGTCAAATTTTGTGACAGAAAACATGCTTAATTTATCATAAGCTTTGCATAAATCAGAGCTCTTGTTTCAACAAATCAAGCCAGAAAACAGAATAATAACTTTAAATGTGGGCTATTTGCACAGGGAGTCAAACATGATCTTTGTAGAGCTGGGTGAATGGTTTCTGTTTTTCACATCCCTATAATCCAGTATTGAGGACTTGAGCATCTCCCAGACTACACTCCGGTTCTAAGATGAACTAAGAAATAAAGACAAGTGAACCATAATAGGATAGGTTGTCAGTCTTTCAGTCTGGCCTTGAGGTCCTCCACTCAATGTCTGTCTTACCCACCTGTCAACTGGTTTTACCATTTTATATTTAGCCATGTTCCTTGCCACCCAAAACGCCCTAGACCATGGGACATTAATATGCAAGGTTGCATGGTTGTGTATCTGTGTGTCTCTATGCATCTCTTTACAAGGTATCCCTAGACAACACTAGCAATGATATCCTATTCTTCTCTATGATGTGCCTTGGGTCTACATCATACACAACTGTGATGCATGCAGCTTGTCTTCTGATGGCTCTTGTTCCTATCTGCCTAACCAAGTCAGGATAAATGGGTCAGCTATGTTGGACTGTTCCCAACTGATCACAGTGAAAATATGAGAAATCCTCAGAGGGGTGACAGCAAATTCAGAAAAAAATCTAGAATCTGAAACTTCTATCCTAGTTTAGGATTATAATTCAGTCTTCCACATGCTATGTGACTAAAGCAAAGTATTTAACCTCTTTGGGACTCAGGTTCTTCTTATAGTAAATTAAGTTCCTATAATGAGCAAGAAAATGGTGTGTAAAGAAAGGATTCTATACATTATCTGGCATGTAGTAATGACTTAATAAATATTTTTTGAATTGTTTAGCAAAAAGGGGAAATCACCGAATCTCTTCCCTGTATCCTCCCTTGTTTCTCTTTCTGTGTCTGTTTCCGTGTTTGGTTTTCTGCTATCTGACTTTCATATGCATATGCACATAGGTATAATGCCCAGAAATTGAAATATAAAACAGAAATAAAGTACTGAATCCATGAAATATAAGAAGCCTATGTCTGACCTGAGGAAAGTTCTTGCTTTAACATTATCAGAATTGCATTGATCTAGGAAACATGTGGACATGAAAGTGTTGCCCCGTTGTTAATCCCAACTATATATCCCACTCATTATGTTCCACAGATATGAAAATACTGTATATTTATTTTAAATAGTAAAATGCTCAGTCTTATTTATTAATATTACTAACTGTATTTTTAGCATAATTGTATCAGAAGACATGTCTATAAACCATAATTTATGCTAAAACTCATAAAGTCAAAGCTTTATTTATGGAGTCAAATTAGGAGACTGTTTTCATTGTATTTTAAAATAAAATTTGTTTCAAAAACTTTATTCCCTTCACTATGTTAAGTCCAAGGTCCTCCCAGCTCCCCCTAAGTCCAGGAAGGTGAGCAACCAAACTGACAAGGCTCACAGTGAGCCCGTCCATGCTGTGGAGTTCACGTTCCTTGCAGTTGTCCTTGGTTTCTCAGTCCTCCTCCGCCGTCAGCCACATTCAGAGAGTCCGGTTTGGTCCCTTGTTCCATCAGTCCCACTCCGACTGGACTTGGTGGTCTCCTGTTAGATCTGTCCCACCGTCTCAATGGGTAAAAGCACTCCTCGTGGTCCTGGCTTCCTTGCTCATGATCTCCCTCCTGGCGGAGTGGGGGTATGGGTGGAAGGGAGGGGAGGGAAAGGGGAGAAGGAGGAAAGGAGATGGAAATCTTTAATAAAAAAAATTAAAAAAACAAACAAAAAAAACTTTAATAGTGGCATCATGGAGAAGAGGAGACAATAAAATAACTGCAAGAGTATACAGTTCCATAATTCCCCTGTTTAAAGTTAAAAATACCTGAGAATGATCATCACCAAAAACACTGAATTGAAGCAAGAGAGCAACTCATCGTCTGTCTTCCCATTTGCCTCTGACTATGAGATTAGAGCTGAGGGCAGAGTCCCAGCACTTCCCACCTTCTGCAGAGATAATCATTCTCCCACTGTCCTAGCCTGACAAAGTCAGTCTGTGGGCCCCTCTTCTCCTGTTAACTTTATGTGTCAGGAACCGGTGCTGTTGACATCCTAATGTTTCAGGATCCTCCAAGTCACT
The DNA here is from genome assembly GCF_903992535.2 of Arvicola amphibius. Lineage (NCBI taxonomy): Eukaryota > Metazoa > Chordata > Mammalia > Rodentia > Cricetidae > Arvicola > Arvicola amphibius. The sequence goes on along the minus strand of NC_052060.1, from coordinate 21,509,196 downwards.
GATTGGCCTCGCTAATGGCTGTTATTATGAAAGCATAGTACTAATACGTTGTAAGAGGTGGGGGAGAGAAGATAAAGACAGGAAAGAGGAAGACAGAAAAATCCTTAAGTGACAGAAAATATTCATATGCATAAAATCATCAAAAATACAGACATTGCAGCAGGGATGCATAACAATAATGAGCTTGTGTAGTTCAGATCTTTTTTTCTTTGGCAGGTTGCGGCAAAATGTCATTATGGAATTTTTGACTGTGCATTCTTAAATTTAAACTTACAATGCTGACACTAAATAACATTATCCTATTTATATAATCAAACAGCAATCCCTAATGGAGTCCTACAAATCTCATCTAACACAGTGCTATTAACTGGATTGGATCATCAGAAATTGGCACCTGTGTCTACACAACGGCTCAAGCCAAGCTATTGGTGAGTCAGCTTCTTAAGTGCTGCCATGCCCTTCCTTGGTTTCAGTTACTGTGGTTCATCAATAGCTTTTCCAAACAGAACTGGAATTCATTCGGCCTTCCTGGAACTCTGCAACCCACTTTTCCTCAGCTCTGGTATCTTCACTCTCTGCCCCTCCAGGCCCAGCCCATGTGTCAAACTATTTTGGATCCTTCCAGTTCTGGCTTTTGTGTGTCCTTCTCAGGCAAACATCCTGACCTGTGTCTGGTTTCGGATCCAGTTATATTCTTTCATGACATCATTATATTGACTTTGGGATACTTGTAAACTTCTATCCTGTAGCTTTTTCTGTAATTATTAACCTGTGCTTTCTTCACCACGCAACACTAAGCAACATGAAGGTAGCAAATACTTGCCATTATATGCACAAGACTGATTTAATATTCAGCACAAATATCAATGTTTTGTAGAAATAATTCATTGGCAAATTTTACTAGTTCTCCTTATCCATGCAGAAATATTTCCATATAACTATACCTTTTTGCTAATCGATGACTTTTTATTTTTATTTATTAAAAATTTCCACCTCTTCCCAGTTCCCTCCCACTCCCCCAATTCCCTCTCCCCCTCCCTCTCCAGTCCTAAGAGCAGTCAGGGTTCCCTGCCCTGTGGGAAGTCCAAGGTTCTCCCCTCTCCATCCAGGTCTCGGAAGGTAAGCATCCAAACAGACTAGGCTCCCACAAGGCCAGTCCATGCAGTAGAATCAAAACTCGGTGCCATTGTCCTTGACTTTTTAAATCATTTATTGTATTCCAGGCTTTGTGACAAGCATTTTACATACCTGATCTTTATGGCAACCTTACAATGTATTAGAGTCATAATCACTGCCTCATTTTACAGATAAGGGCACTAAGCATCTGGTGATGCAGTTTGCTTGACAGCATACTTGCCAAGCCTACATAAAGTCTTAGATTCATTTCCCAGTGCCACAAAAACAAGACATGGCAGATGTACCTGGAATCCCAGCATTGAGAAAGGAAAGGTAGAAAAATCAGAAGTTCAAAGTTATCATCAACTGCATGGGGAGTTTGAGGCTATTCTGGGCTACACAAGACACTGTCTAAACAAGCAGACAGACAAAGGACATTGAACCACTAATGATGACATTTAGTGAAACTGAAATCTAAGGTAAGTCTTCCACATGTCTTGAAAAGGTCCCTATGCTGCCCACATAAGAGGTGGATGGAACTGCACAGGTTTGGGCAGGAGAGAATGATGCATAGGTGTTCTGCTAACTCCATCGCATAAGCGGTCCATGACTTCTGGTTTAGCCGAGTGAAGCAGGTTCTCTCTGATTTGTCCTTTCTAAGGACTGTTTGTCTTTCTGCGCCATGTAGAAAAGGAGGACAGAGCCAGTGCATGTAGCATGAGCCACAGGCAAGGATGAATTTCAGTCTAGGCCTGTTTGAGTTTATTTACTAGTTTGTTTGTTTGCCTTTAATGGAAACACAGATTTCTCTTTCTCTGTCTTTAAGACTAGATTCCATGGCAGCCTTGCATGCTAGCAGTTTTTGATGGCAGAAACATCTATGTGTGTGTGTGTGTGTGTGTGTGTGTGCGCGCGCGCACGGTGCGTGTGCCAGGATTCACACCAGAGAATAGGAAACAGTGAAGTCTCCAAGGGAAATTAAATACACTCTGCTTTGGCTTGAATTCAAATAGTGAATGATGTTTAATTACATTTTTAAAGGGCAACCAACTCTCCAGACATAGAATTGGCTCAATCTAGAACCTCCCCTCTTTAGAATCCTGCCACAGCCAACCTCTCGGTCTTATAAATACACCTGCAGGCCTTGGCTCCTCCAAAACTGTTCCCTTGGTGACAAGTCTGTTCCCTGGGAGACAACTGCATTTCTTCCTCATGTCATTCATGTCACTGGCTTTAATCAGAAGCAAAGCTTCCACTCCCCCTGTGGTATAAAAAAAAAAAACAGGACACAATCGTAGCTTTCTTTGGGATGAAAAAGAGGTCTGTTTTGAAAGTGCGGCAAAGCCCTGTTTGATACGAAAAGGATGAAAATGCAAGCAGGTTGCTATGGAAGCATGGCTCCATGGCTCCATGGCTCCGCGCCCTTGTCCATTTGGGCTGGTCTACCCTATGTCTAGACTCTGATCACAGAATAGCAAAATGAATACCGAACACAGAAATGCCACTAATGCCTACAATGTATGTAGCCACACCTCTTTCCTGAGGGAGCAGTGTTTCACAGTCCTAGGGAAAACCTTAACACTATCTTTTCTGTTTAATCAGTTTATGGAAGCAAGACTTCTTTTTTTATATCAATCTACTTATGTAGGATGGTTGAATTACAATCTGCAATACCCTTTGGTATTATTTATTTATTTAAAATAGTCTCTGGCTCTGGGTTTTTATGCTTATTAAGTAACAGGCAATTCAAGAGGCAAAAATAGCAATTAGAACTTTTAAAGTTACCAAAATCATTTTTATAATTCAATTACTCTTTCTTAGCTTTCCTACAGATGATAAAATAATCTGGTCCACAGAATCTGGGAGCCAAAATTGATTTCTATTTAAAACTATATAACTTTTTAACTGGAATTATTAGAAAGGAACGAAACATTTTAGCCCACTTTAGCCACATTCTGAGAACTGTGCATTACTTTGCAGATCATTTTAGGGAGGCACCTGGGACATATGTCAGCTTTCTAAATTAATCGTGCTTTCCCAACATCACAGATGATGATCCATTTTAATTTTAACAGTCCATTTTGATGCCTTGATATAGCTCGTTTCAATCACTGAAGCCACTAAAACACAGAACTTTTCAAACTCGATGTAAACCATATAAGAACAACTCATTTGAGTTCCTGAAAACCTTATAAACTTAACCCCTCCGGGTGTTGCCTGGGAGCATCTCCAGGCTTCCACTTTCATTTGAAGATCAAACATGCATAGTCATCAGCTCTTGTCCAAACTCCTGTCATGACTGGTCACCTGTGAGATGTTTCTTCATGTCTTCTACGTGAATATTTCAGGGGGGAATGAAGAGTGAGACATTACAACATAGTGGGACTTGGGAACCCAAGAGGGAAACCAAGCATAGGAGCCTTCATCCAGAATCTAATTCATATTTTGAGGTACTAGGAACGGAATCCAGGTTCTCTGGCATGAAAGACAAGTACAGCATCCCTGAGCTATGCCACTGTCCTCTTTATCCAGTTACATTGAGCCCTTGGGACCTATTCTTCACAAACTGTGTCCTATCATCTACTGCAGCAATCCCTTCCTGATCCTCTGGAGTAGTGAACCTAATGCAGCACTTGACTCTCCCACAGTGAAGTCAGTGACTTAGTTACCAAGCTATGATCATTTTATCTTGTGGGGAAAAAAAGTGTCATCTGGATTTTCATTCTATAGCTGTCTCCCAAAGTCACAACGGTTTTTAATATTCAAGAGTAATGTGATCAAAAGCAATTTATGGACATAAATATTTTGGCCATTTTTGTCTATAAGTGTTATCCTTATTTGTTGACCATCTCGATGGATGCGAAACAGATAAGTAAATGTGAAAATAAAATTTACTCCAGTATCTTCTGTCTCAGGACAGATTAGCTTAAAATCTCTCTAGAATTTATCAAACATGTTGATAAGTCATTTAGTCATAAGGGGAATATAAAAACGCATATACACACAAATGCACACACCAGGTTAAATAACATATATAAAATTCTCTGCATAGTTAATTACAGAATTGTCTGTTTTTGAGAGGATTGGCAAGTCGGTGGGTTTCTAAGGAGAGAGAGAGAGACATGCTCATCAAAGCATGAAGACAGCTCCCCTCCAAGGTCAGTCTCTGAGAACAACCCAGAAACTAAGAATGAAGTAAAATTCAACCTTAATATGTTTGCCTCTGGGTTACACTGTAAGCCAATGTAAATGATAATCATAGAGTGTGAATCTCAGACCATGGAACACAAGGGACTCAGACTGTTGTATGGTTGTAGGAAGTCACTGCAAAACACAGTTATGGTGATGAGAGAATTCATAACTGAATAAATTCAACAAAAACAGAAACCCAATTAAGAAAAACGGGAACCATTTGAATCACCCTCTAGAAATACAATGGACTTTAAAAGGCCAGGATACTCAGATGTAATTCCTAATACCAACCATGCAGGCAGTATGAACTCCTTTTCATTTCAGTATGTTTCTTTTGAATATTGGTTATTTTGAATCACGTGGATCACACACATGAAGAGCAAATGTCAATCATAGAATATTTTGTTGGCTGTGCTTATATCTGGGGGTTGTCTACTACTATCTTTTGCTTTGAGTGGTAATTCAAGACTTTGTGTTTGCATGATAGAAAAGTCACTGTGGTTTCTTTGAAATCAGTAGACATGTATGCATCCATTTTTAAGACATAAAAACGTGGGCTGAAAATCAACTGAAGAGTCACATCATCATTAAGACCTGAAACTGGGCCCTTGCCTTCCTGGTTCTGTAGCATCAAGTTTTTATGACTTTTGAATGAACACAAAGAAGAAGAAAAAGAATAAGGAAAACAATTCTTTACTCCTAAGTCAGTCTCAGATGGCGAGAGGCAGTTTGTCTGTGTAAGAGGGCATTGCACATATCTGTCTTCTGAGAAAAATTATTAGCCTAAGTGGGCAGATGAAGAAGAGAATTCTTGGGCTCTCCTTTAACACGTGGGGTCACTGAACAACCTAGGGCAGCCCTAATGTCTACAGGACAGGAAGGGTACAGCAACCCAGTAAGACCATGTTGAAGGTCACTGATTCAAACTGCTGGCCTAGGTTCAGAACACACAGCAGCAAACATTTGTCTGTGTCTCCATTTCTTCATCTTGTGAGAATTTAACATGCATTACAGTCAAGTTTCCTGGTATTTACATGTAAACTGAAGTTAGTCGTGCAGAGAACGGTGGAACCAATCACTCCTATAGTTGAAATGAGCAAAAATGCCTTTGAGTCCCTGTATGAAGCCTTCTGGGAGGTTATAGTACTGCAGATCATGATAACTACCCCCAAAGCATAACTTTTGTAGGTATTGGTTAATTCTAATTAAAACCCCTCCTGCTACTCCAGATTAAAGGAAGTAGGAAACATAAAGGTTTCCAGTATGGTTTTTTTTTTTTTTTTTTTTTTTTTTTTTTGCTGATACTTTTTTGCCTCAGTGTTTTAGGTAAGCCCTAGAGGTAAATGTACTGGTTATGTTATTGCTGTGGCAAAATGCCCAAATACATCCAGGGAGAGAGGATTTCGTCTCATAGTTCGAGTGGACAGTCCATGCTGGCTGGGCAGGCATGACAGTAGAATACGATTCTTCTCATCATCTGCTAACATGGAATCCTCACTCAAGAAAAAGAGAAAAGCAAATGCTAGTGCTCTGTTCATTTTTTTCTCTTCTCATCCATCCAAGACTCCCAACTACAAAGTATGGAAGTTAAGGGTGGGTCTTCCCACCTCAACTAAAATGCCCAGAACCTTGTATCTGAAGTGATTCTACATCTTACCAAGTAGATAGTCAATGTTATCCAATCACAGAAAGAGAATTTCACAACATTAATATCCTCTTGCATTATGTATGTGATGACAAAAAAATAGGGGGAGCATGTGATTCAAATCACAACTAATAAGCAGATAACCTAAACATGGATGCATCCTTAGAACCAGAAACATATGAAGAGACGTTTTCTAAGCAATAAACATTGCTTTTGAGAGTTCTTTGTAATGCTCAGGAAATCACAGCAAAATCCACGCTAATTAATAAAGTAAATTAATTAATGTTGCCATATAGGTCATGGAAAGGATAAGAAAATGTTATTTATTCTCTATCCAACTGATGAAGGCACTTAACAGAAAAAAAAAAACCAAAAGTAACAAGAATACTGCTGGCTTCTAGGTGTGTTTAGCTAATTGGAACAACACTGAATATTGAATAGATAGCTCTGTCTGCCAAGGGCCATATTTTGACACCTAGGAATATAGCTGCTAATGTGAATTCAGGCAGGGAGCTCAGACTTACTCCAGTACCTTAGAAAAAAGACATAGAGTGTGGGGAAGGTCCAGTCTATGTTTTTGATGGACAGATTTTGATAGAATCATTCAAAGGGTTAAGCAACAGTGACAAGTTGAAGGAAATAAAAAACCAACCAGGAAATAATTAATTTTCACTGCTGTATGGTACTTCCAAAAGGTGGCTGCTGTAATAGAATAGGATGTCACTTTATTATTGCAGTGGAAGTAATTGTATTTACTTTTTCAGTTAACACATGCACACAGGGTGGTGAGAGCAATCAGCCGCTGCACTTGTTAGCTCACTGATTAAATGTGTTGTCACCTAACTCTGAACTAATTAAAGGGAATTGAAGTTGTTTGTACATTAGCCAGCATGGTATTAACTCTGTTAACTGAGGTTTGGGGCTCACTTACTTTTTTCTCTGCTGCATATTTTTAAAATAGCTTTCCTTTTCCTTTGCAATTTTACCCAGTGTTACAACATCCTGTTAGAAACCATCTTTGGATCTTCGGGGTGTGTTATTTATATTGGAAGCAATTTGCATTTCTTGCCATTTGACTGTGGAATAAAACCATTGAAGGAAGCACTAGGAATCAGTAAAAGCCAGAAATGTAAAATTAAATCATATAAATTTTAATTAATTTTAGCTACAAGTTGCTCCTATCTGTGAGTGTGCTGCTCTGTGTAGTAAATTATAAATGGAATAATCCAGAAAGCACTGTCAACACCTCCTGTTAGGAAGTATCTTGGCTGATGCATTGCCACTGCCTATGTGCCTAAATCTGCACCTCATAACCAACTCCCTGGGTATTAGAAACTGAGTAAGCAGAATTGTTTGTCTCCACAAACACTAGGGAGCAAAGGACAAAAAAAAATGGAGGGAAAGAGGGAGGAAGGAAGGGAGGAAGTCCTAGAACAAAGATTGAACAGCCTTTCTGTTCAAGTTTATTTCACCAAAGTAATATTTTCCCAAATGACACAATCATTTCCTTAAAATAAAATAATGACAAAAATCAATCCTTTGTACTGTGCAGTGTTCTTAATGCTTTCAGTATTTCTGTGACATCCAGGAGCTGGTTTTTATAAAAGGAAGGTCATAAGGAATTCTAGCATGCTTCTAGGACCTCCAAGTGAAAAGAGCTTTGCTGTGGTATATTTGTTCACTGTGGGAAGGTATATTGTTGTGATTGGTATAATAAAAAAGCTGAACGGCCAATAACTAGGAAGGAGATGTAGTTGGGATTCCAGGGAGAGAAAAGAAGAAGAGAAGCAATCTATGTATAGTAAATTATAAATGATATAATCCAGAAAACATTGCCACAGAGGAAACAGGGGGTACAAGATGAAAGAAACACAGTGCAATGTGATAGAACAAAGATTAATATGAAAGGGTTAATTTAAGTTATAAGAGATAGTTAGGAACAAGCCTCAGCTATAAGCTGAGCTTTTACAATTAGAAGTCTTCATGTCATTATTTGTGAGCTGGCAACCCCCCCCCCCCAAATAAATCCTACTAAAACAACTTTCAGTTCAGAAAAAGGATAAGCACATAAAAACCTCAGATAGACCCATGCAGATTATTAGGAATGGGGGTAGGGAAACTTGGACACTGAATGGTTGGAAAGTCAGGCATTTAAAAGGATTGGATTACAAGGAAGGACTAGGTGCAACTACTTTTAGTCAAGACATATTTAGTTTTTCACAGCACCAACCAGCCAAATAATTTTTTTGCAACTCCACTGCTCATATTGACTTTAACTCATCTGTGATTTAAAAATTGCAGACGCTTCAAACAAACAAGCTTGACTAAAAAAAGTGGGCTTAATTCTGATGGATTGTAAAACACACATATACACACACAAAAAAAACACTAAAAACTTACACCACGGTAAACACACACATGGCATTGGCACTGGCTTTTTGGGGGTTTTAGCTTTTTCTACTGGAACATAATATTTGTATATTTTTACTGGGTAATTCTATAATTTGATTGATGCACAAATGCAATGTGTGATAATCGCATCAGAATAACAAGCATAGCTACCCAATCAAGAAGTAATTATTTTGTACTGAAAATCTTGCATGCTTCATTTCTAATTCTTTTGAAATACTGATTCATTTTAATTATCTACCATGATTTTAAAAAGAAACAGAATTATGCATGCTCTGTATTTTTGTTGTTGTTATTGTTATAAAATTCTGTTGTTATTTGTAGTGAGAGGCGAGCAGGCCTGCTTTTAACCACGCCCAGCTCCAGGCTGCCTGGCTAGCTTATGCCCCGAAATAACAACACACAAATTGTATTCATTTAAACACTGCCTGGCCCATTAGCTCTAGTCTCTTACTGGTTAACTCTCACATCTTGATTAACCCATTTCTAATAATCTGTGTACCATCATAAAGTGGTGGCTTACCTGGAAGATTCTAGCCACCGTTCATCTTGGGTAGGAGAAGCATGGCAACTGATTAACTTCGCTTCTTCACAGCATTCTGTTCTGTCTACTCTACCTATCTAAATCCTGCCCTATCAAAAAGCCAAGGCAGTTTCTTTATTTACCAATGAGAGTCCTCCATCAGTTATTGTTGTTGCTGTTTTTATAGTGCTGGTCTTCTTGCTGAAGCTAAGCAAATACTCTTCCACTGAGCTACATTGCAGCCTCTCCTCTTTCCGTCACTTCCACCTTGCTCTTCCCAGTCTGTAGTCAATCACTATTATTACATCTTGTTCACCTATGAGACTTAGTCAATGAGTTTGAGGACAGCCAGAGCCACATAGTGAGACCCTGACTGAAAATTTAGAGTATTTCAAAATTTAGTATATCACTCAATGTTACATAGTCAGAAAGGGCCAGGGGTAATATTCAAAGGTACATCTTGCTATAAAGCTCATTCTGCAATATCATGTGATCATTCAACATCCTTCCTTGTATTATACATTACATAGAACATTGTAAGTCTTTAACACACACACACACACATACACACACAAATAAAAAGGCATACGGAAAAGTGCAGTGGATTGAAGGCAAGGATTGTTTACCATAAGAGACCTAAAGAATTCAATGAAATACATCAACTACAATGTAGCCTTAAGACCATTACTAAAACTTTTTTGATAAGCATTATTATCATGCATATTCCATTTTGTTGTATCTCTTGGAAAAATGCAAAAGATACTTGAAAATTACATAGCTGTTTTAAGAGAAAGAACATAGGGAGAATAGACAGAAGGAGGAATAAGAAAGGACAAGAGAGTGGAGGCAAAACGGGTGGAGGAAACAACATCCACAGTAAGTAAGCAAAATGGAATTAGGAGACATTCAGCTGCTCACTACTGTCCAAACACAAGGGCTTCTGAATAAAATCAGAAAAAGCAAGAACTGGTTCTTAAAAGTCTTGGGGGTCTTGCTTTAGAAGTTCTGCTAACTGATAGTATAACTTTGAACAAAACTTTTCTCTAAAATCCCTCTCAACATGAGTAGATTCTTACTTCTGGGAAGAACATCTTGAACATTTAGTTTCCTGGCCTCTCCAACTCCAGAAACATGTGCTTGTTTTCACTTCTATTGCTATTTCTCAACAGAAAATGATACGCTATACCTTCCAAAAGGAAGCAGATGCTTCTCCAAGGTCATCAAAGCCAGTTTCATGCTTTGATAAAATATAAGATGTCTTGAAATTTTCCATAAGTTCCCAGCCCCGATCCCAATACACGCTGGTGATTGGCCCTTGTTATCTGCCAACTTAATCCATCAAGATCTTAAACAGAAAGCCCTAGAGAGCTGAGGCAGCCAAAGGCATTGGACTCTCCCAGCAACAGCACAACGGAGGAGACATCCCCTCAATAGCTGTGGAGACATGGCCCAGATAGCTTTTTCACTAAAAGGATGTAATTGCTAATGTAGTTATTGACTTGATGGATCTGTCCCAGCTTCACTTATTTCATTACAGCTGTGCCCTCAGCCATTTTAGGATAAAATTTCCTAGGTATCTAACTGCAAAGAAAATGTCTGTTTTCCTTTTCTCCCTTTCCTCCCCACCCCCCCACATGTCATTATAATTGATTTATGTTTTTCAAGGGTTCACAGTGTCCCAAGTACTCTAGAGCATGGAGCTGCAATTTCTCAGCAGTTTCTATTCTAACTAAGCTCTACTGGTGGATACAAAACAGCCTCCATCTCTGAGATCCCTAAGATGCCTGTGGAAAGCGTTGCTGCCTTCATGAGTCAGTTATTTTCAGCCACTTATGGTTCATTGATCCTCTTAAACAGTTGCTTCATCATTTCCTTGTTCATCAAAATATGGACAAGGTTGCCAAAGAGGCGGTTCGAGCCAGAAGTCTTGGGTTTCCCTGCTGTAGCAGATGAAGCTCTCAGTCATTTCTCAGTTTCAAATGAGGAGCACCCCTCTCCCACTTTAATCTATCAGCCAAACACAAATTCCCAGAAAATCCATCCTTAGATGCATCTTGCACACTCAGGTCTGAAGAGTTTGTCACAGGGGCCTGGGAAAATAGGGTTGTTCACAGTTGGCGGATGGTTTTGATCTCGACCTGAGGGATGAAAGTATTTGCTATAAGACTAAAGAGAATATTTTTTGGAAGGGGACAAGAAATTTAAGTACAACAAAACCATGTGCAAATTCGATGACTTTTAGGTAAACACTTTCAGAATTGAGCTACCATGTCAGCAACCAAAGCTCGACATGAATGAGACATTAACCCATGCCTATGGCCACAGCCCTCGCCACATTGTAATTAGAGTGGTGTCAGCCTTCCTCTGGAAACCACTGGTGTGATTTTTAGAGGTTTATGACTCAACCATAAAATAGAATCACTCAAGGCTGAAAACTGGCACAAGGCAATGAAACTTGAGACCACGCTTTTTATAGAACAAAATCATTTCAGCTTTTTTTTAAGATTATAGAAAGTTTTTTTTCTTTTTCTTGCTCACAATGAAAATAAATCTGCTTTATATATACAAATTTTCTATGACTGTATTGAATTTCAATAATCTGTGATGTTTGAAGATCTGAAGTATTATTTTTGTATTCCTCCCTGCTTTTGAATAAATACCTTTGATGCAGCAGGCATTGGGACGCTGGTAAATTTAGACTATAAAACTACAAGAAAAACTCTTTAATTTCTTTTTTCTTCTTTCTCTCTCTCTCTCTCTCTCTCTCTCTCTCTCCCTCTCTCTCCAATTGGGGACGTAAACTAGGGCCTCCCACATGTTAAGCAGGTGCTCTACCACTGAGTTATATCCCCAGTTCATGCTAGGTTGTTGTATTTACTTTTTATTTTATTTGTTTATTTATTTATTTGTTTGTTTGTTTATTTATTTATTTATTCTGTGTCGAGGCCTCACTAAGTTGTTCATGCTGGTCTTCAATGCACTGTATAGACCAGGCCAGCTCTCTTTCTGCCTCAGCATCCCGAGAAGTTGGCACTACAGATGGGCTCGCATCACCACACTAAGCCTGAGACTTTTTTCCCAAACTTGCTCTGTACATGCCCGATACATTAAAGCTGGTTTATTTCTTAACTTTCTCAAAGATTCTTTCTAAAATATGCAACATTTTTAGAGGGAATGTGACATCTATATTAGCTAAAATAAGAGAATTGGTTTCTTCCTTTAAAGCATCTATAAAAGGATTTATGGAAAGGAGGACCAAATAGTTGGTGCCTAAAGACACTGATCCAAAGAATTTGTTCAGCCATCCTGAAGGGTTAAAAGCATTCCCTCTTGGGAGTTGCAGTCCTGAAGCAATGGAATCAGGGAATTGGGTAGATTTCCAGCAAATACAAACTATGTCTTACTTTAGTTTATTTATTTAAAACCTCATTTTAACCATACTTCACTAAATGACATTTGCTTTATATGATCTGTCACTTCAAGAAAACCCTAAAATGGGGGCCGGAGAGATGACTCACAGGGTAAAGACATTTGCTGCACAAGCCTGACCATCTAGGTTCTATCCCAGGAACCCATCCATGTTAGAAGAAGAGAACCAACTCCAAAAGTTGTCCTCTGACCTCTACACAGGTGCCTTAGCACACACATGCCTGCACACACACACACACACACACACACACACACACACACACACACGATCGTCATCATTATCATCATCATCACAATACATTTTTAAAAGATTTTAAAATATATGGTAATAATATACACAGACTCAAAATTCCATCCCATAAAACAAACAAATAGCATTCCTTTTTACTTTAATTATATTATTTTTAATGTTTCAATATGTGTGTCTGGTTGGGGGAGGGTCTGTGCACCTAAGTACCTGTTGAGTCCAGACATGTCAGATTTCCTCTGGAACTAGAGTTTCATGCAGTCGTTAGCTGCCTGACTTAATACTGAAAATCAAACTCAGGTCCTCTGGAAGAGCAGTGATCTTTATACCCTGAGCCATCTCTCCAGCCCCAGTTACTTTTCTTAAAAACAAAGAATGACCCTCTCCAGTAGTCTCTTTCATTTTGTGGTCAGGTAAAAACATGGTGCAAGAAAATCTCCCAGGGAAAAAAAAAATAAAAAATAAAAAAACATAGCCGGGCGGTGGTGGCGCACGCCTTTAATCCCAGCACTCAGGAGGCAGAGGCAGGCGGATCTCTGAGTTCGAGGCCAGCCTGGTCTACAAGAGCTAGTTCCAGGACAGGCTCTAGAAACTACAGGGAAACCCTGTCTCGAAAAACCAAAAAAAAAAAAAAAATCCCCCAGGAATCTACAAGGAGGAACCCAGCTAAGACCCTTAGCCATAGTGAAGGTGTCTGAAGTGGCCATCTCCTGTGAATGGAGCCTAACTCAGCTGTCATCAGAGAGTTTTCATCCAGCAGCTGATGGAAATAGATGCAGACCCACAGCCAAACATTGGGCAGAGTTTGGAGAATCCTGCAAAAGAGGGGCAGAAAGGATTACAGGAGTCAGAGGGGTCAAAGACACCACAAGAAAACTCACAAAATCAACTAATCTGGTTTTACAGGGGCTGACAGAAATTGACCAGACAATAAAGGAATCTGCATGGGATTGACCTAGGCACTCTGCATATGTGTTACAGTTGTGTAGCCTGGTCCTCTGCGGGCCTCCTAAAAGTGGGGACAAGGGGCTGTCTGCAAATATTTTACTGCCCTTTGGGACCATAATCTTCACAGTGCCATAATGTGTTGCCTTGCCCAACCTTAATAGATGGGGAGATGCTTAGTCTTACTGCAACTTGATATGCCATGTTCTGTTGATCTTCATGGGGTGGGAACACAAGGGGGTGGAGGAGGGACTAGGAGGAGAGGAGGGAGAAAAAACTGCAATCAGGATGCAAAATAAATAAATAAAATGATTAATGAAGCAATTTTGATAAAGAGTTATTTTTCTATCTATGCTGGCTGGATTTATGTCATCCTTATAGAAATCAGAGTCATTTTAGGAGACGTCAAGTGAGAAAATTCCCCTACCAGCCCAGCCTGTAGACAAGTCCATGGTGCCGTTTCCTTGACTGATGACTGATGTGAGAGAGCCTATTCCACCGCGGGGAATGTCATCCCGGGACTGCTGGTAGACCCTAGGTGCCATCACACAATAGGCTGAGCAAGCAAGCCATGAGGAGTAAGACAGTAAGCAGAGATACTCCATGGCCTCTGCTTCAGTGCCTTGCCTTCGTAATGGACTGTGGTTGGCACATGGATACTGAAATTAATCCATTCCTTTCCAGGTTGCTTTTGTTCATGGTGTTTTATAACAGCAGTAGAAACTCTTACTAGAACACTATCCTTATAAAAAACTGTACCAAAAAATCCAAGCCAAATTTTCTCTGATAAATTTTAGATCTTTCCTTAACAAGAAATCTACATAGTATTTGACTTTTATTGGAGAGACTGGACTCAGAGCTGTATACAAGCAAGTGATTAAGGATACTACTTTAACTTCCTAGTTTAAAATAAGGAGAAAAGTAAAAGCCAGAATATGGGGGTTATTAAGAGAAAAAAGATCTTATTATTTAAAATGACAAATGAATCAGAAGATGTAAAGTCAATACATAACCAACATCTTTACAAGTCAAGATGCTTTATAAGCAATTTATGTTCATGTCTTGCACTTAAGAAAAATTTTCCAGTTGATTCTCATGTCCCAGGAAGTTGTATTTTGGTAAGGGAAAAGTAAAAGGGGGGAAATCCTATAGTAGAGTAAAGCTCATTATTGCCTATGAAAAATACCCTTGCCTATTTTGTGAGTTCACAGATGTGTGCACCATGTCCACAGGCAGAGGGCCTCAAACAGCCCTGCTAGAAAAGTGCATGGGGAAGATGGGCCATTTGCTGAGTCCAGCAAGCCATAACGTTGCAGTGATTTATAGCCCCCGAGGAGTGTTGCCTCAGTGACGGAAAGTGCTCTCACAGCTGGCTCCCTGTTGAAGTCCAGCATCTTCAGATGGCACAGCTCCATCTGGTTGCCCATTTAAAAGAAGAATGGAATATTCCAGGTGATCAGAAGCAGAGCTAGAAGACACTGAAGGAGATTTGGCTTGTGTTACAGCAGGCAAGAAAAATGTTTCCAATGACCCAATTTAAAGGACCATAACCTTGCAGGGCACAGCAGCCTGTAGGACAGGAGGAGTTCTGTGATCAGAGGTGAAGCAATTCAGTGTGACATGGCTCTGACTTTGAGGCCAGGACCACCTACGGAGCCTGCCTGGCAGCCTGCACTTAGAATCCTTGCTCAAAGGACACTGCATTGGAAATGAGAGGACAGAAACTGCTGATTGGCCACTGGGAATTTCAGCCTCATCTGCACACACAGAAAGGAACACTGTCAGCCCATCCAACTCCAAATGCAATGGGCAGGGACAAAAAGTGAATATTCTTAGCAAAAAAAAATTCTTCCCGTTTAAATATAAAAATATATTTCTTAAGATTAGACTTTGGCCTCTTTTTGGTATTTTTTTAATGCATTCACACGGATTATCAGTGAATGTACATACTTTGTGACTTCCTTTTAATATTATTTTGCTAAGACATAAAAGTCCATAGCCACAGACTCTGTTTTGAGAACTTTCTGGGTTAATTTCAATCTAAGCATTTGCAGCAATAATAAAAAACAGAACGAGAGCATGCATCTGGCCTCCATGCATGATAGATATGATACCTACATCTTTGTGTGTATTGAAGAAATAAGTAAAACATTACACATATCATTTTAGTTCTTTACTCAAAAAAAATGCAGATTGGAGTTCATAATTTATAGTTTGATGTTTTTAACATAATTAAGAAAGCTGTAGATAGATCCTGAAGAAATATTGAGCAACTCATGAATCACAGCACGGGAAAACAACCTTATCTAATTATTTAAACCTGGAGCTGCCTGGTCCTTTCTTCCTTAAAGATAAGCCTAGATTCATTAGCCATTTACTAAATGAACTTCCTAAGCCTAACTCTTCTCCATCTTTGGATTCAACATCAAAGAGGCAGGGGTATGAGTGTGCAGTTAATGTAATACTGTTCATTGTCTGGACTGAGCTTTGAACCTACCTCTTTCCCATCAAAGATAACACAACCCCAGACTTTAATCTGACTCACAGGAAAGCACTCCTCAGCTCCAACAAGATCCTGAGGTTTTTATACCTTAGATTTATTTGTCTTATTTTATAGATATGAGTGTTTTGCCTGCAAGTATGTGAAAGTAGCACATATGTGCCTCGTGTCCCTGCTGGCAAGAAGGGGATCAAATCTCCATATGAGTGCTGGGAATTGAACCTGTGTCCTCTGCAGGAGCAACACATTCTCTAAAGCACTGAATTATCTCTCCAGTCCCTCCAACGTGGTTCTTTTTTTAAGATTTATTTATTATGTGTACTATGTATTACATATTATGTATGTATTATGTATGTATTGTGTATTATGTATGTACTGTGTATGTATTATGTGTATTATATGTATGTGTATGTATTTATTATGTGTATTCTGTCTGCTTGTATGCCTGCAGGTCAGGAGAGGGCGCCAGATCTTACTACAGATGGTTGTGAGCCACCATGTGGTTGCTGGGAATTGAACTCAGGACCTCTGGATGAGCAAGCAGTGCTCTCAACCACTGAGCCATCTCTCCAGCTCCTCCAACTTGGTTCTTTACCTTGGTTTCCTTTGACAGCCTTTATTGAAAAGCATTCCTCAAGCTATCACCTTAGAAAAGGATGATCATGTAAACAACAGTGTCGTTTAACTTTGCCCTTTGTGTCTCTAACTAAATGACATCCCAAATGAGCATGGTCTGAATCTTCAGATTGAAGGGTATCTTGATTTGAAAAACGTTGTCCTTAGCAGGACTTCGGATTAAAGTTGCTATATAACTGTGTAATTGTGATTAAAATTAACTGTGTCTGATATATATGTTTCTGACTGCCCTATTGGTAGTCTAGGAAAGAGAACTTGACATAATATCTTTCTGTGGCACAGTGCAGGACCGGTGGTAGTATTCATCACTGGTGATCAACGGCATCTTAAAGTGGTACTGCTCATATGAAATATTTGTGAATCAAAAAGCAACTAGGCAACCATGTCTGGTAGCACAAATTCTAATTGGTCTTAATAAATAAAAGCTAGAGTCAGATATTAGAGGGTGAAAGTTGAAGGATCAGGGAAGCAGTGAGGCCAACCAGAAGAGAGACCTTTTACCTGTCCCAATGCTCAGACCAAAGGGACAATCCTGTCCTCAGACTGCATCCTTGGGCTTCAGGAGCAATCCTCAGAGTGCACTGAGCTCTTGTCTCCTCCTGCCTTATATTCTTCTCTCTTCCCAGCGATATCATCCCTGACTTGCTGGAATTAAAGGTGTGGGATCCCAAGTGCTGGGATCACCTTTGTGTGAGCTCTGCTTATCTTTTAGACAGATGAAATCTTGTTTAGCCCAGGGTGGCCTTGAACTAACAGAGATCCCTCGGCTTTTGTCTTTATTTGTTAAAACACAAATAAAATATCACTACAATGTGTATTTACCCTCCTCATCTACAAATATCGAAAACCCTGGCAGGTAGATTATCATCCATATAAATACTTTTTCATTGTCCTCTCACTAGGTTAGGTTTAAATAAAAGTTTGTCTTATTCCTCTTTCCAGTGCACCTTATTCCTTATTCCCACAGAAGACAATCCCTGCGATAGAATGCACAAATTCCTTTCAGTTCTGTCATTTGAATTGTTTCAATCATGAGTTACTATGTTAATTTATGGTCTCTTGACTTTTCTTCTCTCCTGCTAAAACATCTTCTTTATGTGAGTGCCAGAGAAACTTTAAAGGATAAAGACACTATGTCATGCCTCTCTACTGACATAACTCTCTCATGTTTTTCAAATACACTTAGAATAAAGCCCCCATTCCTCGCAATGGCTAGCAAGACCTTCTGTGCTGGGCTGACAAATTTCTTATTTCTCCAAGCCAGATCATCTTTTGCCAACTCAAGTTCCTGTGTTGGAAATGTATCCATTTAATACATATATTGATGGGAAACTGAGGATGGGCCCTAGGATTAGAAAGTGTCGAGGCTTATGACTTTATTAGGAAGTCCAGAGCTAGCAAGTTTACCATATCATCTCACAGTGTGATAATCTGCATGTTATGATGTAGCATAGACACAAGCACCACCCTCTTAGACTTTCTCCCACCACAACTGTGTAATTAGTTCCTATTCTTTATAAATCGTCCACTCTTTAGTACTAGTTATGGAACAGGAATTGGATTAAGACATAAGCTGCCACCTGACTATAACTTCTGTAAGAAAGCCATGCCTAAAATTTTAGAAATGAGAAATCATCCTTTGATTGTAAAGGTAAAAATTAATCATGTTTTTACGAAGTATACACAATTAAATATCCATGTTAATCATGTAAGTAAATAATGTTATTTTGTTTACTTATGTGATTTTCATAAACAATATAAATGTAAGCACTGAAAGATATGGGTGTTATGGATATGTGTAGAAGGAAGCGGCGGGGCTGTGTCCCGCCACCCGACTAGCTTTACCCAAAATAATTACACGGAAACTGTATTCTTTTAAACAGTGCCTGGCCCATTATCTGTAGCCTCTTATTGGCTAATTCTCACATCTTTCTTTAACCCATATTTAGTAATCCATGTAGCACCACGAGGTGTGGCTTACCAGGAGAGATCTTAACCTGCGTCCATCTCAGAGAGGAGAAGCATGGAGACTCCTGAAGCATCTCCCCAACTCTTTCCCAGAATTCTGTTCTGTCTACTCCGCCTACCTAATTTTCTGTTCTCTTAAAGGGCCATTGCAGTATCTTTATTAATAATGAAATTAACACATAGACATTCCTCCATCAGATATGCTTTATTTCATATAAATATTGCCCATAGATCAGCCATTCCTTTTCACATTATTTGTAGTATTGGAAAGATTTTAAGTAATGAAGGTTACTAAAGAACAGTGCAGAATACACAGGCATCTAATCCAGATAAAGAAAAGCAGTCAGGAAAAATCTCCCAAGCAAGAGCTGATGAAGCCAGGATCCAAAATATAAGTGGAAGTAAAATCAAGCATGAGCTGAAACATGAGGTCACACAGCAGGTGCGTGATATTAGAAAGATGCGTGAGTCTAGAAACACATTAACTCCACACTCCTTGCTTGGCAAGCCCACACTCTCTAGCCTGTTATCTGCTTGTCCTCATAGAATTTACCACCATTCCCAAATACAGCATTCTATTGTTTATTTATAATCCGTCTCCAAACAATTAAAATAAAAGCTCCCTTAGGGCAAGGACATCATTGGTCTTGCAGACCACTCTATCCAAGCTTTTAGAATAATGGTTATTATTTGAGAAGTGATTCATAATTAACCCTAAAACAAATCTGCGAGGGTCTTTAAGCAATAACCATTTTAGCATTTATAAAGGCTACCAAACCTATGGGTTTTTGTCAAACCATGAATAGATCATTCAAAGCCAACCACACTCACAGGTCAGACTATAGCCAACCACACTCACAGGTCAGACTATAGCCATCTGCATCTAAATCCAGATTACACATGATCTCTGCTTTTAGCTACTGCCTTTCATTGCTATAGCAAGTACTGACACCATTTTTTACATATCAACTCCATATTTTTTTCTGTTATCCATATTATACTTCAGTTATTTTAGACAAGCAGTTACCTGAATACAATGTACCCAAATTAGTGATAGGAACTGTCGTGACTGCTTTTCTAACTAGCCAATGAAAAGGCACCCAAAGCATGTGGCTGTCTGCTGGAATCAACTATCAAATCATGTTCCCTTTGTACTGATAACACATACTACATACATGTCTACAAACATAAGCAACTTTAGCAGCTGTGATGGTTAATCTCAATCTTGGTGAGATCTACAATCACTCAAGTGACTGGCCCCTGGGCATTCCTGCATGGAATCATTTTGATTTGATTAATTGCAGTAGGTAGCCCCAGTCACTGTGGGTGCCATCATTTCCTGGGGTGGAATCTAGGACTCTCTTCAAATGAGAAAGTGAACTGATCACAAATATTCATTACAGGCTGTGGATACAATATAGGCCATGGGACCAAGTTCCTGCTGCTGAGACTTGTAGTTGGAATTTCTTTGGATTGTTGATCGGCTCCCAGATAAAGACACCGAGATTTATTATTAATTATGAATGCTGGCCTTAGTTTAGGCTTGTCCCACTAGGTCTTTTAATTTAATTTAATTTGTTTCTATTCATCTACGTTTTGCCTCAAGGATGTTTACCTTTCTTTCATTTCATATGTCCTACTTTCCTGCTTCCACCGTTTCTAGTTGGCTGAGGTCTCCCTGTCACCTCCTTTTCTTTCTTCCCTGAGCCTAAATTCTTCCTCCTACTTACTCTCCCTGCCTAGAAGTTCTGCCTATACATCTTTCCTTGCCATTGGGTCTTCATTATTTTTTATTAGACCAAATAAGGCAGACAAGGTAAAACAATAATACATTTTAAATCATTAAACAAATGCAATACATCTTTACATAGTTAAAAAATATTCCAAAACATAAACAAATACTACATGTCTTTACATAATTAAATGAATGCAGCACATCTTTACATAGTAAAACAAATGCAAGATACCTTTGCATATTTAGACAAATATTTCACAACAGAGACTTACCTACCATGCTGGACTAGAACCTTGATTGATATCTGAAGTAAGCCCTTTCTCCCTTAAGTTGCTTTTGTTGGTGTGTTTTACTACAGCGAGTATAAAATAACTGAGACAAGACACTGTGTAAAGGATGCTAAACCTTAAGCAGAGATAGAAATAGAGTCCAGTGTGTTGACAAACATACACACATGCATACGTAAGGATGAAGTCAAATGAAAACTAGCACGCAGATCAGTGCTTCCGAAACCTCATTCAGGGTATCTGTGCCCCAAAGTGGTGTTCTGAATTTCCTGAGCTGGAATGGCAGCATCTGACTGTCTCTAGACTCCTGCTCTTCCCTTACCACAGTGTGAACAGTTAGCAGATTCAGTTCTGCCGTTTACTGTAAACCATTTCTGGTGTAATCTTGGATGTATTCAAGGTCCGTAGCCTTCCACAATCTCCACTGCTGCAGTTAACAAATGAAAACCTTCCCAAAATTATCTATATTGCCTTTATTTACCCATATAATAATGGTGCTAAATATAAAGAACCCAGGATAGACAATTAAAGGATTGATACTGCAAGTCAACGTCTATACAAAATTTGAAAATAAGGCTGACATCTGTTACAGAGAAGGATTAATTAGGTATTACTTTAAATGATGATTCCTGGCTCCATTTCTCATGAGAACAGTTGGTAAATGTGCTGTTCTAATTAGGGATTTGACTCAAAATATCATTTTATTCTAATCAGGAATCCTATTAAGATTTTTATTAATACTATCAGTTTTACTAACTATGTACATCACACATGTCATACAACAAACTAAAGCACTATTCCTCTGGTGAGAATCTTAATAGGGGCATCATGTTTACAATGGAGGCTATTATTTTAGGGTGCAATTTCTGCATTCTAATTTCATCGGCTTCCATCATATGTGCACTGGTAGTAACTTGTCTCATTGCTGAAGCAAAACACATGGCAAAAACAACATAAGGAAGGCAGGTTATGTTTTGACCTACAGTCCCTCATGGTGGGGAAGGGAATGCAGCAGGAGCAAGAGGCAGCTGGTCACATAGCTTCCACAGTCAGGCATGAGAAAACAGGGAAGGCTGCAGCTCAGCGCCTACCCTCCTCCTGATCCTGTCCTTGGCACACACATGGAATAGAGCTTCCCACATATATGATGGGTCTTGTAGCCTCAGTTAATTTAATCTAAAAAAAAAAAATCCCTCACAGAAACGTCCAGAGGTTTGTTTCCATGGTGATTCTAAATCCCATTAACTTGACAACCAAGATCAAGCATCAAAAACAGCTTTCTTCATGATGTGCTATGAATGATATTATATGAAAAAAAATCTCATTCCAAAAATTCTATGAGTAACAGCAAAAACAGGGACCCACCGAGAGGATGGCAGTCACGTTTTACATCACAGTGCTGTGTTCTGTACAAAAGACCAGGTCTTCCAAAGCTGTTTCCAAAACACCTACCAGTATCCCCAGTTTCTAACTTCTATTTCCCCATTTCCACTTCAAGACACTGTTTTAACTTGCCAACTATGCTTTGATATACTTGGAAAGGAAGAACAAAAAACAAATTTGAATGGGGTCCTGGGGTAACAGCCTGCTGTTCTGACTTATTTCTGTCTTAGTAATGAGCTAGCAGGTTTGCAGGATGGCCAATCTAGGAAGAAATTTTTAAAGGATGTTTACTGGGATAGTGAGATGTGGTTTAGGTCAGTGACCTGAGTTTGATCTCTAGAACATATGGCGTAGAAGGAAGGAGAGAACCTGCTCCCACAAGTTGTCCTCAGACCTCCACATAAACATGTGCCATAGCACATATGCATGTCAGAGACAGATGACACACACCCAACACAATAAAGAATGTAATAAACATGTATCAGGCAGGGTTTAGAAGTCAAACTAAAATTAAACTTTATATAGACTTGTATTTGTTAAATGAAAAGAAGACCAATGAGAAAAAGTGGCTGTACATTTTTTATTATTAATTTATTTTTTAGAAGACAATCTTTTCTCATTTTACATACCAATCCCAGTTCCCACTCTCTCCCCTCCTCCTGCTCCTTTCCCTTCCCCCCTCCACACTACCCTCATCCACTCCTCAGAGAGGGTAAGGCTTCCCATGGGAAGTCAACAAAGTCTAGCACATCACTTTGAGACAGGGCCAAGGCGCTCCCTACTATATAGTCCATTCAAAGAGAATGGACTCCAAAAATGCCAGTTCAAGCAGTAGAGATAAACCTGGTCCTGCTGCCAGTGCTCCCACAGAGTGCTTCAGCCATACAACTGTCATAATATCTTATTAATTCCTTGAGATTTCGCACAATGTTATCTTGATGTATTCACTCTCCATTCCTCCCCCAAACTCCTCCCAGATCCAGCCCCACCTCCTTAACCCCCATCACTTTTTGTCCTATTTTTCTTTTTAGATGACACTATCTCACAGCAGATGTCCCATATCTTAGAGGTTTTTTGCCACTTTTTCTGTGGTGTTCCCTGAGTGTAGGGGTTGTATTATATATTTATTGGCTACTGGTGGGGATCTTAAGGTTATATGAACTCTGTATTTTGACCAGTAATGGTTTCTGCAATGATCTCTGTCTGTTGTTCTACATCTATCAAAATGTTCACTCCCATACCAGGTGGTGGTGGTGCATGTCTTTAATCCCAGCACTTGGGAGGGCAGAGGCAGGTGAATCTCTGTGAGTGCGAGGCCAACCTGGTCTACAAGAGCTAATTCCAGGACAGGCTCCAAAGCTACAAACAAACTCTGTCTCAAAAAAACCACACACACACACACAAAAAAAAATGTTCACTCCCAAACATGCTTCAAATACAGCAGGAAAATAACAGAGAATGAACTCTTACAGGTTTAATGTGATGTATTTCTTTTGTTAATTATATGTAGTTTCTTTTTGTTTTTCTTGCAAGGATGGCTCACCATTAGCAACGTATTAAGCCAAGAAGATACACTTATAGCTCTGTCTTAAGTTGGATTACCGTTGTTGTGATGAAACACCCCGGTCAAAAGCAGCCTGGTGGGGAACAGTTTCGTCTGGCTTACATAATCCCAAATTACACTCCACTGAGGGAAACAAAAGCAGGAACTGAACCATGTAGGCATCTGGGAGTCGGGAGCTGATGCAGGACGCCCTGGAGGAGTGCTGCTTACTGGCTTGCTCATCATGGCTTGTTCAGTCTGCTTTTCTTATGGATCAGGATCACAAACCCAGGGCTGCTTGTCCCCATCAATCACCAATTAAGAAAATGGGCCAAAAAAAAAAAAAAAAAAAAAAAGAAAATGCCCCTAAAAGCATGCCTGCAGCCATATCTTTTGTATGCATTTTCTCAGATGAAGTTCCCTCCTTTCAGATGACTCTAGTTTGTATCAAGTTGACATAAAACTAGCCAGCGCATGCACCTAGCAGCAATACAGACGG
This sequence comes from Arvicola amphibius, assembly GCF_903992535.2. Taxonomy (NCBI): domain Eukaryota; kingdom Metazoa; phylum Chordata; class Mammalia; order Rodentia; family Cricetidae; genus Arvicola; species Arvicola amphibius. The sequence goes on along the minus strand of NC_052060.1, from coordinate 21,485,139 downwards.
ATGAGATCCCTGATGAGGAACTTCATCACACTCCTGAGTCCACTTCGGTCATGCTCACTACTACCTGTCAGCTACCCAGAATCACCAGTCTCCAGTCCCAATTCTCAGACTGTGTGACAGCGTGATGGCCAGTGTATGAAGGGAAGGATGACACGACGCTTTGAATTTTGGATTCACTCTGCTTCAAATTGGTTTCAACTAAAGAAAGTCTGCCTAAACAGCCCATATCTAGTTGTCTTGAAGGTTTGAAAGATGAAATTATGCCATCATTTGAATCTTTATATATCATGAGAGGAGGAAAATCAGATGAGCTGGAATCTACTTAATTCTTTGCTCAAAATGCTTGGCCTTTGAAAGCAATGATTAACTATGAAGGGAAGGCCATTTGCCACTAACATTTCATCCTCAGAGGCTATGAATGTCTGTGCACCTTGGGCTTAGCCACTGTGGAGGAAAGAAGAGATCACCCTTGAGCCACCACTCAAAGAATAAACCAATCTGAATAAATGTTACCTAATTGCTTATGTGATTGTTTTTAACTCATACCATTTTAGCTTATGTCTTTATAAAAATTAGGCTGTAGCTCTTAATTTTGCTGTATGAAGAAAAATCCAGTTTCCAGTATTAAGTTTATGGGCAGAGGAAGGGAAATTTGCAAAATACCAGAAATCGCAGCAAAAATCAAAAATGAGCATTTCAGTAACCCAAGTAGAACACAATTTTCAAGTTCTTGATATGCTTGGCCTCTATCCCATAACGCTAATTACTTCTCAGCTCAATGGGCAAAATCATTAGCGATTTACTTTGAAATAGGCGAACAGATATGTCTCTTTCTTTCTTTTCCCTGTAGAACACAGTCTGCACCATACTGCAATGTTGAGAAAGTTTATTCTTAGCAGCACGTCTCCCCAGACGGTTTACAGCAGCATGGGGAATATTAACAGTAATGATTAATAAATAATACCCACGCTGTGTTCCAATCTCCAAGTCACATTCAAAGAAGTTTGTGATTATATAGACATTTCAGAGAAATTCTGAGAATGCATTTATACATTTTAATTTAGATTTATTCCAGAGTTAATGTGCAAATATTTACATATTCCATGCATAATTACTATGGAATTATTTTTAACCATTATCAATATATAACTAACCTCCAGGGAGTAATGCAATAAAGAACTAAGCAGCCAGAAACACAGTGAACAACAATTTATGAACAGAAGGTAGAGAAGATCATAAACAAAGAGAACTGAAATTAGAGAAGGAATTTTTAATTAGGAAGAATTTGGATCACTCAGCTGGAAATTTGTGTTATTGAAACCAGAGCATTTTTGTTGTTGTAGAAACCGCTTTCAGACATTTCATTAACAAACCAAGCAGAAAATTCCATTTCAGCCTTCCACATTGCTTTATCTCTCTCTGCCTAACGAGTATAATGCAATGTGTACTAGCGTATTCGTCATTGTACAGAGAGGATGGCATAGTTACTCGTTTAAGTGGAGTATGGTCATGCTGAACCTAGGCTCTGAATTTTCTGAGGAGGCCCAAAATTCCTGCTTAATCAATATGATGTTCAGTTGCAAAGTTATGATGGCTGTGACTGCAAACAGCAGCAACAACAACAAAAAAAAAAAAAAAAAAAAAAGCTTGTGGTGTGGGTTAAGAGAGCATGTCTAGTTTCCAGATTGTGCCAATCTGAGTATGCCAAGAGATGTCTGAGAAGCCTGTGGTGGCAGTCCCTAGCCCTCTTTATGCAAATTGTGAACTAAAATGCCAGACAGCCCTCTCATTCCCTGGCTTAACTAGGATTAAGCAGAATGGCATAGCAATTAAAAACATGGGCTGGTATCAGTGCGCTTGGATTTGATTCCAGCTCTGCTAATCCCAGCTTTGTGCGACCCTGGGCAAGCAATTTAACCACTCTGTGCCCACTTCTTCTATAAAACAAGCTGATAAGAATGGTAATTTTTCACACATTTGTTACTTGAGTGCGTGTGTGTGTGTGTGTGTGTGTGTATTTATGAGTGTGTGTGAGTGTGAGTAAAATCAACTAAAATAACACAGAACAGGAAATGTGATCCATATATTTCTTAAATAAATGTATATTAGATAGGGCCGCTTATGAGTTAGAATTTCTATTAAGAATTTGTTTTTTTCTGCTCTCCTCATTTGTTCTTTTCACTTTACCTTATAATAATAATTATGGACATGACTATGGAAAAAAATTCTCATCAAATAACTCTCACTGTTTATTTTATTTTCTTCTACATCTGTTTTCAGATCTGTGGTTTAAAAATGCCAATTCTCTGAAACCAAGGATGATCTTTCAGCTTTGTTATTACCTAACCCTCAACCTCTAATTCATTAATACATATTTGTTAAAATACATAATAATCTCAATTTTTAACAGAAAACAATTGGAAATTGATCCCATGTTTATTATTATTATTATTATTATTATTATTATTATTTTCATCTGACAAAGAGTCAGTGAAAGAATCAGACTATCTGTGGTCTTAGCGTCAGCAATACCACCAATCTGGCTGACCAGGGCTCAATCATTTCATGCCTCAGTTGTATCTTCCGCAAATAAGCATAATAGCATCTAACTCACACGATTATATAAGTGTTAAATCAATTGACAAAAATGCAGCATTGGGTTCCATAGAAATATTCTTGTATATTATCATTGCTGCTGCTGTTGTTGATGGTGATGATGATGGTACCTGGGAGGTTTGGAGAAAGATTAAAAGAGAAATATGTAATGGTTCTACATTGATATAATCGTGGTCCTACAATATTGGTAAATGTTATTGGCAGTTTTTCTTTAAAATGTATGTCACTCTTCTTAACTATAGGAAGTCAAATAATTCTTCCACAGAAATTACCACTTCAGTGTATAGAATTCTGGACATTGATCTCACAAGAAGAAATATTTAAATTATGCAGGTTGGAGATGTAGACAAATGTAGATTAAGCATACATAACTAGGGGCTGGAGAGATGGCTCAGCGGTTAAGAGCACTGACTATTCTTCCAGAGAACCTGGGTTCAATTCCCAGCACCCACATGGCAGCTGACACCTGTCTGTAACTCCAGTTCCAGGGAATCTGATACCTTTAATTCAAAAACACATAAAATAAAGTTAAATAAAATAAAAATAAAACATAACTAACAGTAAGTAAAAATACTTAATGGACACCATGTCTTCAATAGAAATCAGTCATTAAAAGTCCAGTGTCTGGGCTGGCAAGGCAGTTCAGATATAAGAATGTTTGCCACTTTTTTTTTTCAGAGTTCCTGGTAGCTACATGAAAAAGCTCCCAACTCCCTGTAACTCTAACTCCAGAGGACTCAACACCATGTCCTGGCCTCCTCTGGTACCTGCATATACATAGCATACACTCACACAGATGCACGCACGTACATAACAGTCGTTCCTAATAATTAATATTTAAGTAAGTACATCAAAAAAAGAAAGTGAATGAAGTGTTCCTGGACAATATGGATGGATGAGATCAGTGTTACAAGCAGCAATTCACTGGAATACAAGCATACCCTTGAGTGGTCCTGGTCAAAGCCTTCAAAAAGCAATGACCAAAGAGGGAGAGAAAAATAATTCCCAAACCTATATAGCTTCAAAGTTTCTTGTATGTTTGTAAACCATAAAGAACTCACAGTATAGAATGCAGTGTTGGTTGATTTTTTGTATTCATAAATAGAATCCTAAATGAAAGCATCCCTTCAGGTATTGTAGAGGAGAATTATTGATTGAACTGACTAGACCCCATTCAGCCATTGGATTTGAGATTCTGGTACTGAAGCCCTTAAAGCATCCCTTCTTTCAAAGGCTTATTGGGGGTGCAGTACTGGGGAGTCTCTCCTTGAGTTTTTCTTGGTAGAGTTTTTGCTGGCCATTCGCTTTCTCTTTTGTTTTCGGCAGTGGGAAGAACTTGAACAGATTTGTTGAGAAACTGAGTGGCTGGGTCACTAAGAGGATTGTAGATTTTAATAGACTCCTCTCTGTCCAGCCCACACAGCTAGCTGTTTCCTAAAACCCTAAGAATGAAGGGTTTGAAACGGAACTTTAAATATTATAGAGCTGAATCATCAAAGGCTTTTAAACCTTCCACTGGGTTAATGAAGACAAAAAGAAAAGGACCATCTGATCTGGTGCTCATGAATCCTTAGCTGTTACGACTGGTCCCCTGGAGCAAACAGAGGGAACAGTAAAGGGAAAAAAACCCAAAAACTTAATTGAACCAAAATAGGTTGCTATGACATACATGAAAATCAAAGCTTTCAAATGGCAAATTAAAACCAAGAATAAAGTGAAGGTGATTTTTTTTTAACTTTCTTTCCTGGAGGCTTCTACCTTATCTAAAGCAAGAGCAACTGATGCTGGGAAAAGCACTGGTCCAGTCACATTTAATAGTCCCCTGCACAGTGAGGACAAAGTGATGACTTTTTACATTAAGCTTAATTTATTCAATTTAAAGAAATATCCTTTATTCTGGTAGTGTAATGTGTCTGCAGATTTTTCTTAAAAGATCCTCTTTTCATAAGAAACGGTGATAATATATGACCCTTCTTTATTGCTTTTTATTTGTGGTTCCTTACTTTTACTGATCGCATTAAAAGCCAGCAATTCCACACTGTCCCCCACACAGGAAAGAAAAATGCTCCGTCCTCTTAAAAACAAAAGTCTGAGATTCAGCAATTTGTCAGTTCTCTTCCAGGGGGTGGAAGCAGTTGCAAGATAAATGCTGCCCCTACTCTTCCTTGTGAGCTCTCAAGAAGAAACACGGAGAGAATGAAAGGAGATGTATATGTTAAAACAAGAATCTCCTGTGGGTCTTAATTGACAGCTGCTATTCTTCATAGGGAACAGTCAACCATCATCTTTACGAGACTCAGATATTTTTTTTCTTTTATATTTTTCTCGAATTTATTCACCTTTATGGACAGGAGAGAAGTAGTTTATAATGGATTTTCCAAAATAAGATGAATACTATTTCAGGAGACAAGTTTCTATGTTCCACATAAAAAGATCTTTGAAGGAGAAACTTCAAGCAAATGGCAGTTCTTTTCATGAAGAAATCATAATATTCGGTCTCTAGGGATATAACGAATATATTCTTGACTACAGTACAAAGCTAAATAAAATCCTTTAGCTAATTTTAATAGAGAAGTTTCTATACACAAACCAAGCAAGTAGGCATAATCTATAAATATATATTCCTTGAGCTCTCAAAAACTATGTGGAGAAATGCAAAAACCAATACTCAAACTATATGAAATGAATAAAAATATAAAAGCAAATCCAGTCCTCTTTAAAATGTTTAAGATATTGGCGAGAGGAAGGAGGTAGTCCAATTGGTAAAGTGCATGCCACTCAATCATGAGAATTTGTGCTTAAAATCCCCAGTACCACATAATAAAATAGAAATTATCAATACTTGTCTGTAAAACTAGCACAGGGGAGCATATACAGGTAGGTCCTAAGCTCACTAGCAGTCAGTCAAGCAGATCAACTAACATCAGGTTCAATGTTGAGAGACGTTGTTCCAAAAGATTAGGAGCAATCCGGGCAGACAGTAAACATAAATCCCTGACATTATGCAAACTCGTGTGCACACTTGTATTGGAAATACACATGTAACCCCCACAACATATCCTACTTAAAATATGGAGTTTCTACTTTTGTAGAGATTAAAATCGTTTTTTATCCAGCTAAGGTGATTTCCTAACTATGTATAGGTGTGTGTATGTGTGTGTGTTACTTAGCAACAGTCTTCCATGAAAAGCTTTGTTTCCTTATAATAACATCATTTTGACTAATAGTTCATCCACCCCCTTTGCTCCCCGTGTCTCTTCACCCGCACGTGAGAACAACTCTTCCTATACAAATCCTACTCACTCTTCAATGCCTAATGAGTTTTTACAAACGCTAAACATGAAGCATGTGCCAGGCACATGTGGTTGGCCCAAAATGCCTCAGAAAGCAATCATGGGTTTAAAGTAGATTTGTGCTTTAGAATTGAGACAATAGCATGAAATATGGCTTGGAAGAAATCCCAAACTGAATCAGGCAGACCCATTAGATAGCTCTTGGAATAAGCGAGGCGAGTGATCATCAAAGTGTGGTCCTCAAATCAACGAAATCCGACTCATTTGGACACTTGTCTGAAATGCAAAATTTCGGGTACCTTTTCAGACCTACTAAATCACAAACTGTAGGCTCTATCAAAATAGCTTTCATTTTAGCAGTCTTTCTACATGATAGCTATGGCACATGATTGTCTACAACACAGTGACTTAGAAGACCACTGGTGTGTGACAAGGGGAGCAGCCATGGATTTCCAGAGCAGGAAGCATTTCCAGGTGTTCTGGAAGCAGGAGAGATGACAATGACTTCCATGATAAAGGAAAAGTAAAACATAATTTGAAGTTTTATGATTGTGAGAATCATAAAATGCCTACTACAGCATTTCAGAGACATAAAAATACAAACTGCATCAGGTAAGGGTGACTAGAGAAAATATGTGTTAATTTGATATAGAAATGTGTTCAATGTGCAATTAGTGGTGTCCATAATAATAGTTGAAAGAGGCATCACAACACAAGAAAAAATTATAGTATGCTATAATAAAATTGATGGACTATGCACATGAATAGATGATTGAAGATTTATTAGCAGAATCAGTTCACATGGTTATAGCAGCTGAAAAGTTTGATACTGTGTCACTTTCAGGCTGGTGGTACTGACTCTGAGACGTCAGGACCACAGCTGAGCTTCAGTATGAACACCTCAGAGGCCATTGAAGCCAGAAGGGCAAAATCCAGTCCAAGGGTGAAACCCAGAGAGCAAGTCACTGATTCATGTCCTGGAATCTGAAGACCAGAAGGCCTGGAATTCTAATGTTCATGGTAGATCATGGTAAACTCTAGATGTCAGAGTGAAAGAAACTGACCAGTATTTATTGTCTCAGGAACTCAGCCACTGGGATGGTATAAGCACACATAGAAAGCTGGCTTTCCCCACCCAGTATACTCAGATGCGTGTGATTGCATCTGGAAATAACCTCTCAGACACATCCACAATAGTTTTCATGGATTTTACAGTTCTATGCATTTTGTGCATTCCTAATCCAACCAAGTTAATGCTTAAAATCAACCAACACAAGGTAAAAGTGGATTTGTATTGTCAAAGTGTTAATTTTATTTTTCCTTATTTCTTTTTGTTTGTTTTTTCTAGACAGGGTTTCTCTGTAGTTTTGGAGCCTGTCCTGGAACCAGCTCTTGTAGACCAGGCTGGCCTCGAACTCACAGAAATCCTCCTGTCTCTGCCTCTCAAATTCTGGGATTAAAGGCATGTTCCAACACTGTCCATTTCTTCTTTCTTTTTTATGTAGTCAGGGTATCCTGCAGCCCCACTGACCTCAAACTCAAACTCACTACACAGTCAAAGTTAGATTTGAAAGTCCTGGGCCTCCTCCTGACACTTCCCAAGCGCTAGGATGACAGAACCTTCCATGCCCAGATGAAATGATTAAAAAGTGTAATTAAATGAAGCAGATCAGAGAAAGTTAACCAGGAAGGAGAGAATAGAGTAAAAATCACTGTAGGTAGAATCTAGGAAACACTGGACTTTAAAGCAGAGGTGGAATAAGATAACCACTGAGCCAGACCATACAGATGTCATCCCCACATGACTACAGTTTAAACAGCACAATGTGAGCAATATTCACAAGGGCTAAAGCAGGAAGGTGACAGATCATAGTTCCTGGATTTGATATAATAGTAAGAAAAGATGCACTGAAGAGGGAAGGAATAGGCTGCCTGTGTTACCTGTCCCGAGGTGGAACATAGTACTGGACAGAGCCTCATGACACCTTTCTCAAAGCCTGTACCAGTTGACCCATCTCTGTAACTGCTTTAGCCAGGTAGTCAAAGACCAACCAACACAACACATTCTTTGACTTCATGCAATAGGATTTAGAAGACTTTACTGCCTGGAAACTAAGATGCATGTGTGTGCGCATGCACACGTGTGCATGCACATACAAACACATAGCACAGGGCTTTGTCTAGAAGAGCAGTGCAAGACATAAGCTTTGGTGAAATCCAGTAGTTAACATGATGGTGTCTAGGAAGATGCTGTGCTCTGGTGGGGCAGATCACTGTTTCAGCCCAGTCGGAGGGGAGTACTTAGGCATAAGACGCTAACCTCTCTCCTGATGCTAGGAAGTGCATGTGCAACCCAGCTTAGCATCAACCTTTGTGACTAAGAGACTGTCCCTTCATCCCTCCCCCACTCTCAGGTATCACAACTATTGCAAGGATAATATTCACAGACAAACTTTATAAGCCCACAGCATCAAACAAATACCTGTGTTCCGGTGGGATAAACTCAGGTTTCACCGTGTATTACCACCAGCCTGAATTCTCTCTTGACACTGTTCAGAGACATCTAGCTATGAAACTGAGGTGTGGCCAATCTCAACATCAAACTTGGTTACCAAGGAAGTGTCTTCACCAACATTTGTCCCATTGATGGACATCAGACCATGGAGAAAGATTCTATTGACTTGAGATAGGATGGGACAGTAACATAAAACTTTGCTCTAGAATCAAGCAGACTGTTGATTAAATCTAGCACTTGGTGGACCTTACTGGTCTATATTCCAAGACTATGATCGGTGAATGAAGCCTCTGAAAGATGTTTAATGCCAATAAGACATATTCAAACAAGGCTATCAATCTGATTCTGGCCAACATCTCATGAGATATTTGTGGTTGTCTTGGGTCATGGATCAAACTTGGATTAGAAATCCCATTACTTATATTTTTGGTTGTGAGCCTAGCCTTTAATGGCTGAGCCATCTCTCCAGCCAAATTTACACAATGGAGTACTACATAGCAGAAAAAGATAACAACATCTTGAATTTTGCAGGAAAATGGATGGAACTAGAAAACATTATTTTGAGTGAGGTAACCCAGACACAGAAAGACAATTATCACATGTACTCACTCATAGGTGGTTTTTAAATATAAAGCAAAGAAAGCCAGCCTACAAACCACAGTCCCAGAGAACCTAGACAACAATGAGGACACTAAGAGAAACTTACATAGATCTAATCTACATGGGAAGTAGTAAAAGACAAGACATCCTGAGTAAATTGGGAGCATGGGGACCTTGGGGGGAGGGTTGAAGTGGGGAGGAGAGAGGCAGGGAGGGGAGCAGAGAAAAATGTAAATCTCAATAAAATCAATAATAAAAAAGAAATCCCATATACATATGGGAAGTATAAACCTTAGTACTACTCAGTATTATACGCTCTGTATCATCAGGTCATGGGATTACATATTGCAATATTGGTGCCCAGAAATACAGTCTAGAAATTTGTCTTCCAGCACCTGAACACAGACCAATGACTGCAGACAAAGTGTCTGAGCTTACCCCAGGAAACGAGAAACAGCTAACTTCTCTTGATATTCTCCAAGTTTGTGCTAAACAAGTCAGAAAAACATTAAACTTGAGCCTGGATCATGCTCTATTGCAGAAGCAGTAAAACCATCTCAACAGTAGAGTAAGAGAAAAGCTAGACATGGAGGATCATGTATGCTCTCTGACAGAATTTAGAATAACTGTCTTGAAAAACAAATGTCTTAGAGACATTTATTCTAAATTCAGAAAAGCACAGAACTTACTTCAGAAAAACACAGAATAGTCACCCAAAACTCTGTCAATGAAACTTGACAAAGATAAAAGCAGTTCTTAAAAACTCATGTATAACTTGATCTAAAAGTACACTAATAAAAATTAAAAGCGTGACAATGGTATAATAAATAACTATACTGAAGAACAAAATATTTCAAAATAGCCAGGCAGTCGTGGCACACACCTTTAATCCCAGCACTCCGGAGGCAGAGGAAGGTGAATTTCTATGAGTTTGAGACCAGCTTGGTCTACAAGAGCTAGTTCCAGGACAGGCTCGACAGCTACAGAGAAACCCTGTCTCAAAAAAAAAATTCAAAATAGACAGTTGAAAAAGAAAAAGCAAAAGAAGTAATTTCCAATCTACTAATCTGACTTTTTGCTGAGGAATTGAGATAATCAATATTCAGTGTTATTAAAACATGGTTGGTAATTATGTATCCTACACCCACCCACTTCCCAATCCTTCCTTGTCTTTCTTCCACCCTTGTAGCTGCTCAAAAGAAAAATGATAATTAAAAAGTAAAGCAAAAGACAACAAAAGAAACAAACGAAAACGTTTGCTCCTCCATCTTTCTTGCTTCTCAAGCACATTCATTTGTTGTAATGGCCTTGGGAACTGTGGTATGTCATGCAGTATGCACTTTTGCCCAAACAGCTTTACTTGCAGGTCAGGTTCAAAGGTCTTGAATTCTGGTACACCATCAATAACTGAACCCTCACCGAAACTGTTCTCAGATGGACTGCTATTGACCTGTTATAGAGATCCTGAGGTTATGGTCTCGCAGGACCAGACCCAACATTAAAGTATTTAATACAGAAAAGTGGTACCAAGAAATATTTTCAAGGTCTGTGAAGAATTGTTTTGGGATTTTGATGGGACTGCATTGGATCTATAGAATGCTTTTGGTAAGATTGCCATTTTTACTCTGTTGATCCTACCTATCTAAGAGCATGGGAGATCTTTCCATTTTCTGGTATCTTCTTCAATTTTTTTCTTCAAAGACTTAAAGTTCTTGTCAGTGGGTCTTTCACTTCTTTGGTTAACATTACTCCAAGAGTATTGTTATGTTTGTGTGTGGCTATTGTAAAAGGTGATGCTTCTCTCATTTCCCTCTCAGCTTCTTTATCATTTGTGTATGGGATGTCTACTGATTTTTTTTTGAGTTGATCTTGTATCCTGTCACCTCACTGAAGGTATTTACCAGCTGTCAGGAGTTCTCTGATAGAGTTTTTTGGGTAACTTATATATACTATTATATCATCTGCAAATAATAAAAGTTTTGACTTCTTTTTTTTTCCAATTTTAACCCTCTTGATCTTTTTTCTTGTCTTATATCGCTATTGGCCAAAACTTTCAAGAACTATGTTGAAGAGACATGGAGAGAGTTACAAGCCTTGTCTTGTTCCTGATTTTAGTGGAATGGCTTTGAGGTTTCTCTCCATTTAATTTGATGGTTGCTGTCGGCTTGCTGTGTATTACCTTTTAAGGTGAATTGCAAGCTAAATGCGGAAGAGTTGCAGCTGCAGGCTAGAAGAGACCTTAAATGCTGTAAGCAGAAATTAATGGACCATTCTGTCAGAATCTGGAAAGATTGGGTATTTAAAAGATAACTGAGGTAGTCCTGGAGCCATTCTCTAAAGGCTCGGACAATGGCTGAAGCAAGGCAATATTTAACAGAAACAAACCCTAAGAAGCCACAACATAAAGCTGTGAAAATGAAGCCTAAGTGGCAGTGGGAGCACCAGGAAGTTTAAGATGCCAGACCATGGGAAATCCACTGAGAAACGCTACAGGAATAAAATGAAGATAGACATAAGAGAGGGTATATTTGTTCCAGTCAACAAAACAGGGGAGATGAACTACTCAAACCCTCTAGAGCCCACATGATTTGACCAGGAGATCCAGATGCCAGACATAGAACTAGACTATTTGGTGTGTGTCCTGATGGCTTTCAGTCTCACTTTAGCCTGGTAGTTCTCTGCTATACCCTTATTTCTCTTCGGAAATGGAAAGGTTTGCCATATGGCATTGTATATTAGAACTGTGTCACTTTATTTTTATCTCATAGGGATCAAGTAAAAGAATACTTTGGGTCTCAGAAGAAAACAGCTTTAGAACATTAACGCAACATTGGAATTATTAGACTATGGGGACTTTGAAGATGAGTTGAATTCATTTTCATTAAGAGACAGAATGTTAAGGTTTAAAAACCATAATGTGATTATCAAGTTGATGAAGAAATAGTGTGATAATTCAATTCCAATTGTCAACTTGAAGGGGTTGGAATAACCATGGAAATGAGCCTCCAGGTTTATCTCTAAGTGAGTTTCTAGTTTTGGTTTTTATTGAGGTGGAAAGGTCTACTCTGCCTGTAGATGGTATCAATTCTGTGGACAGATATCTTGGACTGAGTACATACAGAACATGAGCTGAGTCCCAACACTGGCGTCCTTTGCTTCCTGGTGGCGGATGCAGTATGACCAACTGCCTCCATCTCTGACTGTCATGACCTTCACCCACAATGATGCGCTGAACTCTGGAACTGTGAACCAAAATAAACTCTTCTTTCTTTATGTTGCTTTTATCACAGTAACACAGTTTCAGAGGAAGGCCTCGAGGATAACATGGATAATTTATAACGAAGGTACAGTCTTCAGGCCCCCACTTCTCTCTTACAGTCCACACTTAGAAATTGAGCTGCCTAACATCTTTATATGTTTACAGACCTCTACCACCCCTAATCTTCTAGGACCCATGAGTCCACTCTTTCTGTTTTATAAATTTTGGATTTTTTCATCAGTTGACTGACATATCTGACACATCCTTTCCTGAAGTCAGGGCTTATTAACACCATTCCCAAATGGAACACAATACTAAAAGCAATCTCAACAAGAAAAGAGGAACATAGATATTACTGCATATCTTTATAATTTTTTCTAAAAACCTAAAATTATTCTAAATTGTTTAAGAAATGTACAAAAGTTGAATAACATTGGAGAGGAATTTATCAGAGCAGGACCAAGGAAGACACTTTACACTGTAGACTCAGCTGTCATAACAGTCCAGTCATCGTAAGGAGTGATATAAGGAACAAAGCAAACCTCAGTATCTCTAAAGCTTTGTTTATGAGCAGGTGAGACAGAACATGTCCACAATATATCATCCCAAGTAGGTTCATAGTTGGATAGGAGCAGAATAAGTGTTCAAACCTAAGTCCCTAGTGACTTCATTCCTAAGAATCAGGAAATGTTCCCAAAAGTTAATACTGGGGATTCACATTCATGACTCTCTTGCACCACAGTTGATGAAAAGCACTTGCCCTCTGGGTTTATTTATTCTGGGTGCATCCTGACGAGCTGAGCACAAGCACTGCCAGGACTCTATGTTCTCCCCAAATAAAAGCCCATAGCCTTCTTAGTTTATTCAAAACACATATCTCTGTCTCGATATTCCCAGTACATTCTGCAGTTATTCATTCAAGAACGACATAGGGAAAGAGGAAAGGCAGGTTTGTACAATGCCATCTGGGCGGACTGTCCTGCTACCACAGGGTTGTTCCACAACAAATCAGACAAGCTCAGGGGAGACTATTAGCTTGAAACTAGCCAGGGTTCTCAAAGGAAGATGGAAAAGTCAACTGTCAGAGACTTCAAAGGGGATTTTTGAGAAGGAGATCTTAAGAGAGGTGAGGAGCCCAACAGGAGGTAGCGAAAGACATGCAATTAAAAAGGCAGACGTTGGGCTTCATTTGTGATTCAGTGGGAAAATCACATGCTGCAGAGGTCATGTCAATTAGGGTCAAATGCCCAGAATTCAAGCAGAGCCTTACCCAGTAGCCCATACCTGTAATCCCAGAACCCCTGACTGTTAAAATGAGAAGTGGAGACAGAAGAATCTTCAGCTTGCAGGCCAACAGACAGTGAGCAACAGAGACCTGTCCAAGGGAGACAGGATGGTGAGGACAGATATCCATGGTCATCTTCTGACCTCCACATTCATGCTGTGGCATGCATGTGCCTGAAAACACACACACACACACACACACACACACACACACACACACACACGAGGGGGGGGAGATTTTTCAATTAAAAGAAAAATATGGAAGTTCGGGTTAACAGAATGGGAAGAGAAGGTAATGGAAAGGAGCAAAAACTGAGAAAATGTATGAAGTCCACATATGAAAACATCCTATGAAGCTAGTTACTCTTCATGCTAATCTAAAATATTGATAAATAAATAAATGGGTTCTCACACAGTTGGTGTCTAGCTGAGTAGCTTGGAGTGCTCCGGAGCCAGGGATTGCCTATAGGTTGCTGGGATGGGATTATAATCTTGCCTGGCTAGAGTTGAGTCTAGAGGTACTGAGCCCCCAGTCAATTCCTATCTCAAAATTTTCAGCACACCCCAGTGAAGTGCGTGGTATAGTTTCTGAATCTCCTCCCAAAGGCTGCCCTGTGTCAGGACACCCTGTGGCTTTGACAGAGCCACTTCCAATCTCCCTGAGAGAAAATAGTTCTTGTGACCTGGAATTATCTACATGGGTGTTTTATCCACTCAGAACACATCCAGACATCCAGTTTGGAAGGCATGGCCTGATCTAGCAGTATCTACAACCCAGACATTTCTCATCTCCTGGTCTGAGGGCACAGCTAAGGTGGACACAGCTGTCAAATAAACACCACCAGCACAAATCTGAGAGCTCAAACCAAGTGTGAGACACATCCTTTGTGGACAGGAACAAACCCTAAGATACGAGTCTCCTGTAGTGGTGGTGCACACCTTTAATCCCAGCACTCAGAAGGCAGAGACAAGTGGATCCCTGTAAATTCAAGGACAGCCTGATCTACAAAGGAAGTTAAAGGACAGGCTCCAAAGCTACTGTAATTCAAGTTTCCTTCCTTCCTTTATTCCTTCCTTCCTTCTTCCTTTGTTTCTTGTGTGTGTGTGTGTGTGTGCGTGCGTGTGTGTGTGTGTGTGTGTGTGTGTGTGTGTGTGTGTCTCACTATACACTATCTTACCAGGTCTCTTTATTTTGTTTAGTACCAAACACTAACAACATAGTTGGTTTACCAAATAAACTTGCATTTGCTATTTACTGTTGAAAATTGCATTCGTTTTGAAAGGTACTATGCAGAATTAATACTAATATTCTGTTGCAATCTTAGCTAGCATGATTCCAAAGGAGGTATATTTCTTAAACCGTTAATGGTCTTGTTTCCATTTTATACAGGAAGAATATCAAAGGAAATATAAACTTTTACAAATTGAAGATGGATCCTGGGTGTCTGAAGTGAGTCCATTCAGAGTTACAGGAGGATGCTGCGTGGTCACCAGCCAGCTACCATCACTACCAAAGCTCTCTTTCCTCTTCTTATTGGTTCTTTCCTGATGTCTGAAGCTCAACTGACATTTGCCGAAGTCTAAAGCTTCCCCTAAGCCTTGGCTCAATTTTAGTGTGAAATCAAGCTTTCCAAATCATGTGTGAATCTAGGCTGGATTCCAGAGTCAGACTCCCCTATCTCTTCCCATTGCTCAAGAATCCTCCTCCTTCTCCTGGCTCCTTATGGGGAAACCTTTTGGCTTGACTTATCCCTCTTGTTTGGTGTACAAAAGCCAGGTGGCCCTCTTCCCAGACACAATTCATTTGCCAATTTTCCCCACCATCATTTGAAAAGGACAAAAAAGGGAATCCCTCTTCCTGTCACTGTAGAAATGTAAATATTTGTTTTGTTTTGTTTAAGATGAAAATTTGAATCTCTAAATTCTGCCAAATTTCATTGTCTCTGTAATTATGTAGGGTCAGTTACCTTAAGAGCAATCAATCCTCTGGTAAAGTACTTGACAAAATGATGCTATCAGTTTACCAATTGCCTATGTTTTCCTGAGATTTAAATGCAAACAATGAAGTCTGGAAAGAATCTCCAACTAAGAATTTATATGAGCAAAAAATAACTTTGTTCTCCTCACACGAATCATAGCCAAGCAACAGTAATATTTATTTGTTCAAAGTAAACAGTGTTTATATGCCCTTGCAAATCTGAAATTAAACTAATTGCATCTCTTCTTCCAACACGTATTTGTCCAGGTCTCAATTCACACTGCTCCCTCCTTTTTCGGTCATTTAAGCTAGTTTTCTTGCACTTAAAGGTAAACCCTGACATACTAGCATAGCTTTATTAAGATTTAGGTCAGGAGTTGCAGAGTTCTTCATGTGGTGGTTCAGTTACCCGGGTTGCTCCATCATGTCAGGTCAACTAGAACAGGTTCTGAAGCCACTATGATATGAAAAGCTATGTGAGAAAGCCTAGTGCTGCTTAAATAACTTCTTCAACCTGGAGTGGGCACATGTAGATTCTGTTATTAGAACTATAACAAAGAAGCAAAGCTGGAGAGTGCAGAAGAACACGTGGGTCTTTGATGAGCACTCTTCTACTCTATGCAAGCATCCACGTGTTCATATTTCCTCTCCTCTGGGATTTTTCTGATGCTACAGATATGTTTAGCATTAAAGAACAAGTTTTGCCGTTTTGGGTTTGTTTTTTTTTTTTTTTCTGACATTGTGTGTGCTGGCTATTTTATGCCTACTTGACACAGCTAGAGTTATCTCAAAAGCCTCCATTGAGAAAATGCCTCCATAAAATCCAGCTGTAAGGCATTTTCTTAATTTGCAGTTGATAGGGAAGGGCCCCAGCCTATGGTGGGTGGTTCCATCCCTGTACTAGTGGTCCTAGTTCTTTAAGAAATTAAGCTAAGCAAGCCATGATGAGTAGCCAGTGAGCAGCATCCTCCATGGTCCTCTGCATCAGCTCCTGCCTCCAGGTTCCTGTCCTGTTTGAGTTCCTATCCTGACTTCCTTAAGTCAATATGTGGAAGTGTAATACAAACAAACCCTCTTGAAAAGTGCTTTATTGCTCATGGTGTTTATCCCAGCAAACAGAAACCCTAGGCATGGCATAGTATTTCATAAAATCTAGGCTGGGTCCCAAACTCATTATTTAGCTGAGGACTGGATTACCTTGAACCTCTGATCTTCCTACCTCTACATTCCTCCTGAATCCTAGAATTACAAGCATGTACTATAATGCCCGGATTCTATGATGGCATTTTTGAAGCTTTACCACAATATTAGCAATTCCTGCTCTGGGAGTATATTGTGTTTCCCAGAAACTAGGTAACACAATTTTTAGTAATATTCACTCTTTAACAGTCTTGAAGTTAAGCTGAAAGCAGAAAGATAATAGTCAGTGGAAGGCTAGCTACCATTTTTTATCAAGAAAAATGGAAAGGAGATCTGGGACCAGTCTTAGGTGGATATCTCTTAATTTTTCTAAAAATTTGTCATGCAATTCTATTCCCATGCAGGCACAAAAGCAAAGAAGACAAAGTTTCTGATGTGTTTGTTTGAAATGTAACAGTGTAAATCTACTGTATGTTGTTACTTGCAAATGTATATTTCTCATGTTTTAATAAACCACAAAAGAGCATCTATAGATTGATTCACTTGGAAAATGTAAAAAAGAGTTATGATGCTCTTTCAAAGAATAAATTTTCATCAGGCAGCCTAGTGACCAATTTCGGCAAAAGTGAGCTAGCAACTGTCAAAGCAGCACAGGAAAAAAAATGCATGTTACTGCATTTAAAAATGTCTTTTTATCATTCACATTGCACAAAGATCCACCAATGAATGATAATAAGGCAGAATAACAAATAGATACTAGCTGAGAATCAAGAGGGGCAAAGGCAAAGGCACACTACCAACCCATCAAGCAGATGAGGTTAAATGACTTACATACACAGATCGTCATCCTTCAAGCTTGGGTCCACATCAAAAGTGAGCAAAGTGATAAAGAATATGATCAGCTAAGATCCTCTTGTTGACATATGCAGAAAAAGTCAGACAGCCACAAAACACCAGGAACTGTAAGAAGAAACAAATGTGAAAAATATTTTAAAATATCATGGTTTCCAGATAGTGAGTTCAGTTAAATGTTAAAATTCATGATGCTGCTCAAGATGACAGCATATTTAAACACACACACACACACACACACACACACACACACACACACCTTAGCCAGCAGTCCTCAATAAGGAGTATTTTTTTTTTCTTTTTTTCCTCTAAGAAATACTTAACAATCTCTGGAGAATTTTTTTTTGTTGTTGTTGTAAAATGTTATGATTTCTTTTGGCATCTAGTAAGTTGAGGCTAGAAATTCTAGTGGGTAACCTGCAATGCACAAGATACTGCCTTCTAATCATTTGTACAACAAAAAGTTTTCACCCCTGATCCAAACCATGATAGCAATTGGGAATTACTCCTGCTATGGCTTAAATGCAAAATCTGCCCTGAAGGACCCATGTTGCTGATCTCTAGCTTGAGTCCCAGTTCTGGAGGTTGGAGAGCTTTTAGGAGGTCAAGTCTTGCTGGAGGACTTGCTCTGCTAGAAGTGAGCCTTGAGGTTCTGTAGCCCAGCCCCTTTCTGTGGCCTCACAGCTGCCTGACTCTAAATGCAATGTTACCAGCTGCCTTGTGCTCCCATCCCTGAGCCTTCCTCACCACCATGGACTTAAAGAGTGATATGAGACTCCCCTCTATATGCTGTGAATACCACTAGTTAATAAAGAATCTGTTTTAGGCCTGGTGGGGCAGAAGAGAGGTAGGCGGGAAAAACTAAACTGTGAGCCACAAAGCACCGCTCCTCCCTTAAGTTGTTAATCGTCAAGTGATGATCACAATGCCAGGAAGAGCAACCCTTAGAATGCTCTTGTATATTCTGTATGTTTTATCAAAAGCTAAAACATTTACTCAATATTCATTAAGTATTGCTCAATGACTGGCTCAAGCCTGCAACTCATTATTCGCCCAGGCTGCTTCACACTTGCGGTCATTAATAGCCTTCTCAGACTCCAAAATGCTAGGGATATAGGTGTGATCCAATACTTTCAGCTAAAGTAGGTATTTATTTTGTTTTGTTAACCAAGAATAAGACAAATTCTATTTGATGAAAAAAAATACCATTTTCCCTTACTTGAATAGATTTAAATTAAGAATTAGAGCTCTCATCAAACAATACTGGAAAGTGTATTACATAGATAAGTAGTAGTTTCTACTATGTTATCTCCCTCTGCCAATGAGTTTGTATGATGTCCACCATTACACCTCAAAATTTCACTGTTGTAAGATAAACCTGGATGTCTTGCTTTTCATTCCCACAGGAGAACCAACACCTGTAATGGGTCCTGGCCATGTTATAACTGGACTGACAGATCAGAACCTGGAGAAGATGGTTCCATATTATCCTGGACCATGCCAGAGGAGGTTCTGTGTATTTTCCTGCCCCCATCGACTAATTGCTAAGCAAACTCTCTCATTTACTCATACAGCAATGAAAAAATTACCAAAATACATTTCCAAACACCCATCTTATAGCAACTATATAAACCCTAGCTGAGAATCACTCAGCACAATGGCCTTTTGCTAATCTTATTGTTTAATCTACAAGACTGACCCCCTCACCCCAAAGAAGAAAAAACGAGTGAAAAGGAAGAAAAAAGAACTATCTTCTATTTTCCTCAAACAGAGACATCAAAATTCCGGGATATCTAATATGGAAGGGATGTCATTTTATAAGTAACTTATGTTTTGATAAACCAAGCAAATTTAAAAACCAGAACAATGGATGATAACAAAGCTCAGGGTGCAGCCAGGGGACTGAATGTTTATTAATAAATGTTGACTTAGTGTGAAGAACATTTTCAGAGATTTGACAGTTCTCTCTCGGGTTACTATCTTCAATTTCTGCTTGATTGCTTCTAATCTCTGGGTTCTGATGTAAATATTATGAATATCCAAAATCCCCTATCCAAATATCCAAAATATCCTTGTCTTCATGAAATACGTTCACACATTTGGTCAGGTGTATTGCCCAGAGTTACCTTTGGAGACATTAGTGTATAATAAGAACTAAGTGTTTGTACTTCTTAAAATTCTTTTCAAGTGCATCCTTTTATTCATATGTAACATGACATAGGGAAAAGCTGTCAAAGAGCAAAGGAAATGTGGGCACCTAGAGGAAGGTACCACAGGTACATTAGACTGAAATTAGGAGAAGATTATTTGTTTGCTTGTTCCTTCGCTTGCTTGCTTATTTACTTATTTTTATTTTACATTCCAACTTCAGTTTCTATACCCTTCTCTCTTCCAAGTCTGTTTTGCCCTTATTCCCTTTCTGGCCCCACCCCCCAACTCACTCCTCCTCAGTTTCAGTTCAGGAAAGGGTAGGGCTCCCACAGACAAATCAAAAAAAAAAAAAAAAAAAAAAAAGAAAAAGAAAAAGAAAAAGAAAAACATGGCATATGTTGACCCAGTATTGGGAATAGGATCCAAAAGCCAGCAAAAGAGTCAGAGACAGTCCCTGCTCCCACTGTTATGAGTCCTACAAGAAGACCAAGCTGCACAACTGTTAACACATATGCAGAATGATGTGAGACTCCCTCTGTATGCTGTGAATATCATTGATTAATAAAGAATCTGTCTTAGGCCTGGCAGGGCAGAATAGAAGTAGGTGGGAAAACTAAACTGATGCTGGGAGAAAGAAGGCAGAGTCAGCAGAAGCCATGTAGCCCTTCAGGAGACAATTGAGGATGGACCTTTACCCAGTAAGCCACAGCCACGTGGCGATACACACATTAATAGAGATGGGTTCGTTTAGGATATGAGTTAACCAGAAATACGCTTAAGCTATTGGCCAAACAGTATTGCAATTAATACAGTTTCTGTGTGGTTATTTCGGGGCTGAGCAGCCGGGAACAAACAAGCAGCCTCTCACAACAGCAGAGTGCCTAGGTCAGTCTCATGCAGGTTTCCTGGTTGTCAGTTCAGTTTGTGTGAGCCCCTGTGAGCCCAGGTTAGGTGATTCTGTAGAATTTTTTGTGATGTCCTTGACCCCTCTGGCTCCTACAGTCCTTTCTCTCCCTCTTCTACAGGACACAGCTGGAGGGGGAAAAAAGTCATTGTAATCATGTTTAATGGTATTCTTCTGTACTCATAGACTGGTGCCTAGCCCAATTGTCATCCGGGAGGCTTCATCTAGAAATTGATGGAAACAGATGTAGACCCACAGCCAAACATTAGGAAGAAGATTATCTTAAGATAAAATCATAAGCATAAGGAAAAACGAAAACTTTAAAAGTAGTCTGTTAAGCTACTTGCTGGCTAGCGAAGCCAATAGCGACAGCATCCACCATTATTGGAAAATGAATGTGGTTTTCAATTCTAAAAAGACTTACAATGTTTTGACTTAATTCCACAGCTTTCCTGGCCACTTATAATTTAAATCCCCCTGAAAACAAAGTGTGATGGAATGCTATTGAAGTTTAAGGAAAATCTTTGATCTTCAGATTTAAAATTGTGTAATGAATGGTATAATGGATCTTTTAAATCCTTTTAATTAGAGGAAATTTTAAGTATCTACAATAGCATGTATGTGGGATAAAGTCACATGTGGTCATTATTTAATTTCACAGGGCCTATTATGCTTTGCCCTTTGACAACATTTGAATCTTGACAAATGTTTATCTGACTACATGAATATAACAGCAGCTTCCCCATAAAGTCTGAACACAGGGTGGCTAACCGCAGGATGGCCTTCTTTGGTCTCTGAAGAATAAATTGGGGAAGATTAAGATATCCAACAGAGCTATCGAGCTGCACATATCTCGTTACTTTCTCTTCTCCAAACACCTCACCAAAACAATGACTACTAGATTTTTTTTTTTTTTTTTTTTTTTTGGCTTTCATTCCACAGTGATGAGGATCTGGCAAGGAAGGGCACAGCAAATAGGCTTGAAAATTGGAACAAGACATAATTATATAACAGTCATAAATGGAACAGGCAGATCCACAAAACAGTCATATTTGCAGCGTTTGAGGATGGAAACCCATATTCCTAACAAGCCTACATCATCTCCGTAATGTGACTGGGGCTTCCTTCTCTGTAGGATGTAATTAGCCCAAGATGAAAGCCATGAAGACAGAGAATGGGGAAATTTGTTTGTATTATAACAAATATAGCCTGCCTGAAGATCGGAGTGTGGAGCTAGTCACACGAGTTAGCCATAGAGGCCAGGCAGTAGTGACACACATTTTAGACTCAGCACTCAGGAGACAGAGGCAGACAGATCTTTGTAAATTCAAGGCCACCCTGGACTACACAAGACTGAATAAGTCTAAAAGAGAACCAGAGCTCACACCTTTGAGTCTAGCACTTGGAATCACACGCCTTTGATCCCAGCACTAGGTGGAGACAGGAGTGATATGGCTGAGCAGAGAAAGGAATATAAGGCAGGATAAGACAGAAGCTCTCAGGGCATTCAGTCTGGGCATTCAGTCTGAGGATACCTAGAGACAGGATCACCCATTCGGTCTGAGGATTTCGTAGAAGCAAAAGGCCTCTCTAGTGACTGGCTATGTTACTTCTCTGATCTTTCACTTTTACCCTGATAGCTAACTCTGGGTTTGTATTATTAAAATCAATTAGAATTTGTGCTACAATAGAGTTTCCCTATTCTAATCACTGGCAGGTTGTCTCACAGTGAAGCTCACAGAGGAATTCCCCTCAAGGTGCCTCTGCTCTTGTCAGAGTTTCTTTCCCCAGTTTTGAATATGAGACAAATGAGTTATCTCCGACATCTAAGGAAAATATCTAACATAAACTGAGGTTAAAAACATTAAACAAGCCGGGCGGTGGTGGCGCACGCCTTTAATCCCAGCACTCGGGAGGCAGAGGCAGGCAGATCTCTGTAGTTCGAGGCCAGCCTGGTCTACAAGAGCTAGTTCCAGGACAGGCTCTAAAAAAGCTGCAGAGAAAACCCTGTCTCAAAAACCAAAAAAGAAAAAAGAAAAAAAAACATTAAACAAGGAGAGAATCTGGTGGCAAAGGAATTAAGAGAACATTTAAAATACCGTACCTTTAAAATGTATGCTTTTATCTGTATGGTTATGCAAAATTTAATAAAATATGAAGTAAAAGTATTATGTCCCTAGGAAAGACAAAGATATCTCCTTTATCTATGAAAGAAGAATTGATTTTTTTAGAAGCAGTTTTGGAACAACAGTAACCAAAAAAAGAGAGAAGTCTTCCTTTGAAGTATAAAGAGAAAATACACAAAAACAAATTGGTAACACTGAGATTACGTACCAGACATGGGAAAGAAAAATGAGCAATGGCAAATAGGAACAAAAATAAAAATAGATATTTTTTAAAAGGAAGTAGTATATGATCCAATCTCGAAGGTCCAGCCAGAGTAGAGAACATTATCATTCTAGCATTGTCAAACGCCAAGGACCAAAATACTGAAGCTTAATGGGAAATGGAAAAGGAAGACTCATACATGGGAAACCAAGTGATAAAGTGATGCTGGACCTCTCACCAGCATCCTTCTAACAATTCAGTGTCCCGTACAGCACAGTCTTAAATACAATTCTGAAGTCTTAAGTATACTCATAGAAGGCTGTTAGAGTGTGTGTGTGTGTGTGTGTGTGTGTGTGTGTGTGTGTGTGTGTGCGCACGCATGCATGCATGTTGATCACAGGAACTAAAGAAGACAGAGATAAATTCTCATTCTCTTTAGAAGGGGGTATAAATATAATGCTTCAAACTGAAAACCAAAATCTGAAAAATCTAAAGCTCTATTTCCCAAGAAAGACATAAATGACCAGGGAGCATATGAAAATAATCATTATCATTATGATAATTAGAAGCAATCAAGCTATAGTAAGATAATAGTTTACTCCAGTAAGGAATAGCTACTATCAAAAACAAAATAAAACAAGTTCTTGTAAGTATGCTGAAGAAAGAGGATCCTTGCAAACTGTTTCGTGGGAATGTACTTTGGTCTAGCTATTCAGGAAACGAGGTGAGGAGGGATCCTTGACTTAGCTGCTTCTGCTATTGTGTTCATACCCAGATAAAAACAACTTAAGGGAAAAAAAGATTTCTGGTTTATAGGTCAGGGTGATCATGGCAGTGAAGTCAAGGCATCAGGAGCTTGAGGCAGGTAGCCACGTTGTATCCACAGACAAGAAACAGAATGATGAGTGCTTCTAACACACAATTACCTTTCTCTACCTTTCTATCCAGGGTCAAGATGAGTCTTCCCACCTTAAATAAGGTGATCTAGGTAATTCCTCCACAGGTATAGCCAAAAGATTGTCTCCCAGATGATTCCAGATTCTGTCACGTTGACAACACCAGCCGTCATAATCTTCAAAATTTAAAGAAATAACTACCATTGATTAGGGTATTTTACTGCTGTGTGTATGTCCAAAAGATGAGAGATTGTTATGATAGAGGGACATCTTACTTTTTATTAATTGCAGCCCTGTTCACCATCATCTGGAAGTAAGAACAACTCAAGTGTTTCTCAAGGATGAATAAAGAAAAATATAGAAAAAAAAATCCCGGGGCTGGAGAGATGGCTCAACAGTTAAGAGCATTGCCTGCTCTTCCAAAGGTCCTGAGTTCAATTCCCAGCAACCACATGGTGGCTCACAACCATCTGTAATGAGGTCTGGTGCCCTCTTTTGGCCTGCAGGCATACATAAAGACAGAATGTTGTATACAAAATAAATAAACAAATAATATTAAAAAAAGAAAAACAACGAAAAAATCCCCTCAGCCACAGCAAGAATGAAATGGTTTGTGAAACATGGATGGAACCATGTGAAATAAATCACCCAGACACAGAAAGGTAAGTACCAACATGAGAGCACTCAAAATAGAATCTGAGAATAGAGCATGGTTAGGAGTCTGGAGTGAGTAAAGCAGAGAGTTGGGCGGAGAAAAGCTAGGTAAGAAGCTGTGGCTTAAATATGAATTAGAAATTCTGAGGTACTCATGTGCACATGGGATGACTAGACATAACAGTTGATGGGCTGCATATTTCAAGAGCCAGAGAAAGGATTTTAGATGTTTTCACAATATACAAGTAAAGATGTTCAGAGAATTAAATATTTCTAACTTGGTTTATATATTATAAAATATATATTTATAACAAAATATCTCAGTATATCATAAGCATGGACAATTTTGGCTTTTATATCTCAACTAAAAATAAAATTCATTTTAAGTAAACTTGCAAATAATAATAACCTTATTATTTAGAATCATGGTAAATACAAGACATGGTACCCATTCAGCAACAAACTTAGAAGAGCAATCGATTGCTAGATGATATGTAATATAGATGACTAGATAGATGATAAATGTTTAAAAGAGATGAAAAGGGTTTTGTCTGAAAAGAGAAAAATAAATAAAACATAAAACAGGCATATGCATGCATTTTATACTTCTATAAAATGCCCTTAGAAGCACAGTATCATGTCATGGCAAGGAACAGAAAAAAGGAAAGGAAGGAAAATTATTGCTTTATCATACAAGTTTTGAGTTTAGTTGATTCCTTTTTAATGTTTTTAATTGAGATAGAACCATAGCCCATTCTCTGCTCCATTTCCTCCCTCTAGTCCCTCCCCATTACCATGCCCTGAACCCTTCCTTTGCCCACCCTCCACTCCTCAAGTCAATTAAGATTTAGCAATCTTAAAATTACTTGATTCTTAAAACCTGGTATGCTCACAACAACAATGTCAAATATCTTTGGAACTCTAACCAATCAAGTGGAAAGACCTGTGTAACGCGAACTTGATATCTTTGACGAAAGAAATTGGATGATATCAGAAGATGGAAAATTTTCCATGTTCATAGGATTAACATAGTAAAAATGGCCATCTACCAAATGAAATCTACAGATTCAATGCACTCCCCATTAAATTCAACACAATTCTTTATAGAAGTTGAAGAAATAATACTCAATATAATATGGGGGAAACTCCATGATAACTAAAAGTACTCCTGTATAATATAGAGGTTTCACAACCCCTCATCTTACTACAAAGCTATAGTAAAAAATAAATAAATAAATAAATAAATAAATAAATAAATAAAAATTAAAAATTAAAAAAAAACTGCATGGTATTGGCATAAAAGCAGACAGATGGAGCAACGGAATTCATCTTATTGAAGATCCAGACATAAATCCACACACCTATGACTCTTGATTTTCAACAATGATGTTTAAAACTATACAATGCAAAACATACAAAAGAAACCATCTTCAGCAAATGGTGTTGGCATAACTGAATATCGCCACGTAGAAGAATGCCAAATAGTTCCGTATCTATCACCCTCCTCAAAACTCAAGTCCAAGTGGATTACAGACCTCAATAAACCCCGTTACACTGACCTGACAGAAAGAAATGGAGAACAGACTTGAACACATTGGCATAGGAACAACTTCCTTAATAGAATTCCAGTACCACAGACACCAAGATCGACAAATGGTAACTGATAACTCATGAAATGAAAAGCTTCTGTAAGACAAAGGACGCTTTCGTCAACAGGACAAAAGCGGCCCAGCCTCCAGAATGCGAACAGAGACTCTTCACCAACCCCACATCCGACAAAAGGGTTGATCTCTAAAACTCATAACGAACTCAAGAAACTAGGTATCAAAAAACCAAATAATCCAATTTTAAAATGAGGTACTGAGCTAAACAGAGAATTCTCAGCAGAATAATCTCAAATGGAGAGAAACACTGAAAGAAATATTAATCATCCTTGGCCATATGGGAAATGCAAATCGAAATGACTCTGAGACACCATCTCACATCTGTCAGAAAGGCTAACATTGAAATCACAAATGACAGGTTATGCTGGAGAGGATGTGGAGCAAGGGGAACAGTCCTCTGTTGCTGGTGGGGGTAAAAACTTGTACAATCACTTTGGAAAATATGGCAGTTTCTCAGAAAATTGGGAATCAATCTACCTCAAGACCCAGTAACACCACTCTTGGGCAAATATCCAAAATATATTCACTCATATCACAAGGATACTTGCTCAACAATATTCACAGAAGCTTTGCTTATAATAGCCAGAACATGGAAACAGCCTGGATGTCCCTCAACGGAAGAATGGATAAAGAAAATGGGGTACGTATACTCAGTGAAGTATCACTCAGCTGTTAAAAACAAGGACATCAGGAAATTTGAAGGCAGATGGATGGAACTAGAATAAACCATCCCAAGTGAGGTAAGCCAGACCATTAAAGACAAACATGGTATGTACTTACTCATAAGTGGAAATTAACAATAAAGGATACTGATGCTATAATCCAGAGACCCAGAGATGCTAGATAACAAGGAGTATCCAAGGGGTATGCATAGATTTTCCTTGGAAGGAGATACAGGAGATCTCCTAGGATGGGCATGGGAACTTGAGGAATCAGGTTGAGGGTGGGCAGAGGGGGATAGTGCTAGGACAGATGGCAGGAAAGGAGGGCTTTATGGAGTCAGGTAGAAGCCTGATGCAAGGGAAACTTCCATGAGTCTACAAGGATGGCCCCAGCTAAGGCTCCTGGCAGCAGTGGACACATAGCCTGAAATGGCCATCCTCTGTGATCAGATTGGAGACTACCACTGTTGTCATTGAAGAATCTTCATCCGGTGACTGAAGGAGGCAGATTTAGAGACCCACGGCTGATCTCCCTGGAGTCTGCTGAGGAGAGGGAGGAGGGGTTGTAGGAGGAGGGGGTGTCAGGGACATTGCAGGAAAACCCACAGAAACCACTAGCCTGGCTCATGGGAACTTGCAGAGTATAAACCAACAACCAGGGAGCCAGCATTGGAAAGATCTACACCCTCTGCATATATGTGACAGTTATATATCTTGGTCTGTTTCTGGGACTCCGGGCAAAGCAAGCAGGGGGTTGGGCCTGGTGCTTTGACTGGCTCTTGGGAATATATTCCTCATGCTGGATCAATTTGCCCAGCCTGAGTACAGGGGGACATGTTGGACCTTATGACAGCTTGATATACCATGCTTTGCGGAAGCCCATGGGAGGCCTGCCCTTTTCTAAGAGAAGGGTAGATTGGGTGGAGTATGGGGAAGAAGGGGAAAGGAGTGGGAAGAGCTGAAGGTAGAGAAGCTGCAGACAGGATGTAAAATAAATAAATTAGCTTTTAAAATCTCACATGTCTATACATTTGGCAAAAATTTTAAAACTTCAGCATTGAATTAATAAAAATAAAGCCATATTCAGTGTTCTGTGTTACTTTTGAATTGATATTTGTGTTAATTGCCTTGAGCTAGTCAAATCTTTGAGCAGAACACCCCACTTTCTCACTTTCAAGTTGCCGCCAGTCCTCTGTGTATGTGAGAAAGCTGCTACAAGCTGATTAGAGAACGGGCCGTGACAAAAAGTTATGAATGTGAGACAGAAAACAACTGACCCACACACTGTTTAATACGTCTACTAGGCACACAAACATTTAATTAGCCGAGATGTGTTGATAGAGTAAGGCCCTCCTGATGGCTCAACAGTTTTCCACCAGTGGAATATGCTCCACAGTGCTGGCAGAGACAGTGACATCATCGGACTGCTTGCTGTCAGGTTCTATCGCATCCATATGCTCTGTCTCAGAGGCTCGAAGAGCAATGAGGAGCTCCCATGCTCATTCGTCGGCCTTCATAAGATGACAGTTTCCAGCTGATAGAGACTTTGAAAGATAGTCCTGATATGGGCACAGGCTTGTGCTGATGAGGCATATGTTATCTAAGCAAACTTCATGACATACTGCCTTAATTTACTCTGCCCAAATGTTTTCATTGTCAACACTTTAGTAATAGATGCAAATGTCTCCATGTGCATCAAATCACAGGTTCTCATTTTCCATAGCCACAAACACAACCCCCACAGTCACAATAAAATACCAAGAATATACTGCTTAGGATGAGCCAACGGACCTAACCCATAAAGAATATACAATGGACCCATGAGAACTATGTTTTCTCCCCATTGGATCGGTTGTTTTGGGATATGTCTGAGTAAATATGAGAACTCTGTGTCATTTCTAAAACTAGATTAATATTTTAATATTAAAAGGGGACTTATGAGTACTGTAAAGTCTATATAATTAATCACAGAAACATCCTCATTAATTCAACAAAATGTGAATTTGCATAAACTGAGCTTAAAATCAGCACAAAAATAAAAGTATAATTAAATACTTTTTGTTCATGATTTCTGTCACCAGACCTGCCAATCATTAATATACTAGAAATATTAATCATAATCATACACATACGGGTGTCTTAGCTAGGGTTTCTATTGTTGTGAAGAGACACCATAACCACAGTTACTCCTATAGAGTAAATCATTTAACTGGGGTGACTCTCTTCCAGTTCAGAGGTTCAATCCATTATCATCATCAAGGTAGAACATGGTGGCATGCAGACAGACATGATGCCGAAGAAATAGCTAAGAATGCTACACCTTGCAGGCAACAGGAAGTGGTCTCCATGTCACACTGAGGGAAACTTGAGCAAAAGAGACTTCAAAGTCCACCCCCACAGTGATACAGTCCTCCAAGAAGGCCACACCTACTTCCACAATGCCATACCTCCTAATAGTGTCACTCCATATGAGCATATGGGGGCCAATTACATTTAAACTATTACATATTTCTCCAAAAATCTGGTATTTGTATCTTTAAGTTAGCATACCTAAAAACAGGGAAATAATTCCAAAACAACATAAGAGTTTGCATAGTCATCTTGATTTATTGTGTTTGGCCATTCAGACCACAGCGAGTTGTATCTAATCAACGGGGCAATGAAATGAAGTTATTTTCAAATGAACATCTTAATTATGTGGAGGGTTCACTTGTTTGATTGATTTGGATTTTGATTTATAGGATGAAGTGTCAAAATTTAACCCAGAACCTGGTGCAGGAGAAACTTGCAAATCTGCCAGGGAACTACACTGTGATGTGGGAGTTCGCGCTGTGTGTTCCTTATATTGGGTAAAGAATAAAGAAAACTGCTTTGGCTGGATGGGGCAGAACTTAGGTAGTTGAAGACAAAACTGAATTCTGGGAGGAAGAAAGCAGTCAGGGAGAGCCGCCATGGAGCCGCCCGAGTCAGACATGCTGAATCTTTCCCGGTAAGCCACTGCCACGTGGCAATATACAGATTAATAAAAATAGGTTAAATCAAGATGTGAGTGTTAGCCAATAAGAGGCTAGAGCAAATGGGCCAAGCAGTGTTTTCATTAATATAATTTCTGTGTGTTTATTTCAGGGCTAAGCCAGCCGGGCAGCCAGGATGAATGCCACTCTATGATCTTCAGGCAAGTTTTATTTGTCAGAGCACAAACAAAATACCACCACATACAGCAGGAATGACACACACATGAACTCACAGATACTGGAGAAGCATATATAGGAACTGCACAGGTCCAGGTCAAACGGGGTTCCATCACATAGAGAACAAGCAGACACAAATCCCCATCTCTAACCTAGAAGCTATCTCCAACTGACAAACACATCCCAAGGAAATATATTTCTCCACTGGAGTCTCACGGAGTATACAAACCACACTTAAAGGAGGCTCCATGCCCAGCAGGATATGGGCAGCACAAAAAGAACACAACAGAATATTCAGACATGTTTTGTCTCATCGGGCTTAGTTTGGGCATTTTGACCTTATTTGTCTTTTGTTTGTTTTTAATGGCTTCTGTTTTGTGTTTTTATGGGCTTTGTGTGTGCTCGCTTGTATTTCTTCATGTGTATATTTAATGTAGTTCTTTGGTTTTGTTTTTCTCTGTCTATTTTATTCTGATTTGCTTATTTTGATTGGCCTGTTTGCTTTATAAAGAAATAGAGAAAGGAGAAAAAAAGGATATAGAGAAAGAAGGCATGGAGTTGGATAGGTGGGAGGATCTGCAGGGAGATGAGGATGGAAGAGAGTATGATCAGAATATACTGCATAAAAAAATATTTTCAATAAGAATAAAACAATTCAATAGGAAAGACAATCTGAATATAGACAAGAATGGAAGTGCTTAGTACACAAAAATGGAATCCATGCAGAATTTATGTTACATTTTTGAAACTATCCATTTTCAGATGAAATAGTTGTTACTTTTAATAAGACCTCCATTAAAAAACACCCCTTTTCTAGAAATAAGTGCAACAACTGGGTAAAAAGGAACCCAGTACTTGCTATGCCTTTGAAGTAGAAGGCATGAAGCTTTGAGCTTTTAAGGTTCAAACAGGCCATTAATTCTGTTTAATTTCCTTTATCATCTTTATACACCACTTCATTCTGTCATGGGACATATGCCAATTAAAGCGTGCACACTTCTCTATGAACACATTAAATGGGGATGACAATCACTAAGGCAATACCCAAGCAAATAAGTTGTTCTGCTGTGATGAGCTCTGGAGGTGAACAGTGCACCAGAATCTGCAGCCCCCAGCAGTTCTGCTGATAGCTTCCATCCCCAGCAAAAGGGCTGTTAGACTCTAATAGACAACCACATATGCCGTTCAGTGCCCTTCCTTCATGCTTACGCTGCCCTGGCTGACTTTGCACATCTGCTGTAATTTCATAAATAATATTAAATCTATTTTATACAATGCATGATACTGTAAATCACACACAATTAAAACATCACTGGACAGCCTAGATTGGGGGGGAGGGAGGAAATGGCATTGTCATGGATTGTAGTTGCATCAAACTAGGGTATAAGAAACCAGAATCCTGATCTACTATAATACTTCTGCTCCTGAATGCTCTTGGGAGGATTTCAATCATTCTTCTAGGTGTAGGAAATAGCTGCTTCTATTGTAGCTTTTTCTGTTGAGTGGTTTTAAACATTGATTAAGAAATTGTCACGCACAAGAAAAGAGACTCTTGGAAATTCATATACACAACATTTTCCTTAAGGTTTCATTGCCCTCTATCTAATTTTCCCATGTTTTTAAATGCCATGGCTTCCAATAGGGCCACACAATAATCAGTGTCTTTCAGAGTATGGATTTGACATTCCTATTACCAGTTAGAAAGCCTCCAGTTGTCTTTTGAAACACAAGTCAAAATGTTTTGATCACCCTTCAAAAGGTACTAAGGCAGCAGTTAAGAAACGTCCCAGTTTTACAGACTAGACAGGAAAACCTCAGAGATTCAACTACAGTTGAAGATCACAAATTATTTCACAGAACTTTTTCTCTTCCCGTCTTCTTGCCAACAGGTGGCTTTTGTTCTCCCTGAGTGACTGAAACATGCAATGACAAACAGCTATATTACCACAGAGTGGTAAAACAGCCATCGTCTGCCATTATTCTGTGCCCGTGGAAATGTTTTCTGCCATTAACTCACTGCAAATTAACTCAGCAGTGCTAAAATTAATCACCCATACTCTTTATCTCTATTTGGAAAAATGGGAACTCCTTAGCTTTCTGTCGCTGCTACTAGGAGAAACCCCATACAACTTTTGCTTCATTTATAGTGCTCTGTAATTGCCTTAATAGGCTTAATTAGTATACAGGATTTTGTTTTCCAAGAGCTTGCAAATTTTTAATGGGTTTGCTCTCTTGTTAAATGGTCTAAATGACTTTTCACGAAGACCATATCCCAGTAGAGGCAGGCTGCATATCAATAAAAAAAAAAAACCACTCTCAGGATGCTTCTCCCCTTGATTCTAGTATAAATATTTAGTGATGACTTCTTATTGATTGCAATAAAATTGTCTATATTAACTGTATGATTTCAAATGCCTTAAGAATGTCGACTTCCATGATTTTAGATTGAATAGTTAACAAAGAATGTGCATCACTAAAAATAAAGACAAACTGTCTATTGTTGGTTTTCAGAGACATTCTCTAAGTAATGCTAGCTAAAATATTACTTGAATATAATATCTCATACATGAAAAGTACCAAAAATGTTACATAGAGCTATTGATATTAACATATGTTCTGTACTCCATAGAATACATCTGAAACAATATTTTCCTTATGGCTATTAATGACTGTTTTTGAACACTTTTACAAATTAAGTAGAGAATAAAGATAATTGAGAATTTAGAGAATTTATTTAAAAGATATCATTCGGCCGGGCGGTGGTGGCGCACGCCTTTAATCCCAGCACTCAGGAGGCAGAGGCAGGTGGATCTCTGTGAGTTCGAGGCCAGCCTGGTCTACAAGAGCTAGTTCCAGGCCAGGCTCTAAAAAAGCTGCAGAGAAACCCTGTCTCGAAAAACCAAAAAAAAAAAAAGATATCATTGATTACACAGGTTGTTATAAAAAATAAAATCAATATCAAGATAGTGATGAAGATAGATAGATAGATAGATAGATAGATAGATAGATAGATAGATAGATAGATAGATAGATAGATGATAGACAGACAGACATAGTAGAGGAATAATAGATGTCCTGGATTTATTACCTACAAAATGGTCTTTTGTTTCAAAAATATCCTAGTTCTCCACTTACTGTGTGACAGTAGCAACTTCCTCAACTTCCCTGAGCCTTCCTATGATCTTCTATAAAACTAACACAATAGTTTCTTACTGTTTTGATGCATATACTATCAAAATCTTGGTCATATTACCAGGCATTTGGAAAATTAACAATTGCTTAGATAATACAGTTTTTTTCATCATCGTTGGTACCACTTATAATATCACTACTCCAGTTATTGGCAGCAGCATGCCCTGTGGCACCCTATGCCCAGCTGAAATGAGAAGATTGTCACTGACAGGATTCTCCGGCCACTTTAGAGAAGAATGAGCTAACCTTGCACTATTAACTTCCCTTAGAGCAGATGGCAATTTGAGATAGTGTTACCCCTGGGAGTTATACCACGTAGCTGCGTGTTTGATGGAGGAAGCCATGCTAGCAGCGAACAAACAGTAACTAACAACTACAGAATTACTGTCCTTGGGAAAGAAAATAATGAAGAAGCCTGTTTTCATAACTTGGTGTATCTTTTTATGACACAAAGAAATCTCAGTGACAGACATTATTCTGTCCAGGAAATAGCAGCTATACTTTCCTATGTCCTACCTAACTGAGGAACCCTAAAATTTGAATACTTTATTATTTGAGAATTTCATAACACATATAGTAAGTTGTCATCAAACACATTTCCCATTCCCTCCAATTTCTTCCTTATGTCTTCCGTCATTTTTCTCTCCCAAATTTATATAGTTTTTGTAAAAATCCTTTGAGTCCTACTAACGCTGCCTGCATTTGCATATCCATACAGGAGCATCCATGCTCAGGTTTGAGCTGGTTTGATCTTGTCTGTGTCTTATGCTTACACTCACAGCTGCTTTGAGTTTATGTGTGCAAAGGTGTCATATCTAAAGAATGTAGTTTCACTACATGTGTCTACTACTTCTGGATCTTAGAATATTTTGGTTCCTCTTCTGTGGTGATCCAACCCTTTCTGGGAAGGAGTATTATATAACCATCTCCTTCTTCTGCCTCTTTAACTTTTGTACTGTACAAACTTTTCACTTCCTTGGTTAGAGTTATCAGAAGATTTTGTTTCATGATAGGGGGAATTAGATTGTTTTCCTGATTTCTTTTATAATTTGTTGGTATATGAGAAAGTTGCCTAACTTGGTGTTAGTTTTGTACTCTGGGACTTGGCTGAATACTTCTTTCCCCAGCAATAGGAGTTTTCAAATGGAGTTTTTAGAGTCATCTGCAAATACAGATAGTTTAACTACTTCTTTTCCTATATCTATTCTTTTATTTCCTTGTCTTCTTTTATTGCTCTAGCTATTGTAGTGATGACGCAGTGGGCTGTGTCCCGCCACCCGGCTAGCTTTATGCCCGAAATAACAACACACAAATAGACATCTTCTCGTGTTTCATTTTAGTGGAAATGCTTCAAGTTTTTCTCTGTTTAGCATTATGTTGTCAAGGAGCTTGTTGTATATTATATTGCCCTTATTATTTTGAAATTCATCCTCTGTATCTTTAGAATCTCCAGGATTTTTCTAGTGAAGGATTTATAATTTTTTTTTCAAACAACTACTTCTAATGACATGATCATGTCCTTGAGTTTATTTATGTAGTAGATTATAGTCAATGATTTATGTATGTGGAAACTTCATTTTTGTGATGATGCAAACTTGCTCACAGTGGATGATTCTTTGGCTGTGTTATTGAATTTATTTTGCAAACATTCTATTAAGAATATTTTTGTCTTTGGAGGGAGAATAGCTTATTAATCTTTTTGTTGTGTCTTTATCTGATTTGGGTGTCAGGGTAATGATGGCTTTATAAAAAAAGAATTCATAAACATTTCTTTCATGATTATTAGTTTTGTCAACTTGACATAGACATAGACATATCTGAAATGGTATCTTAACTGAGAAAATACCTCCATAAGATTTTCTCATAGCCAAGTCTGTAGTGGTATCATCTTAATTAGATATTATTATTATTTATTATTATTATTAGGGAGTATGTCTTAGTTAGCATTTCTATTGTTAGGCACCTCTTCTTTATTTATTAAGCATACATAATAACTTATTTATTATGTATACAGTATTCTGTCTGTGTGTATGCCTGCAGGCCAGAAGAGGGCACCAGACCCCATTACAGATGGTTGTGAGCCACCATATTGTTGCTGGGAATTGAACTCAGGACCTTTGGAAGAGCAGGCAATGCTCTTAACCTCTGAGCCATCTCTCCAGCCCCCATGGCAACTCTTATAAAGGAAAACATTTAATTGGTGCTAGCATACAGTTCAATGGTTTAGTCCATATTTTCATGTCAGGAAGCATGACGGCATGTAGGCACACATGATGTCAGGAAGCATGACGGCATGTAGGCACACATGATGCTGGAGAGGTAACTGAGAATGCTGCATGCTGATCAGCAGGCAGAAAAAAGAGAGAGACACACTGGGCCTGGATTTGAGCATCTGAAATCTCAGACCCCACTCCCAGTGACACACTTCTTCCAATAAGGGCATACCTACTCCAAAAATGTCAAACACCTCCTAATAATTCCACTCTCTATGAGCCTATGAGGGCCATTTTCATTCAAACCACAACAAAATCCTAACTCACTATAAGTGGTGCCATCCTGGGCAGGTGCTCTTACATTGAATGACAAGGCAGGTCGAACAAGCCATGGAGAGCAAACCAGTAAGCAGCATCCTCCACAGCCTCTGTATCAGCTCCTGTCTCCAGGCTCCTGCCTTGAGTTCCTTCCCTGATGTCCTGGGCTGAGACTTGAAATTAAGAGCTCAAATAAACCCTTTCCTCACAGGCCACTTTTGTTCATGGTATTTATCACAAAAACAGCAACCCTAACTAAAACGCCTTCCTTTTTCTAGGTTACAGCATAATTTGAGGAGTATTGGTGTTAGTTCTCCCTTGAGAGTTCAGTGTTTTATTTGGCTTGTTTTGATCAACTATCCTGATATTATTTCTTTCCCGTGACCTCTTAACTGTGTCTATGCTTCTGTTCAGGCTGATGTATTCTTTCTAGTATATTTTGTAGGGTCTGGCTTAATGGCAATAAATGCCTTTAATATAGTTTTGTCAAGGAAAGTTTTCATTTCCATTTCAGTTTTAAGAGAACTTATTACTGAAAATAATAATCTTGAATGACAGGTGTGATTTTGAGAGCTTGAAATATGTCTTTCCAGGCCCTTTTGGCTTTTAGATTTTCAACAGGCCTGCCTATAAATTATTTGACATCTGTCTCCCTTACAGCTTTCAGCACATTTTCTGATTTTTTTTATTGTTTGTTTGTTTCATTCTTTGTTTTACTTTATTTTATTTTATGTGCATGAGTATTTTGCCTACATGTGTATTTGTGCATGATGTGTATTCCTTGTGCCACTTGGAGGTTAGAAGAGGGTGACCAATCCTCTGATACTGGAGTAGAGAGGTTTGTGAGATGCTGTGTGATTGAACCAGAGTCCTACTTCTGTTGGACAAATGCTGTTAACTGTGAGCCATCTCTTCAGACCCTCAATAATCTTTTTTGTTCTTTTTAAAATATTGTATCTATAATATATCATGGTGAATTTATTTTCTGGTTGATTCTATCTGGTTGTGGTTGTGTGGGCCTCGAGTAGCATGATACACATCTCTTTCTGTAGGTTTAGAATAGTTTTTCTGTGATTTCTTAAAGCCCTTTGGTATACTTTTTCTTCGACGCCCACAACTTAAAGTTTAGATCTTTCATTGTCTTATGTTCTGATCATGTATCTACTTTTAAATATCTCCTTTACTGAATGATCTAGTTACCATACCTTGTCTCTGTTTTCAAATGATTCTGCTCACAAGGCTTTCCATTAAGGTTTTGTTTTGTTTTCTTTTTTTAACTTACTGGTTTTTGTTTCCAGCATCATTTTAGTTTTGCTTTTATTCTGCAATTTCATCTCTTGAATTGTATTCTTTATCTCACTCCTCCCTTCGGTTTTGGTCTTCTTTGAGCTATTGAGACAAAGTTATAATCATTCTTTGGAGTACGTTTTCTGAAAGATCTTCTAGGTCATTATAATTTTTGTTGACTGGTATGTAGAATTAGTAATGGGGGGATAATCATATTGATAATTGTTCCATGGGTCTAGCCTAATTGTAGCCCCAAAACTTTGTTCCTAATACCACCACCTTGTATAACTGATTTCTACCTTGGGGAACACAAACATTCAAATTACATAACACATACATTTAAAAATGCTGAGATGATATATTCAAAATTAATGAGAGCTGTTATCCATGGAGTTGAGTATGATAACTAAGCAAAGAAGGAGAGATGTGCAAATATGATGCTTTACACATATATGCTTTTACATATTGCTGTGTATTTTTATGTTATTTCTAAATTTCAAAAAGATAACCACCAATCCAAAAAATTAAAGGACCAATCAAAATGTAGAAAAATAGTTCAAAAGAAAAATCATATCAGTACTGTATTTCAAAAATGCAAGGAATTTTATTTAAGAGCCTTCATTGAATAAGAAGTATCAAATCAGAGCACCCCTTTCCCTGATATCCTGACCCACAAACTAGTAGATGACTCCCACTCCCTTGAAGGACACACAGGTATTAGGAACCCCAGAAGACATCCACTACTGTGGAGGTCACACCAGTATTAAGAACTCCAGGAACCCCAGGTAACTGGAACCCCAGAGACCATGCCAGTTCCTAGAACCCCAAAATTTCAGAAACAAAGTAACTACCCAAAACCCCAGAGGCCAAGTAGGCCACCAAAACCCAAGTAGAGACACTCTACTGGACATGAAGGCATTCTGGTTACCCAAACCACAGACTATTCAGGCCAGAAGATCAGAGAGAAAACAGAAAGCCAGGGGAAAACATCTGGAAAGCAACCATATAATAAAGATAAATTCATAAATCTGCACCTAAACTGATAATAACCCCAAACTCAGATAACTAGAGACCAGCATAAGAACACAATATTATCCAAGGCAATATGGTACCACCAGAGTCCACCTATCCTACTGCAGAAAGCCCTGTATATTCTAATACAGCAGAAGCACACGAAAATTACCTTATATCCAATCTTGTGAAAATGATACAGGCTCTTAAAGAGGGTATGAACAAATCCTTTAAAAAAAATCCAGGGCAAAAAACAAACAAAACGAACAAACAAACAGGTGAAAGAAATGAATTATCAACCATCAAGACCTGAAAGTGGAAATAGGAGCAATAAAGAAAACACAAACTGAGGGAACCCTGGAGATGGAAGATATAGGTACGTGAACAGGAACTACAGATGCAAGTATCACAACAGAATATAACCGATGGGAAAGAATGTAGAAGGAAGTTCTGTCCCACTGGTTCCCCAGCCATTCAGTTCCAAGAAACACAAGAGGCCTTATATTAATTAATTAAAAGCTGTTTGGCCTATTAGCTCAGGCTTATTACTAACTAGTTCTTACAACTAAATTTTTATCTATGCTAGCCACATGGCCTGGTACCTTTTCTACAGTGAGGCATTCTCATCTTGCTTCCTCTGCAACTGGCTAGTAATTGCATCTGAGTCTTTCTTCTTCTCAGAATTCGCTTAGTCTGGTTGCCCCACTTATATTTCCTGGCCAACTACTGACCAATCAGTGTTTTATTAAGCCAATGAAAGACAAATCTGTACAATGTACAAAAGCATTAACCCTCAGCAAGAGAGAATCTCAGATGTAGAAGATACCCTAGAAGAAATTGATACAGTGGTCAAAGAAAACACTAAATCTAAAAGTTCCTTGCATCAAACTCCCTGGAAATCTTGGACACTAAGAAAACAGCAAGCCTAAGAATAATAGGAATAGAAGAAGGAGAAGAATCTCAGTTCAAAGGTCCAGAAAATATCTTCAACAAAATCACAAAAGAAAAGTTTCCTAACCTAAAGAAGGAGACACAAGAAGTTTACAGAACACCAAGTAGATTGGTCCAGAAAAGAAAGTTTCCTCACCACATAATAATCAAAACACCAAACACACAGGACAATAAAAGAATATTAAAAGCTGCAAGGGAAACTCAAGAATCTATGAGAGTGACCCTAGCTAAGATCTTAGCAATGGAGGGATACAGAACCTGAACTGGCCATCTCCTGTAACCAGGTAAGGCTTCCAGTGGAGAGACTGGAACACCAAATCAGTCACATATGCTTCTACCTGAAGTTTGTACTGCCTACAAGATGTGCTGAGGTAAAGGTGGTACATGGGAGTGACTAACCAATAACCAGCCCAGTGTGAGAACCAAACCAGGAGAGGAAGCCCATCCCTTACACTGCCTGGAAGGCCAGGACCCAGGCACTAGATAGTCCGGAAGGAAAATAGGACAGAACCAAACATGCCTGAAAAGGAAAAGAAAGAGACAGAGCGACAGAGAGAGAGAGACAGACGAGAGACAGAGACAGAGAGACAGAGAGAAATCAATGAAATAATTCCAAATGGTTCCTAATGATATGTTGCCTATACTCATGAATTGGTTCTTAGACCAATTTATAGAGAGGCTCACCAAGCCTACTGATGGAAACAGATGCAGAGACCCACAGCCAATTACCAAGCTGAGTTCAGGGAATCTGCAGAAAGAGGAGAAGGAAGAATTGTAGAAGCCAGGAGATGTCAAGGGACACCACAAGAAAACCCACAAAATCACCTCACCTGGGTTCAAAGGGGAATCACAGAGACTGAACCAACAACAAGGCTATATGGGACTGACTGGGCCTTCTACATACATATTACAGTTGGGGTCCTTGTCTTCTTGTGGGACTCCTAACAGTGGGAAAGAGTCTGTCCCTCACTCTTTTCCTGGCTTTTTTGGACTCATATTCCTTGTACTGTTGCCTTGTCCAGCCTAAATAGGAAGGAAGAGTTGTTTAATGCTGCCATGTTTTTGTTTATATCCATGGGAGACCTGCCCTTTTTGAATAGAAATAAAGGAGGAATGGGGGGGGGACGGGACCAAGAAGAGGTGGTGGGACGAGGGCCTGGGAGGAGAGGAGGAGGGGAAACCAGTCAGAATGTAATAAATAAATAATACAGAGGGGGGACAGAATTTTTAAAAGAGAGAAATACGACACTTTTCCCATTTTTATTTAGGGAAGTTTTGTTAAAAGAGGGAGTGAACTGGAGAAAATGGTATTACTCTTATTTACTGGATGCCAAATGGTCTGCAAACCTGTGAGGATTCCCAATGAACAAGGCAAACAGCAGTATTAGCATCAAAAGCCAACCACTGGCATGTAAACCATGTCACTTTCAGAATGAGTAAGCAGGTGTAGAGGCACTTTAACCATAATTTCCACATAATAGGAGCAAATAGACGTGAGAAAAGGAAGTCTTCCTGCTGAGACCGAAAGCAAAAGGACCACAGAGCAGAAACACAGCACCATTGTTGAAATAACAATCAAGATAGTAGGTGACAGAAACAGAAAGAAAATGGGAACAGCCTGGAAAACCTACTTACAGTTAGCATCTGAAGATTTCTTTTCAGAAACAGTTCAAGGCCAACACCTCCAGTGTTCCCACCTTTAAAAGGCAGTGAATAGGGACAGCATTTAGAGACAATCACAATGGTCCAACATTTTACATTCTGTCCTACGTTTTTCCACAATGCAATCTCTAACAAAACGAGACTGTTCTTAACCACCAATAATAGAATCATATGCCTGTATATCCATACACCAACATCTGTATGTGGTATGTACCCAGGCTGGCTTCAAGGGGTTCATGCTGGGAGACCTAAGTCCTTATGAGATTATCTAAGATGAAAACTCTTGTCAGTGGGGTCTGTGGTGTTTCCGCAAGCTGCAGAATATGTCCATGACGGTACCCAACGTGAGTTTCTTACTGAAAAGCAGAAAGCCATTGTGAAAGTACTGAAGGCGAAAGTCCAGACTCAGAAAGCACAACAAAATATGAACTATTTTTAGAATTGCTGTAAAGTGATACAACAGAAACACATTTCTCCACTGTGTATCTGCAAACAGACACTTGTCTAAATTAAGATCAAGAAAGGTAACTTAATAAGCTGAAAATAGAAGGATATAAGAATAAATGGACTCAGGGATGGCTTCCCCTAAAAGAGTTGTGATAAGAAAATCATGGCTTGAGTGAGACCTCAACAAGAACACAAATGTCATTTGATTATCACCCTGTCCAGGCTTTAGAAAACAGAACACAAACGCTATCTCTGTGGAGTTTGGATAATAGGACTTATACACTACAATAAGGTTATAGTCTGGTTCTGTTCAACTTTGAGGTATATCAAATAAAAAAATATGTTCAAAGTATACCACACTATATGAATATTAAGACTATGGGGGCAAGCCTGCATGTCCATCTTAACTCTAAAGTAGGACAGGAAGCTTTGCAGAGTGCAGAATGCAGAGAGGCACCTGTGTTCATGTATCAATAAGATGATTCTCCAATGAAGAAAATGGAAGCACCAGGTGAGAACTAATGCATGGTTTGTGGTCTATGTTAGGAGCAAAATGAAGCACAATACGGAGGCACATTTTCAGGGCGAGGACCTGTAACACAGTTCCACAAAATGACTTGCTCACACCATTAACATAATTCAAAGACCAGGTTATAAGCACCATCTCGAGTGCTTTGCCTACTGTTGGCTGAATCCTCCCGTGTAAGGATGATTTCACCTCTACCCCCCTCCTCTCTTTCCTCTTCCTCCCTCCCCTCGATCTCCCTTTCCTTTTCTCTCTCTCATTTGTCTTACACAGATCCGAGTTCGACCAGGAGAACTGCACTTTCTTGGCACAACCTCTGTCTAATGAGCTCTCTATCACACTGGGGTTCAGGACTTCATCATATAAATCCGAGGGAAGCACAAACATTCCTTCTATAACAAGCAGTTGTGTTAAACTGCTGCTTGGATTTTACATATTAATGAACGTCTCTTGTTAGAAGGGATCTGTTGTTTTTTTCAGTTATTTCATATTGCTCTTTTATTTTACATTCAGTGTAGTTAATAACCTTTTGGCCACTCATTTTTAACCCTCAGCTTTACAAATACTAATTCTCCCCCAGATATCTTACTTTACCCTGTCTTATCGTATACATTGCTTTATGTATACAACCAATTTTGTGAATTCAGTTCCACTAACTACTTAAGAAAATTGAGCATGGTAATTTATACCTAGTTTGTTTAGAAAATAATATTTTAGGAAGTACAGATTTAAAACTGGCCAAGAACAAAATTAGATAATTTAGTCACTCAGTGTACACTTGGCTATTTTCCCAAATCTTATATTAAAGTTAGTTACCTGAGAGCCTTCCTTGACAAGGTGGAAGCGTGTTACCTATTTTGCAAAACAGCTGTCAAAGACTTAAGTTTTAAAATGCGCTGCTAAAAATCTGCTTTTGCCCATAAAAGCTACCATATTTACCACTTTATTTTTTTTCTATTCTAGTACCTTCCTTTGTAAGCAGGTGGCTCACATTTTAAAATTAACAAAATACCACAAATAGATCAAAATGCAAGTGTTTCAGGATCCTAAAAGAAGGAATTTATATAACAGTACAGCCCAATCCAGGCAGAGCTTGCAAGTCCTGATCTGCAGACCATGCTGCAGGGATCAAGTTCCATGGAGAGTCTTCCTTTTATTGCCACCCTCTGTGAAAATCACCAAGGTTAGTTTGCAGGCAGTACTGGCTGTGATGAATGCAGAGAAACAGATAATGCATTTTCATAGCATCATTAACCCCATAAACCTCAAACGCTATGTGAGCCAACCTACAGATTCTGAAGCTAGAGTCTAAGTCTAAGCGCTTTGGCTCTTGGGCCAGCGACCTATTTGAAATTCATTCATCTGAAAGATAATACAATGATAATAATGCCTGAAGCCTAGAGTCCTTACGAATTAAGCTCTTGGCACAGTGTCCTACAACAGTGTAGACTTGAGTTGCAGGCAAAATAACTGACTTGATACAAGCATTCATTTTCTCTCCTTGAAACTATTCCAAGTAGGGCTTACTTTATTTAGTCTGATTCATCTTTTGTTTCAAGGTGCAAAGTCACAAGAACAAGAGAAACAGAAGTGTGAGAGAAACAAGCACAATTTGCGAACGAGAAGGCAAATGATAACTGACTGATGTTAACTGGCAGCAGCCACACAAAGGCAATATGCAAATCAGGTATTATGGCAGCCAATAAGCAATCCTCCTTGGACTGTATAACTGCTCTCCTCCCAATGTGTGGATGAAATAAAGCCAGTGTGGAGAA
This sequence comes from Arvicola amphibius, assembly GCF_903992535.2. Taxonomy (NCBI): domain Eukaryota; kingdom Metazoa; phylum Chordata; class Mammalia; order Rodentia; family Cricetidae; genus Arvicola; species Arvicola amphibius. The sequence goes on along the minus strand of NC_052060.1, from coordinate 21,441,770 downwards.
ATCCTGAAGAATTAGTGGTCCTGCCACAGTGTCAGCAGATGAGCTAGATGGTTCTCCCCATTAAACATTTAGTTCCTACCTTCTTGTCCCATGCACTCAACTGAGCTTTGACAACTCAGCCTGTATTCCTCAGACAGGAAATGGGAAAGATGTTTAGTTTAATGTCTACCTTGAAAAGTGGGGAGTAAAGTGAAAAATAAAAGCTTCTCAACAGAAATAGAAACTATACAAACAGAACAGATCTTCAAAATCACACTATTTGATTTGAAAATACAATAACAGATGCTTGAGGGGTCTGGCAGCCTGCCTGTAATTCCAGCCTCAGAAGGCAGAAATGAGTGAACACAGGGCACCTATGTGCTCAGGGGTTGATGGAGAGAACCTATCCCAGGGAGTCAAGTTCATGAAAGATGATTCCCTAACAGCAGTATTGGGCCTCTCTAGATGATAGATAGATGGATAGATAGATAGATAGATAGATACATAGATACATAGATACATACATAGATAGATACATAGATACATAGATACATAGATAATAAATAGATAGATAGGATAGATAGGCTGATAGATGATTAGATATGTGTACAGATGTGCATAAAACCCACACTCATATAATATGTACAAACACATGCCTCTCTGTCTTTCTCTGTCTCTCACACATACAGAAAAAGAAAATAAAGAGTAGTGCATTTATCACACACACACACACACACACACAGAGAGAGAGAGAGAGAGAGAGAGAGAGAGAGAGAGAGAGAGAGAGAGAGAGAGAGAGAGAGGATGTTCTCCTCTGGATTTATTTAGCAATGGCCACACACCAGTATCTTCTTTTCTGACATAGTTTGTCACTATTTGCTACATTCGTCTTTCCTGACTCACTGTTCTTATTTGAACGCTTTCATCTGTGTGCCACCCATACACACTGTACTGTTTTTGTGTGTTTGTTTGTCTCCCATTAGTGTGTAAAGTTGCTCAGAAAACAAGCTATGCATCATAAACACACAGCATCGCACCTGGTTTATTAGTAGGAACTGAAAAATTGTGGACTGACTAAACTGGATGCATGTGTGAAGTGCTGACATACTAATTTGATGTGTTCCCAGAACAGCTAACCCTAAAGCCCACTAAACTAAAGCCCAGCATTCTAAACCTCCTGCTTACACAGCTTCACCAGAGAGGGGAAAAACAGAAATAAAAGTTTTTGTAGGGCAGATATGAAAGGATAGAATCACCCTTTAGTAAATAATGCCACTTAACAATAAAATGTACTTATTTAAAAGAAAAACAGGTTTTCAAAGTAACTATGAAATTCTGTGTCCAACTTTAAAAAAAAACAATATATGACTATGATTAAGCTTTAACTTAATATTTTAAATTAATAATGGTTATATCTGAACTCACTTCCTTTTCACTTCTATGGCTTTGTGGTTTATATTATAAAGCAAGTGTGTTATTTAGAAAATTAAAAAATACTATTAGTATGAAACAGTATGAATTGAAATTAATTTTGGAACAAACTTAATTTTTGAAGCAGATGTAGGCACACTTTTCTTTCCTGTTTTCAAATTCCCAAATAACCGACACAGAGACTCAATATTAATTATAAATGCTCAGCCAATAGTTCAGGTTGTTACTAGCTAACTCTTTTATTTAATTTCACCCATATTTCTTGTCTATGCCTTACCACGTGACTTAGTACCTTTTCTCAGTATGGCATGCCCATCTTGCTTCTGATGATCCTGACTCTGTCCTTCTTCTTCCCAACATTTTAGTTTGGTTCTTCCCCCTAACGTTATCCTATTCAGCTATTGGCTAATCACCTTGTTTATTAAGCCAATTACAGCAGATATATTCACACAGTGTATCCACAGGCAGATGCCCGCACCTATATATGAAAGGCATTTTGAATTGTCAATGGTATAGAGTTCTCAAATTTCTTTATTCATAATAACCACTGGCTGATGTGACCACAACTCTTCTCATAGCTATAAACTCAGAGTCAGCAGGAGAGAGTCCCAGGCTTGCTCTCAAGCTCCTTGTCTCTCAAGCTGCTTGAGCATCCAGTCAAGCCTGATAGTCATCATGTAAAAAAGTGAGACTTCATGTGCTTAGTTCACAAGAAAGGGCTCTGCCCAATACTTCCATTTAGTGGCTCTGTTATCATGTGGACAGGTGGGGGAAGTAATCAATCATTAAGTTTTGTGAGAACAGGGGTGAAGAAAACTAAGACAGGATGACAGCTGAACACGCTTTTATCCAGATTTGAGGTATGTATTAAACTGAAGGCAATGAATAAAATAGGATTTCTCAGGCTTACTTCAAGTTTATCTTGCTTTTCTACATTTTTAACTGCTAAGGAGTAATTTCTTAAGGGATTACCTCCATTAAAAAACTACCCTCTTATCCCTCTCGCCAGAAATTCTTTCCAAAGCCTATAAAAGCTAATTTTACAACTTAAAGCTAGTTAATCAAACAGATATTCAGGTTCACCTGCCTTTGCTAAGAGTTGACACTGAAATAAGGGCTTATAGGATATGCTTTGCACTGTTAACCATACCTTCTAGCCATTTACCGTCTTTTCTCTTGACTTCTAAAGGCTTAAAACCTCTGTTAGCCTGCCATGTTACTTTTGTTCATTATGTAGCACTTAAACAGTACCCCTTTTATGTTAATAGAATGAACCATTTCTCTAGCTGCGTATGAAGACTCTCAATTGACACTCTTGCAGTTATTAATTTCAGGGTGTCCATTGTTTTTTTTAAATGTAGTTGAATAGTAAATAATATACCACAAAAGCTTTAACCCAATTCCAAAGCCTACGGCAATGATGTAAAGCCAGTGGTGTATTCACTTTTTAAAAAAAAAAAAAAAAATACATCAATCTTATCCTGTAAAAAGAAGATTAAAAGATAGTTCTGTCAGTAAAAACACCCACACTGGAGTCTATAAACCACAGTTTAGAGTATAAGGAGGCAGAGGTGTCAAATTGTCTTCCCATTCTTTTTTGGTTTTGTTTTTGTTTTTCGAGACAGGGTTTCTCTGTAGCTTGGAGCCTGTCCTGGAACTCATGCTGTAGCCAGGCTGGCCTCGAACTCACAGAGATTCAACTTACCTCTGCCTCCCGAGTGATAGGATTAAAGGTTTGCGCCACCATCGCCCTGTTTGTCTTCCCATCCTTGGAGAAAGCCGTGAACTCTGTGTACGTGAGAGACAACAGTGCAGGGGATTCAGTCATCCAGGTATCTTCTCATGTTGCCTATACTGACAAAAGACAAACCCCAAATGACAATAATAATTGTACTGTCATATCATAACATTTTACAATGGGTTTATATGCATGAAACTGAAAATTAATCGAACTCTTAATTATGGTCATTACACTATCCAATAATACCCTAAGGCCTATCATTAGAAAACTAAATAGAAACATAACAGTGCTCATTGGAAAACTAACAGTATTTCTTCAGAGCAGCTACAAAATCCAATATGTGTTAAATATCTGCAAGGACTTGAATAAGAAGGTATTTTCATAGTACAAGAATTGTCGGAGAGCAACTTCGACAAGGATGCCACTTACCAGGGTAGGGGCAAGAAGATTAGAAAAATAAGTAAAGAGAATGAAGACGCAAGTGAAAATAATATAACAAACACTGGATACTATTGGGAGGGAGTTCCAGGGAATACTGAAATTGCCCACATTTAAATTTTTATTTGCTTAAATAACCCAACCCCAAAAGACAGAAGTAAGATTTTTTAAAAAACTGCATTAACATGATACAAGGAAATGAACAGACCAGTTGAAGGAGTGTGAGCTACATTCTTAAATATTCTGTTGCCAGAACAAGACAAGTTAACACTCACACCCTAGACCAAAACATTCTGTAGGGAAACCACTGCCTGGCTAAAATCCATAGTTCTCTCCCTCAGGGAGTAGAAACCTAGTTGGATTCTTAAACTTTTGTTTGAATGTAGAAACAGACCTACTTTTTAATTCCTGAATTACCAAGTCTGGATATTAGCCACACCTGTTGACAATAACCTCGACAGAGCAGAACTCTCTGGTCTAAATCAGGGTGGGACTTATATTTGAGGCAGAAACAAGAGAATAACCTTGAAGGAAGAGAAGCAAGTTCCAACTCTAAGATCTTTAGTCAAGACAGAATGAACCCACGCCTATGGGCCCTGTCAAAGAATTATCCTCCATTTCCAGAGAAATACTTATTACTTGCTTTTTTTTCTCAGCTTTCTTTCTCCACTCAAACACAGTTCAAGACTTGCTACCTTGGGAAGGCCAATGTCACTTCCTCCAGCAATTAACTAAACTAATCCCTCACTGGTTGCCCACGGGCTCAGTCCCTGTAGACTGAAATGTTCTTCCTTGGACAGGAATGTTGTTATCAGAGAAAACAAGAACCCCCACTGATCCAGAAGTTAAGAACTGCTGTCTCACCACAGTGGCCCTGAGCCAGCAGGAAAAGGAGCACAGCACTGTTGGGTGGCACACTCATAGAAAATCACCATGGAAAAAACAGACTCCTGTGCCACCAAGAATTGCAGATTTATGAAGGTATCTCTCAAGATGAACACGCTCTGTGATTGTAGTCCGTCAAGGAAATCATAACAGTTCAATTGAGGCACGGTTATGAATAGCTCAGACCCTGTAGGAACAAACATGGGGGTCATTGCACTAAATAAAATGTCGAAATAACGGAGATGCTTTTGGAAGGCGAGTGGAGTACAAAATGGGTACTCAGAAAAGCCTTGGGAGAGGATTTAGGTGAACTTAGCTGCTTAAGATGTACCCAGAGAGCTAGAAATGCATTATTTATGGTTGTGTCCCTGATAATGTTTCCCAGAGGATTGGCTTTGTGAGTTAGTGGACTTGGTGAGATAGATCACCCACAGCATGGGCAGATGTCATCCAATCATCCGGGGACACAGGACAGAATCAAAGAGAGAAGTGATTTGTTTTCTCTCTCCTGGAGCTGGGACCCATTATTCCTCTTGTCTTTGGGCAACAGATCCTAAATTCTCTGACCTCAGGATTCCAGGGCTTATGTTATCAGTTTCCTCAGTTCTCAACCTTTTATTTCAAACTGAGAATGAAACTATCAACTTGCCTGGTTTGTGAGCCTACCGTTTCTGGATTCTTGGGACTAACTTATGACAGCATCTATAATCATGTGAGTCAAATGTCCTAGTAAACTCCTTTATGCCTATCTATATGTTCAGATTCTCTTTTGACTTAAACTAAGGTTATATCCTAGGAAAATCCTTAAGTGGAGCACATCATAATTCAAACAAGCATTTAATACATTTAAGATACTGACCAGCAGAGCTTTTGAACATTTTACAACAGAGAGTTGCTGTTTACTTTCATGATCATGTGGCCCACTAAGAGCTAGAGATAACCGCCATGACCCAGCATCTCAGGAGAACATCATACTGTACATTACAGCCCAGAAAAAAAGAGCAAAATCCAAAGTTTTAGTATAGTTTCTATTGAGGAGTTATTTAGTACATTATCTCTATTCTGAAGTTGAAAACCAGTAATCAAACCATAGCAAGTTAGATCCATGCATATACTTAACTAGTTCTGTATTTTAAAATAACTCTGATTAGATCAAGATTATTCCTGTAGTGCCTTAAATGAGAAGTGCCCCCCCGTAGGCTTATGTATTTGAACACTTGAGCCCAGTTGTCTGAGCTTGTGGAACCTTTAGATGGTGTAGCCTTGCTGGAGAAAATATAACACTGGGTTAGACTTTAAGAGTTTTTAGTCTAAGGTCACACCTTTCTCACATTCTGCCAGCTTCCTGCTCTGTTGGAGACTAGCTTCGACAAGGATACCACTTACCATGGTAGGGGCATGAGGATTAGAAAAATAAGCGAAGAGAACAAAGATGCGAGTGAAAATCATAAAATAGAACCATAAGATAGTACCAGCGGGAGTTCCAGGGAATACCGAAGTCGCCCACGTTTAATTTTCCATACACGTTTTACCCCAATACAACAGGGGGAAGAACACAAAAGACTGCTTTAAGATAATACAAAGGACTACTCAAACAGTTACTTGTTTCAATACTTTAGACATCAGGTGATTAATTCCTAAGAAAAACATTCTACTGTTTTGGCAGTAAATTCACCCTAGACCAAGTATTCTGAGGGAAACCACTCCCTAGGTCAAACCTAATTCAAAAGAAGGAGCAGAAGTATGCTTGAATTCTCTGACCTTTAGTCATGGTGGAGTGGATCTACCTGTATGGTCCATTTGAATGGACAAAACACCAAGTAACCACATCCTAGGTCAGGGGCTGTAGCCACACTTCTTGTCAACAATTTTGAGCAAGTTAAAACTCTCTGACCTTGCCGGGCGGTGGTGGGCGCACGCCCTTTAATCCCAGCACTCGGGAGGCAGAGGCAGGCGGATCTCTGTGAGTTTGAGGCCAGCCTGGTCTACAAGAGCTAGGTCCAGGACAGGCTCTAAAAAAAGCTGCAGAGAAACCCTGTCTCGAAAAACCAAAAAAAAAAAAAAAAAAAAAAAAAACAAAACAAAAAAAACTCTCTGACCTTCAGACAAGGTGCAGGTAGGCTTACATTTTTGGGGGCCTCCTCACTGCGCTTACCTGTTGCCATGCCTTCCCCCACCAGAGTGAACTCTTCCTCTAGAGCTGTAGCCCAAAATAAACTCTCCTACAAGTTGCCTTGCTCATGGTCTTCCCTTACAGCAACAGAGAAGTTACTGATAGAATTCTCAGAAAATACCAACGCCGTAGGAGCAGGGATTTTTTTTCCATCACGTCAGCTCTTGTTCTTTTGAAGGCTACATAGTATCAGGTATTCAGTAAACACTTGGAAGAGAATTTTGTACATAAAAAAATATGCAGTGCTTCACAGAGAGAGAATACACAACATATAGTATGATGACAGAATTAAGTTTTTTACAAACATATTAACAAATGTTTAAAGTTAAAAGAACTATACAGTAAAAAAAAAAAAAATACCAAAAAGAAAAGAAATTCCTGGCAGGAAGAATTGCTCCCAACTAAGAGAATCTGTACAGCAGAAACACAGTTAATTAAGCTGGCGTTTTCACAATGTATAATAAAACAAAGCACTATAAGTGGAAGTTATTACTTTACATAATCACATGGATAAACCACACAATTATAATGCTGAGAAAAAGAAATGGGACCCAGGGGAACACACTATGTATGTAAAGTTCATAAACCAGGTTGCTGATTCTTTTGTGCTAGTCTTGAGGTGCTTACCTCTGGAAAAAAAAAAAATGAAGAGATTAGGACTGAAAAAACAAATACAATGATACTGGCAATGTTTTGTCTGGATCTGGTCATGGCCCTCTAATAATTCATTGTGCATGTGGCCTTGTATTAATCAGCTTTGTTTTTGCTATGGTAACCTCCTCAACATCTCTGTGCTCAAGCAATGACCAGTTTTCTGCTCCTTTCTTCTATTACATGAGAGGTTTGGCCTATTATGATCTCCTGTGTTAATTTAGCCTTTCCTCAGTCTTCATTCCAGGAATCTTCTCTTCTGGGACTCAAGCTGAAAAAGTAGTCCCTACTGGGGAAATGCTTTCCATATGAACAGGGTTCAGAAATTCAAAGATGAGAGAGGAACCTGAGCATTTAGTTGCATAATAATTTTATGGTCCAAAGTACTGCATAACTTGTTCAAAACTTAGTTTGATTTTCATGTATTTGTTTGAGTCATTTCCACATGCCATGGGCTACATTCAAACTTCTCCAACACCCATATTGTGTGTTGTGTTTATCACCTTCAATGGGAACAAACCTTCAGTCCTTTTAACCTGAGCCATTTTCTCCAGAAAATAAAGCTTTATTTTACAGATATAATTAAGGTCCTAACTCAGTTGCTTTTGAATTCCTCAAAAATGAAATTATCCTTAGTTAGGTTGAGGCCAACTTGAACTAGAACTTTCTCCTGAGATCAAAATCTCTCTAGAATGACCTCAAAGAAATAAGCTAGTCATTCTGCAAAAGCCTGGTAGAGTATCACATGATGAGGAAGTCACAGCCAGAACACTTATTATGAAAGATGTCCCCATCTGACATTAAAATGAAAGGGGAGCCAGGTGGTGGTGGCACACACCTTTAATCCCAGCACTCGGGAGGTGGAGGCAGGCGGATATCTGTGAGTTCGAGGCCAGCCTAGTCTACAAGAGCTAGTTTCAGGACAGGCTCCAAAGCTACAGAGAAACCCTGTCTCAAAATACAAAACAAGAAAAAAAAATGAAAGGGGGACCCTCAGATACACAACTTCAAAGAACTAAACTCTTGAGAGTAGGAGGAAATTAACTGCTACAGAAATCATGTGATCTTCCAGAGGAGCAAAACTGTTCTGTGTCTCAACTTTCACCTCTATGTATGATTTTGGCAGTGTCGGCTGCCTAAATTTTTAGTAAACTGCCACACAGTGCCACTTCTGGTCCTATTCAAATTGGTTAGGTAGTAGATCTCAAAGTTGAATTTGTATTACACCACCTGAGATGTGTGTTGACTGACGAATCTGATTCCTGAGACTCTAAGCCAAAGTGTGTGACGCCACAGCTGCTGATCTAGAGACGACCAGGACTATATATGAGAACCACTATTTCATCCTTGCTACACTTCCCATTTCTTTTCTCTCCAGGGCCGTGGGTAGGACTCTGCCTTGTTTTTCATACGCAAGCACTCTATCATTGTATCCCATCTGAGCCATTACTTTAAACGCACTCAGCAACAAACTATAATACAGTAAGAACATATACAACTGATAGAAGGGAATGACTATTTCCTTTCATAGTAAAGATTTTCACAAGAGAGAGTGAGATCTCATTAAGTGACATTTATTAGTCCTAATACCTGATTTTCATTAGGCTGCCTCATCCTTATTATGCCTAGGACTCTTGAATACATTGCTCATTTCATGCAGGCAGAGGCATTTGCTTCTTCCCATGTTGCAAAGCACACCCTCATGTTCCTACTATGCTCATTTTGCTGGTCTGATTTAAAATAGAAACAGTAAGAATATCCTATCCAACGTGGATGCTTGAAATTGATAAGATGCTGTACTCTACACTCTAAGAGATCAATAAATTGAAACTGAACTGATAATGTGGGGAAAGTCCGTAATATCCCTATTACTGCTACCTAAATAAAATTTATTTAAGAAATGAATAACGTCCACTCATAATAACATCATGGGATGTGGTCATTCATCTATTTAGTATTGAGTTTATTAGCTGGGCCAAAACACCATGGCTCTAAAAGACATTATATATACCAAGAATACAACAAATACTTAGGTTTTTATGTTTGACATTCCTATTCAAACACAAAAATCACCACCTTTTATTGTTATTTCTTCAAAGGATTTTCTTTTTCTCGACAGAAGTGCCTCTTTTGATGCTGGCAGCTTTGTAGTAACTGCAGAGTGGCAGGAACTACATCATTTAATGAATATTCATATCAAATTGATGTTTATAACATTTTTCATGTCAGTACTCTTCAACCTTTCTTCAACACACACTCTGAGAATTACAATGAATTCTTGAAATACTGGAAAAAATATTTCCAACCTCTAGTAGGTTCTAAACTACATTTTAAATTATAAATCCTTATAAGGGAGAGATAAGGAATACTCATTAGTAAGAGAGAGACAGATGACAGGCAAGTGACATACTAATTTGCATATGAACATTCAGAATAGATTAGCTCCTCCAACAGAGGTGAGGGTTTCTCTCTTTCTGTTTATTGGGATGTTTTCTAATTTTAGAATAATATTTAATGCAAAATAGACACCCAGAATGACTGAACAAACCCATTAATTGTGTGATGTCAAAGATCAATCAAGACTTTGATTGTCATATTTTAAAAAAAAACACAGCAATGATCCTGTGATTCGAGAATCAACAATCTGAAGTGTGTGATTGGCTGGGATTCCTAATGTATTAAGTTTCTCAATATAAAAGTGAAAATGCAAAATCTTGATATTCAGATGGCTACAATATGACATGGGAAAAACATACAAATCATTCTGCTGTGATATGGAAAACACTCTAGAATTTCAGAACAATTGAACACCCTACAAAAGCATAATGTATGAGTATCATCTACTACTTTGGAGGGCATTTCAAGACAGGGTTTCTCTGTGTATCACTGGCTGTCCTAGAACTCACTCTGTAGACCAGGCTGGCTTCGAACTCACAGATATACTCTGCCTCCCTGAGTACTGGGATTAAAGGCATATGCCACCACTGCCCAGCTATCTAAAACTATTAAGGTAGAAATAATTGAATAGCAACGCATATTAGTCAGGTTTCTCTAAAGAAACATAACTGATAGAATTCACACACACACACACACACACACACAGAGAGAGAGAGAGAGAGAGAGAGAGAGAGAGAGAGAGAGAGAGAGAAATGCACTCATGCACACACACAAAATTTATTAGAGTGGCCCAAGGCTATGGTCTGGCTAGTTCAACAATTGCTGTCTCCATGAAATGCCAAGAATCCAGCAGTTGTTCGGGCCACAAGGCAGGATGTCTCAACTGGTTTTTGGTCTATATAGAAGCGCTAGAAAAGTAGATTCTAATGTCAATGAATGAATGCTTTAGCGACAGGATAGATGAACTTGCTGTCCAGATTGAGAACAAATATGCAAACAGCAAAACATTCTATTTTCCACGTCCTTTATGTGGGCTGCCACCATGAGTGGCCTGGGTTTTAGGGTGGGCCTTCCTGAAATGGTCCAGATTAAGGGTAAGTCTTCTCAACAATCCAATTTAGAAATACCTCTCATGTGTGTGCTCAGATGCTTGGGTTTTAATCAATTCCAGATATAGTCAAGTTGATAACCAAGATTAGTCCTCACACAACCCCAAAGAGAAAATGTGGCCACATTAAATTTCAAAGGTCGGGGACAATGGTAAACTGTGAGTGTTGAAGTCTTTAACTTTAATATAAAGCAAGGAACACATTATCATATACTCAACTAAAGCCAGTTTTATGAAACAATAGCCAGCTTTTATCATTTTCATAGTTTTAATATTTTCTAATCTTTTTTAATCTATATTTAATTTCTAGTCAAAATGCATTGCTTCAAGGTCCATTTGTTTGATAAACATTCATTGGGTTTTGTCACTAGATAAATGTGAGGGTATCCCATTACAATGGAAACCCTGTCTAGATAAGAAAGTAGTGTAAGAGTTCCTACTGACCTTCAGTGCTGAGGCAGCTGTGATCTGGATCCTGTTCCTACTCCAAACTACTCCACGTGGTAGAATAAGCAATGAATTCCCTCTCTATGGCAAGCCAAGATGTAGCAAAGGGAGTGTCCTCCCTATGCTCTATATTTGTGGCCTTATCATCATCCCACCTACAAGAAAAGGGGAAATGAAACTATTCTCGTTTCTGAGAAGATCTTGAATTTAATCTATGCTTGAATTTTCCAGAGTGCTCCCGCAGGACATTGTCATACTTAACAAAACTTGGGTTCTTCGACTAGATGAAGATATGATTGTTTATCCTCAACAGACCAGTCAAGATCGCTCACTGAATCATTCCCAGGTGTCCTTGTTCTCTGCTAGAAACTGCAACAGAAGTCCAAATCACACAGCATTTATCTTGCTTAGAAAACAAGTAAATTAATTAATTATAAATAGTTAAAACAAAATCTACGAAGGTACGCACTAGCATCTTGGATTTGAAAATATTAGACAAGGAAGGCCATTCCAGTCAGGCCACTGATGTGAAGTGATAAAGAGGGATTCTCTTCCCGACTTTGGCAACACCTAAGTGCATATGTGACCCAGGAGAGAACTCTTGGTGTCAGAAGGCCAGGATATCTTGATACCCCTGCCATGAGATGACATGGAAATTCCCTGAAGTGTCTTGATTCTCCCAATCAGAGAACAGGGAATCCCCTCTGAAGCGCGATTACTAAAAATCCACAGAGAGATATTGGGGTTCAACTTCAAGATCCAAAAAGCAAAACAGCCAACCCACTGGCTCTTACCTTGACCTCAGTCTGAAATGGCCATCCTGCAACCAGGAATCTCAGAATGAGACTGTGTGAGAGCTGTCTCCTTCCATTTTAAAAAAAAAAAATACTTTCTAGTTATGGGATTAAAGGCGTGCACTACCCGGTTTCTGTGGCAAACTAGTGTGGCTACTGGGATTAAAGGTGTTTGTCACCTCTGCCTGGTCTGTATGGCTGACCGGTGGGGCTGTTTTACTCTCAGACCGTCAGGCAAGCTTTGTTTATTAAAATACAGTTGAAATGCCACTACACCCCTCAAGTGACGTGATCTTATGGATTCTTGTGAAGCTCATTTGTGCAAGCTATGTGAAGAATGGTTTAGTTAGGGGTGTGGCTAGCTACAATGGAATTCCTTCAGAGACTGATTGCCAGGCTAGAGAGACTCCCTCATCTTCAGTGGAATTGGATCTTTCTAATAAAAAAATGGAGAAACGAAATTTTGTTTAGAATATTTTTACAAGAAATCACAAACACATGAATTAAAATTCGAGTTAATAATAAACACATTCTGAGTCAGGGAGATGGTTCAGTAGGAAAAACTCTCACAGCCAAACCTGGAGACTGGAGCTGGATCCCCAACAACACATGGTGAGAAAAGCGCCAACTTTCTCAGCTGTCCACAGGCGTACCACGGCATTTATGTGTGTACCACGGCATTTATGTGTGTACCACGGCATTTATGTGTGTGCACACATACATAAACTCCATGTATTTAATTAATTAAATAACTTTTAAAAAACCAAACACTTAACACATTCAAAAGGGGAAAAACTAGCTTGAGGACAGTGTGGGAGAAGTATACGCTAAGTGAAAGCCTCGTGTGTGTTACGAAAGTTTCACGTTTATAACTAAGCTCATGTCCTATTCTGGGCATTATCTGTTCGAATAAGCTAAGGTAAAAAGGAAGAATACCTGCTTTAAGGATTTTTCCATTGTAGGTTGCTGAGCCCTGACTATTGAAAATAATGATATAAAATTTAACTAAGATAATTAAATCAAAAATGGCAATAATTATCAGGTTTCACATTAGGATTCCCTGGGGAGCTTAAAAAACTAGATGCCTACATTCCCCTGAGTGATTCTCACTTAATTGGGTCGAGGTAGACCCTGCTATAGGTATTTCAATAAAGTTCCTTGGAGGATTCTAATGAGCCACCAGGACTGAGAGTCCTGAGTTTAGAAGTACAGCTGAGGATTTCACATCAATAAACCTATTTCATTAATGACATTAATAGAGAGAAAGGGTGAAGAAATTCTACCACCACGAAGTTTAGTGTGGGTACAAAAGTACTTTAATACAGGAAAGCAAAAGCCCATTTTCTTTTGTGGGAACAGTTTTTAAACTTGGAAAAATATTATTCTTGTTAAGGAAGGGTTTAGTCATTTAAAACCTTTTAACTTATCAATTTTATAGGTATGGGTATTTTGTCTGTATCTTTGTCTGTGCACCACATACCTACTTGGAGCTCCTGGAGGTGAGAAGAGGCAACAGGTCCCCTGGTACTGGGGTTAAAGCCACCCAAGTAGTCTAACCTGGGTCTTCAGGAAGAGCAGCCAGTGATCTAAATTACTGAGCCATCTCTCCAGCTCCAAAAGCACACATTTTTATACTATCGTATTTCTGTTATAGACAATGAAAAGAGATTAATAACTCCTGCTTGATTGACAGAAAAAAAAATAAAATAACTGAGAATGTGGACATCAATTCCGCCGTTACAATGAGACGTATCAGCGTTTGAAAAGTGAATTACAGCTGGGTGGTGATGGTGCACGCCTTTAATCCCAGCACTCGGGAGGCAGTGGCAGGCGGATCTCTGTGAATTCAAGGCCAACCTTGCTACAAGAGCTAGTTCCAGAACAGGTTCCAAAGCTACGGAGAAGCCCTGTCTCAAAAAAACAAACAAACAAAAAAGTGAGTTGCATTGGAAGAGTAGTCAAAAGATAATTCCTTCATTTCTCCAAGAAAATATTTATGCATACATACATGGATTTATGTGTGTCTGTACGTGTTTATATATACTGATTACCTGATGCACTCAACGGTAAGGATTTGAGAGTATCACATGACTGATGGTAATTGCTCTTTAGTTTGAACCATAGAATTTTCAGACTAGAACTTAAGTCAAAGAAGCTATTCTCCAGAAACACAATAGTGGGTGATTGGGCATTCTATTGCCACAGCAGTTCTACTACTTGGCCTGAATCTTTCAGCCCATTGGGGATCACTTTGGACCCAGAGCCGAGGTCTGGTATTGTTAGGTTTTCACTTTGCCCCACTTACACATTCTTTGTATCCTTACTCCAGTTAGAACAGAGAGCTTGATGAGTTACAAGTGTCAGGGGAAGGGATGTGAATTGTGCCACAGTAGTGGTGGGGATCCGATGCAGGAAGCAGAGACACATAGTTGAAGTGGGTGTGTCTGCTTCAAGAAAGGTTGAAATCGAAAGAGAGTGGGAGACAAAAGAAAAGAGCAAGAACTGAAAGAATCCCGGAATAACAGAGCGGACGTAGAGAGTCTGTGAAGGAGACTCTTGGCGAGCGTCCGCCCTCAAGAGGCGGGATGACTAGCGGGGACTACAAATCCCAGCAGCCCCCGGGACTCCGATCCGCTCGCCCCAGCGCGCAACGCATGCTGGGGGCCGGCTGCCGCGGCCAAGATGTCGCTGATCAAGAAAAGAAAGCTTGAGTCGGGGGGCGGCGGCGCCGGAGGGGAGGGAGCTGAGGAGGAAGATGGCGGGGAGCAGGAGGCAGCCCCGCCACGACCCAGGAGGACTAAGCGCGAGCGAGACCAGCTGTACTACGAGTGCTACTCCGACGTCTCGGTCCACGAGGAGATGATCGCCGACCGCGTCCGCACCGACGCCTACCGCCTGGGCATCCTGCGGAACTGGGCCTCGCTGCGAGGCAAGACCGTGCTGGACGTGGGCGCGGGCACCGGCATTCTGAGCATCTTCTGCGCCCAGGCCGGGGCCCGGCGCGTGTACGCGGTGGAGGCCAGCGCCATCTGGCAACAGGCCCGGGAGGTAGTGCGGCTCAACGGGTTGGAAGACCGCGTGCACGTCCTGCCGGGCCCCGTGGAGACGGTGGAGCTGCCGGAGCAGGTGGACGCCATCGTGAGCGAATGGATGGGCTACGGACTTCTGCACGAGTCCATGCTGAGCTCCGTGCTCCACGCGCGGACCAAATGGCTGAAGGAGGGCGGTCTCCTCCTGCCATCTTCCGCGGAACTTTTCGTGGCCCCGATTAGCGACCAGATGCTGGAATGGCGTCTGGGTTTCTGGAGCCAGGTGAAGCAGCACTACGGTGTAGACATGAGCTGCCTGGAAAGCTTCGCCACGCGCTGCCTGATGGGCCACTCGGAGATCGTGGTGCAGGGGCTGTCCGGCGAAGACGTGCTGGCCCGCCCTCAGCGCTTTGCCCAGCTCGATCTGGCCCGCGCCGGCCTGGAGCAGGAGCTGGAGACCGGCGTGGGCGGGCGCTTCCGCTGCAGCTGCTACGGCTCGGCGCCTCTGCACGGTTTTGCCATCTGGTTCCAGGTGACCTTCCCTGGAGGGGACTCGGAGAAGCCCCTGGTGCTGTCTACCTCGCCTTTCCACCCAGCCACTCACTGGAAGCAGGCGCTCCTCTATCTGAATGAGCCGGTGCCGGTAGAACAAGATACGGACATTTCAGGCGAGATCACTCTGCTGCCCTCCCGGGACAACCCCCGACGTCTGCGAGTGCTTCTGCGCTACAAAGTGGGGGACCAGGAGGAAAAGACCAAAGACTTTGCTATGGAGGACTGAGCGCTGCCCTTTTCCCCATCCACCTTCTTCGGAAGGTCGGAAGAGAAAAGGAGATCTCCTGTGCAAGTAGGGGACATATTTGCCCCCTTTACCTCACCGTTTCTGGGGAAGGGAGAGTGACTTCAGTCTTCATTTGAGGACATTCTCCTGGCAATGTTTATTTAAAAAGTGAGCCTTTCTGACCAAGGACTGGTGCAGTGTGCCTGTTAATGAGCTTTTAAGCCTGGAAAGCATGAAGTATCAAACTTGTATTTTGGTTCCTTTTGTTTCCCTGTGGGGGCGGGGCGGGGGGGGATAAAATGTGATTTTTATCCACGCGCTAATCTGACACTTCATCTCTCAATATGAAACTGGGAAAAAGGACAAAATAGTTTGATTAGATTTCAGAAATTTCAAGTATGATTTTTAGGGCTTTTTTTTTTAAGTCTGAATTCTCTCAAGTCCTAGGTGCCCGTGGAATATGGATGGGACCTGTGCTTATTTTCTGAGTGAAAGTCACCTGTTAGTAAGGATCTGGGGCACACGGGAACTACTTTTAATAACCCTATTCTCGTTACTCTAAATCCATAGGGTACTAAATTTGATGAACACAATAATAATCTTAGTAAAGTGACTAATTGTACAGCAGTTCTGAAGTAACAAGAGAAAAGTCTGAAAGTGAAATAGTATGGCTTGAATATCCTTATTTTTACTTTTAAGACTGAGCCAGGAAAATTTCATATATATTTTAGAAAGAATATGATTCTTGTAAAGCAGGCTGACAGAGAGGATTGCTGAACCTAGCCCAGGGGCGTATTCTTTACTTGTTGCGCGTTGTTTAAACTCACTGGGAAGGAACATAAGTGTCCTACTTACAGGCTCCTTTCTTCAGTTCTTTTTAGTTCAGCCAAATGTGAACGTGGTGAATTTGGGGAAATCGCTTATAATGAAGTGTGAGTCATGTTATCCGATTTATTTTACTGACGTTTCTTCCCTCATTTCTGTGGCAAATAAAATGGCATTCTCACTTTTTATAGTTGAGGTCTTTAGACGTTTTGTGTACCCTGTGAGTTTGTGATGATGCTGTTCCCTTCTTACTGGTGTCAGTTCTTACCTGACCGCTCATGTAGAACACATTGAGGACTATCCAGATTATGATCAGAGTACTTTTGAGATCTGGCTTTGGAAGGTTTGACAGAAAACAGCTCTGAAAACTGGTCATCTTGAGTACTCTTGAATTTTAATTTTTTATAACCGTGCTTCTGTTTTTGGCTTTTTGAATTCACTGTGTATTAAATTGCGAAAGTATTAAAGCTAATTTTCTGAGCTCTGTTTTGAAGGGAAACATATAAATTCAAAACTCAGTTTTATGAAATAGTCAAGCACCCCAGTAAAATCTCCACATTTTGATGTTAGAATACTTAGCATACTTAGGAGGGCTTGGTTTAGAGATTTACAAATGAATTCCTTTGGGGTCTTCCGTGTTTGTAATCAAGCTTTCACCCAGAGTGATTGCTGGTGGTTTTGTTTGACCTTTCCATAACAATTCCCTTCGTATTTAAAAGTCTTATGTGGAACCCCTCTTTTCTGCATACTTTGTAACTACAAGCACTATATTCAAAAACAGGAAAACTGGGGACGGCGTGAGAAAAGACCAGACTTTCCTGATTGGGCAAAAAAGTTTCAAAATTCTACTTACATTTTTTCAAAAAAAAAAAAAACAAATTAGAAGAAGGCAGGAGCTGAAGCAGACACTAAAGATAGGAAGGAAGTGCGGTGTGTGGTGCTTAAGAACCTCTTCCTGGAGCCAGAAAACCCAGCACACTCTTCTGTGTCTTCAGGCACCTCTTCTACTCTGCCCCCTACGCCCACCCCACATCAAACACTGGCGTCTTTTTTTTTTTTCCTTTCAAAGCCCTCCTGCAAACTGGAGATAACAGTAGTACCTACTCCACAAACAAGTGGGTATCCGAGTAATTAATATAGGTAGCCTAGAAGAAGGCTCTCAGCACCATGATGCTGAGTTGTGTAAGAGGCAAACCTAGAGCAGTCTGAGGCTGCATACAAAATGTGCTGCGGAATAAACACTCATTTTGTTTTTCTTTTCTTTTCCAGGCACTGTGACGGTATCAGCATGGCTATACGAGAGGAACAGTGTATGCCACTGAGGACCAAAGGGTCCAACCGAGCACGGCCTTTAGGATGAGCACCCTAGGGAGGGCTGAAAGCCTGCATTGTGTGACACCCAGGCACTGTCTGATGTGTTCTGTGGATTGGGACTGGTAATGTGGGAGCCCTTAGGGCTCCAGGCCTGGAATACCAGACCTAAGAGAGAGCATCACGGTCAGGGTCACCTCCCTCCCTCACAGCTTGCAGTTACTTAGCCCTGTAGGTTTTTTTTTTCTTTTATTAAGCCAGTGAACATAGTTGCTACAAGTACAATCTAATAGTCATATTATGATAGATTTGGAATCACAAACTAAAAGAATGTGAACACTGCGCTCTAATATATCACCACCACTAGAGATATACCATGATAGGATGGTTGAGTGTAAGGAAGAATGACTGTTATTTACACATGTAAAAAGGTTTCTATAGATAACAATTTGCCTAAAGTTACATAGATATAATTCTTTCTTTGTTTGCATTGTGAGATGGGATCACATGTAGTGTGACGCTATCTTGGAACTCACTACATAGCTAGCGTGACCTTGGACTTTTGAAGATCCTGCCTCCACCTTCCAGATACTGGAGTTAACAGCTCTGTGCCACTGTGCCCAGCACACAGCTAATTTTTGGCTGTTAGGTCTAGGCACAATTCTTTGTCTTCCTGAACCTAAACGAAAATTTCCTTTCGTTATATTAATCCTGCATACTTCAGTTGAGAACAGAACACTACAGACCATCTGAACGGTAACAACAGTTTAATTATTGATAATAAGAAAGTGTTTAGTGCTAGAGAGTCTCACAGGTGACCCTAATACTGCCTGGGAAAACCCTCTTCCCTGTGTAACGCCCTGAGTTTGACAGCAGGCACTCATTGGGAAAGCCCCTAGTTTTCCTTCCCAAACAGTTAATCAAAGGTGACAGACACTCTGGGGTCCCTAGAAAACTGAATCCATGACAGTAGCAAAGACAAGTGAACTCCTTGTCATTTTGGCAGAGGGGCAGCTGATAGAGCTAAAGGAGATACAAAAAATGGCAATGGCGTAAGAGTTCAAGAAGGCAGTTGTGAAAGGTCTGCTGCCAACAGCTGCCAGCCCTGTGTTATCCCCACAGTTTACACTACCCAGGGCCTAGGAGAGGTGGCTCCTAGGGGGCATTTACAGCACAGGCCCACGCCACCCATGTGCTCATCTATGTATGTTTCTCCGTTAATTTTATTATTAACAATTACATAGTATTTAAGCACCGTAATAAATAAGTACATCCTCCTCTCAAAGATCTAGGATACGTTGGGGACAAAAGAGTAATATCAGCTTTTTGCATGCACCCATAAGCCGAGGAAGCCTTTCCTTTCTAGCTCCGAACTCTGCTGAGTGAACTTGGAGAGGCAGCTCTCATCCTTTAAGTCTCTCCAAGGATTGATATAAATCCTCTTCTTACCAACAGGTAGATTGTGAACACCTGGAAAACTTGCCCATCTGATAGTCTCAAATTAGGCAGTATTTTCCAAAATATTAGTCTGTTCCATCACAGACAAAGTATATTAAGAACGTGATCCAAATCTAAACCAAATCTGTATCTATCCATGTATGTCTGTGTATCTTTCCCAGCTTTCTACATGATTTCATTTCCCATGCTCCAGTTTGTGATTTGTCCTTTGACTTGTAATAAAGCTTACATGTTTTGTTGGAATTTATGTAACCTGGTCTGTTCTTTGGGGCTTTAAAATACTATTGGAAGACTGGAGTGACTGTGGTTGAATACTTGACTAGCCCAGGCTAACCCCAGAATTTGATACCCAGCACTGCAGAAAACAACAGACTTTCTGGAGTAACTGGGTGCAGCTCTTTTTAAGAAGCTCCCTGCCACAAAACACTTAAGTGGTCTTTATGGCTAACCAACAACATGCTTCTTGTTGGTGGCAAGGACCTTAAAACTGCATGAGTTGTGGCAATAAACATGGCTCCCGCCAGTACCTCCACCATGAAGCTAGACTCTCAGAAAGCTAAGGAATGGGGTGGGTCAACCTGTCGAAGCCACGGCTTTAATTCTAGCCATATTGCTTAGCAAATTAAAGACTCTTGTGGTCAGAAAAAGAGAGATATATAGTAAAGATAGATTCAGACGAAGAAAACCTCTAAACGGATTACAGGATGTTTAAAAATATATGTGAACTTGGGAGAAAAAAGAAAAAAGGATCAAGTTTTTTAAAAAGGAAGGAAGGAAGAGTAGTTGGGTGTAGTGGCACACACCTTTAATCTCAGCACGTGGGAGGCAGAATCAGGCGGATCTCTGTGAGTTCAAGGAGAGCCTGGTCAACAGAGTGAGTTCCAGTACAGCCAAAGATACATAGAGAAACCCAACCCTGTCTCAAAAAAAATAAATAAAAATAAAAAGAATTTAAAATAAAGCAATGTAAAGATGGAAAATACACAAGAGAATCTGGATACTGTGTGTTATTTTGTTGTCTTTGAATAATTTGATGGCTGAGGAAGAAGCAACAGTTGTGAAAAGACATTTGATTATAAATGCTGCTGTTTTAATCCAATATATGTATTTTGAAAATGCCTTGACTTCAAAATTTAAGTCAAAAGATATGTTACTTTGGAGAAGAGGTTTAGCTTTTGTTTCCACAGGAAATGAGAGGCTGTGGGTTTATTCTGGGTTAAGAATAATAAGGTTTGACCAAGGAAGACCCCCTGAAAAATCTCTGACACAAGCAGATGGCCCGGATGACCCAACATTTCCGAGGACCTCTGTTGGACGTTCCTCTGAGTTCTACACCCAGAACAGCCTCAAGACTGCTTTTCAGTGCCAAGTCTCTTGAAGGGCAGTAGAGTGGAAAGCCAACTGCGGGTGTCTATAACGTCATATGCTTCCGTGTGAATTCATTTGCTTCAACGTTTTCCAGAAAAGAGAACAAGGAAGGAGGAATACAATTTCTGAGCGAGGAAGCAAATGGTCGAGTACAGATGCCTGAATTCAGGGGCAGGTGGATAGAGGACCACAGCCATTTTCCAGTGGCATGAAAACACCTTGGGGCCAGCGAAGCTTAAAGCTAAGATTAGTATCCCCATTACACACCTTCCCCCAATCACTGATACCTTAGGATTTTTCTGAAACTATCTATAGAATAGCTGTGCTTAGATTCGTGGCCTATTGTTGTTTACTTAGATATATAACAATCTGGTACAAATAAATTCAAATTTATTTTATTTGAATTCTGATCTCATTACACTATGTAGTCCAAACTGGCCTAGAAGTTATAAACCCTCTTTTTCAGTTTATTTCCTAGGTCTATTTGAGGACTCCTGTATATCAGAAATACTCAGTCTTGTCAATGAAATCTTTCAAGTTCTATGTGCAAACTAACAATGGAGGATACAGAGTAGTGTAATTACTAAGCTTTAATTTAAACACAAGATTTATTCTAGATTATACACATTGTAATGATATATATTAGCATAGTAATTATAATATTATAAGAACAAGTTATAGATATTTTACTTCAAGTTATACATGTTGATGGAGAAAGGTTTGAGATCCACAAATGGTTAAAAAGAAACTTTTGCTGTAAATGCATTAACATTAGACTTTTCGTCAAAAATTTTATAAAAATATCAAACTGCCTATTTTATTGGGAACTTTTTAGTTTACCATAAAGTCTATCTTTTAGTAAAAGATAGAATTTTAAAACAAGGATTTGGGAAATCCTAAGATTAAACACACAGTCCATGCTTAATTGAGAATTTTCTCTAGTCAGAATAATTAGAGGAAAACAAGGAGGGAATGACAGCAATTACAACAAAGGGATTTGAATACTAGGTGGAATTAGAAACCACCAGGATATGTGCTGTTTGTAATAGAATTAAATCGTCAGCTGTCTTTCCTTGGATCCTCAGCCAAGGTGATTTTACAGTCTGGGCATTCTGATGAATTCATTCCGTGGTACTAGGTCTAAGAAATAACATGGGAAGTTCTCATATAGATAAAATCATTGAATTCTGCTCAACAAACTAAAATTGGCTCCACAAATATATTAGAACTCTACCATCCCTGCAAACAGTACTTTCAAGATGTTAAACTGACATTATTCAGAAATAATGTATGTGCTATCATTGTTAATGGAACATGATTTTTTTAAGCTTTAATTCATTCTCACTATTTATACCAAATTTGGCTGTGCTAAGTTTTGTTATATATTTAATTTTTAATCTAATTTTTGAATGTATGTGTGGTGTGCATTGTGTGCACATATGTGTGTTCACACTTCCATGCAAGTGTTTGTGGAGAGCTCAAAAATGATGTTGTTTTTTCTTCATTAACTCTCCATTTTATTTTATTCAGGCAGAAGTCTCTTCCTGAACCTCAAACTAACAATTCAGGCTAGTCTAGCTAGCCAACTTGCTCCAAGGACCCTCCATCTCCTATATAGGCAGTTGTCATACCTTTTCCCATGAGGTCTGAAGACACAGTCTCAGGACCCCATACTTGTACAACATTATCCACTGCACGTTTTTACGGTTTTTTTCACTGAACCATCTCCCCAGAATAGCATATGATTTTTTTGAAGCTACAGTAATAAAGTAAAATATATTTAAAAATTTAGAAGAAAAACATTAATAATCCTCTATTATATACAATTCAGAGTTTTTCTTTTACTATATGTGTGTATACATATATATGCTTTATATTCAAGTAAAGATACTTATACTAAATATCAAAAACCACCAATGCATATACATGCTTATTCTAACTGAACGAAATATGGCAGTTGATAATATGCATGTTAAATGATGTTTCTATTGGTAGATATTTGTGATTCTTGCTACCACAAATTATGCTTACCCTCCTTTTTCCATCTTCCCCTAGAGAATCTTATGGAGTCCTATAACTTTATTTTTTTGTTTTTGTTCTGTTGTGTTTTGTTTGGGGACTAAGGCTCACTGTGTAGCTCTGGCTGGCCTTGAACTCACAGAGTTCCTCCTGCCTCTGCCTCCACGCGTGCTGACTGGAGGTATGCATCACCATACCCAATTTTGTACTATAATGTTATTAGTGTACCATTTAAGTGTTGATGGCTCCCAGACTTATACTATTATCTTGGCAATCCTACTATAATAGGAAGATGTCAATTGTTATCACCATTTGAATATAATATAGATTTCAACCTTGACATAAAGAATCTATGAATTTGCAGTTTAACTGTCTATATTATACTAAAATAAATCTTATGTGTAATTATAGATAAAATGTACCATACACTTAATATTTTTAGAGTTTATTTCTGAATTTTATAAAACTATGTGCTACCATGTTCTCTAGCTCCAAATTTACTTACCACCTCATTATTTCTCTTTTTCAAGAAACAACAACTATTGTCTCCTGAAATTAGTTTGTTTCTTTATTTTGGAATTGACTCTCTTCAAATATAGAGCACGCAGTCCTCTTTTTCATTCAGGAAATTAGTGAGCACATGCTGTTGTTAACTCATTAGTAAGTTAGTTAGGGCTACTGTTTCTGTGAAGAGACACCAAGACCAAGTCAACCCAAAAGGAAATCATTTTGCTAAGGGGTTTGCTTACAGTTCAAGATTAGCCCATCATCACCATGTCAGGGAGCATAGCGGCAGGCAGGCAGGCAGACAGAGATAGTGTCCTGGAAAAGGAGCAGGCAGAGAGAGAGACATTGGGCCTGGCATGGACTTTTGAAACCTCAAATCCCACCCTCAGTAATGTTCCTCCTCCAACAGGGTCATACCTTCTCCAACAAGGCCACATCTCCTAACCCTTGCCATCAGTCCACAAACTCAGAACCAAATGTTTAAACAGATGAGGCTCATGCACTGTTGGGGTTCCCTATCACTGAGCTAGCTTTTCCTAAGTAGTTGCTTACCTTCAACTTTTGTGAATCCTGGCTGTTTGCTTTCTAAAAGGTCCAAGAAATAATATTTCCTTTAATTATACTCAAGAGAGTTTGTTTCCCAATGTCATTGCTGCAGTTTGAATGAGAATGACCCAATAGGCTCATATGTTTGAGTATTTCTTCCCCAGCTGGTGGAACTGTTTGAGAAGGATTAGGAGTTGCGAGCTTGTTTGAAGAGGTGTGTCATTGGGGGTGGGCTTTGAGGTTTCAGTACATTTATGCCACATCCAGTGTGTATCTGCTTCCATCCGTAGATCAGAATTTAAGCTTTGACCTATTACTCCAGCATCATGGCTGCCTGCCTGCTGCCATACTCCCACTATAACAAAGTTCTTTCATTTGTTTGTTTGTTTGTTTTTCATGGCATGGTTTCTCTGTTTCTCTGTAGCTTTGGAGTCTGTCCTGGATCTCGCTCTGTAGACCAGGCTTGGCCTTGAACTCTCAGAGATTGCCAACCTCTGCCTTAAGTCCTAGGCTTAAAGGCGTGTGCCACCACCGCCTAGCACTCCCACTATAATAAAGATAGACACATGGTCTTCTGGAAGCATAAGTCTCAATTGCATGCTGCTTCTAGAAGCTGATGTGGACACGGTGTTTTGCCACAGCACTAGAAAAGTAGCCAAGATGGCCACTTACCTGGATTTTACCAAGTAGCTTTTTGTGAACCTTATGAGTAAAAGCTGCTAGCTTCTTTTTTTTTCTAGTCTACATCCTAAGACATTAAGCATCTTTCCTTACATTTGCTGACCGTTTATGTTCCTTTTCTACAGCTATAGTCCCATGGATTTTTACCTAGAAGGGCCCTTTGTTTTTCTAGGTGCTGTCCATCATCTCTGCTATATGATCTACACTGAATTTTAATTTTCTACATTATTTTGGCTATTCAGAAATAATATATTTTTAATACTCACAATGTTTTTAATCTATTTTTTTAATTTCTCTTATGATTAGGATTGTATTTCCCACAAGCCCGTATCCCTAACTGAGGAGCTATTGACATGGATGCCTTCTGCTGAGAATCGGGGACCTCTAGGAAGCCAACCAGTAGATGGCCCAATATCCGGGAGTATAACACAACAACACCCAAGCAACACAAACTTGACTCACTGCATTACTGAAAAGAGAGTGTGGGTGAGTGGAAGAGTTGAAGTGTATGTGTGTCTGTTAGGGTTAGGCACCTTACGGTCAGTTGCTCGGGTCACACTGACCAGTTGTGCTAGGCATCTGGCTTTGAGGACACAGGGCATCACACGGTGAGACAGAGCAAGCATGCCAGCTCAGGTTTCCTCCCTCTCCTCATAAAACCCCTAGGATCATCATGGTGGCTCCACCCTCGTGTGACCTTCTGCAATCATCTCCATTTACTGCGAAAAGGTTTTCTTTTAGGGTGTGAGTTATTTGTGAGCATAAGAATAAGTATTTAGAATATAGTTCGACGTTATACTGGTAAGTTATATTTTAATTAAACATAGAATAAGGGCAATAAAAGAGGGAGCCTAAGTCTGGGAGGAGGTGACAAACAGACGTGGAACCAGGAGGAACTGGGAGAGGAGTCAAGAGTGAATATGATTAAAATACATTGTCATTAATTCTTGAAGAATTAATAAAAATAACTTTATAAACACCCTTGTCAAGTGTAAGAGCAATATTCTCGAATTATCTTTCACTCCATAATTTAGGACTGAAATAGTAAATATACCTGAAAGACAATAACACTTTGAAGTAAAGATTCTTTGGTTTTCAATATGAAACTCTAAATGTATTTATTTGCCACCATCAGGTTTCCCCTTTTATTATAAGTTGGATCATGTTCTTTACAAGATATCTCAACATTTCAGAAACACCAATTTTAATAACCAATAAAGAGGAGGAAGCAGAATTCTGCATGTGAGAGAAGTCAGGGAGAGCGAGCAAGATGGTTTAGCAGGTAAAAGCATTTGCTTTGCAAGACTGACTATCAGAGTCTGATCCCTGGAACCACAGAGGAAGGAGAAAACAGCTTCCAAAAGCTGTCCTTAGGCCTCCACATACACACTGGTGTTCAGCCCCTCATTCTGGCCCTCACCTCAGTCTCTCTGACACACCACACACAGTCATGTACCACACACACAGAACACACACAATAACAACAACGACACACACAGAGCAAACACTAAACACACATAAACACACAATGGAAGCGGAAACTGCTCATTCATTTTCTGACCACCCAGACCCGAAATAAACACACAGAAAACTGCATTAATTATAATACTGCTTGACCAATCATTTAAGCGTCTTGCTAGCTAACTAACTCTTTGCAGCTTCTTTGTTCATAAACCAGTAAAAACAACACATGTACAAAGGAACAACCCACATCATCACAACACACAAGACACCACACACATGTACCACACACACACATACACCATACTCACATATTGTACATACTACAATAATAATAATAACAATAATAATAATTTTTAAAAACATTTTTTCAAAGGAATTATATATGTGGGACTGGCAAATGCCTCGGTAGGTGAAGAGCTCACCACAGCAACTTAAGGAAAAGTGCCTGGATTCTCTGGAACCCACGTAAGTTGAGCATGGTCTTAGATACTATTTCTGTCAAAGGTTGTATATGGAGGTTTCCTTCAATCTGATTATAAACAAGAATGAATTAACCCAAATAAGAGGAGAGAGACAATTTGTATAAAAAGTCACATAGCTTATATTACAAGTACAGCACTTGTTTCTAAAATTACATTTTTATCACCAGTTGTTTTGCTTATGATTAGACTGAAATGCCTTTTATCACTACAGAGAAGCATCTATGAACAGTTCCTCCCAATAGGGATGTTGCGTCCTTGAGCTCAATTCACTTAATGAGGAGCCAATTCAGGAGAGTTTGCCTTACACCCAACTAATTTAACCCTATTAGTCAAATATGCTCGTGCATAAAAGGTACACACACACACACACACACACACACACACAGCATGAACACTTCTGAGGAACACTTGAGAAGGGCCAGTGTCATCTGAAGAGCAAACTGTGACTCAGTTCCTAAACACGATGGTGATGTCACCGCAATAAATGTCACGCGATTCCCTGTTTCCTTGCTGTGTAAACGCTGCCTTCTCTAGTCTGGCTACATTACCATCTGTTTTTCTTCTCCTCCATGTACAACATGGGAGATCTTGCTTAATGTCACCTTTCACAATCTCGAACTCCCCCATGTCCTCTCTAACTCCTGGTCTTGTGTGCTCCTATCTCCTTTGGTTTTATCATCTGTTCAAGGAAGAGCACATTTCTTTTTTAAAAAATTTTTTTATTGCCGGGCGGTGGTGGCGCACGCCTTTAATCCCAGCACTCGGGAGGCAGAGGCAGGCGGATCTCTGAGTTCGAGACCAGCCTGGTCTAC
Source organism: Arvicola amphibius (assembly GCF_903992535.2). Lineage (NCBI taxonomy): Eukaryota > Metazoa > Chordata > Mammalia > Rodentia > Cricetidae > Arvicola > Arvicola amphibius. The sequence goes on along the minus strand of NC_052060.1, from coordinate 21,414,443 downwards.
AAGAGCTAGTTCCAGGACAGGCTCTAGAAACTACAGGGAAACCCTGTCTCGAAAAACCAAAAAAAAAAAAAAAAAAAAAAAAAAAAAAAAAAATTTATTAAATATATTTTTATTTATTTTACTTACCAACCATTTTCCCTCCCTCCTCTCATCATGTTCCCTCCCCCCACCTCCTTTCTACCCCACCTCTTCCACCTTCTTCCTTGAGAAAGGGGCAAAGCCTTGCATGGGAGTCAACACCGCATGCCACATCAAGTTGAGAGGACCAAACTCCTCCCCATGCATCAAGGCTAGGTAAGGCAATCCAGGTTGGGGACTGGGTTCCCAAAAGTCAGCTCAAGGACAGGTCCTGCTCTCACTGCAAGAAGCACCACAAACAGACCAAGCTACATAGCTGTCACACACAAGCAGAGGGCCGAGGTTGGTCCCAGCAGTCCCTAGCTGTTGGTCCAGAGTCAGAGAGCTCCCAGCGCTCAGGGCTCAGGTCAGCCTTCTTTGTGGGTTCCCCTGTCATGATCTTGATGCTGCTGCTCATACGATCCCTCCTCCCTTTCTTCAGCAGGATTCCTCGTTGTAGGTCTCTACATCTGCTTCCGCCAGTTACTGGATAAAGCGAAGAGCACATTTCTTATTCATCAGTGCATCCCCCATTTTCGCTGGCATGAAATACTCGATTGTTTTTATTCTGTAGCCTTTTCCGTGTTTCTCCGTGTTCCTCACAAGGAAAGAGGGTGTTTTTGTAACTTTAGTCAGATTTCCTGGCTGCATTAGTCAGCTTCTGTTCATAAGAGAAAGAACTGGAATAATCAACTCACCACGAGGAAGGACTGATTTTGACTCAAGGGTGAGAATTTGGTCCATGACCATTTGTCCCTCTCGCTTTGGGGCACTTTGCTATATCATGGCAACAGCTTATGGCAAAGCAAATTTTCTCACCTCGTGGCTGGGATGTGAAAAAATAAATAAAAAAAGGAAAAGGAAGGGTCTGATTTTCCACCTAACCTTCAAGATCATGCTCCCAGTGAACACCTCCCTGTAGGAGGAGGTCACCTCTCCTCATACAGTTAGGCTGGAGAAATGGTTCAGCAATTAGGAGCACTTGCTACTCTGACAGAGGACCCTGGTTTAACTCCTAGAACCTACTGGGCAGCTCACAACTGTATGTAACTCAACTCCTAGGAGATCTGACACCCTCTTCTGGCCTCAGCATATTCATGGTGCACAGATTTACAAGGAAACAAAAGGCCTATGCGTGTAAAATAAATTTTTTTTTTTTTTTTTTTGGTTTTTCGAGACAGGGTTTCTCTGTAGCTTTGAAGCCTATCCTGGAACTAGCTCTTGTAGACCAGGCTGGTCTCGAACTCACAGAGATCCGCCTGCCTCTGCCTCCCGAGTGCTGGGATTAAAGGCGTGCGCCACCACCGCCCGGCTTAAAATAAATTTTTTAAAAAAAGAAATTTCTACAGTCTCCCAGCAGCACCATTCTGGGCAGCAGGACTTTATCATACAGACCTTTGGAAAAAAAAATTTGAGGGTCAAATTATAGCACTATCTAAATTGATTTTATTGAAGGCTTTAGGTGAATTTGGCACTCACATATTAACCAGTTAATTCTATTACCAAAAGGAAACGTGGTGTTGCGTGCCTGTCATCTCAGTACTTGGTAGGTACAAGCAGGAAGAAGGGAAGATCAGGGTCATGTGCAGATACATAGGGAGGTAAAGGCCAGCCTGGGCTACATGAAACTTTGTCTCAAAGGAAATCAAAGTATTGCATGCCCAGCTCAAGGTGTTTTATCGTTAACTGAACAACAACAATGTTGAAGTTGAATTCTGTCGGGTAAAGAAATAAAATATCTGTCTGTAAAGTGATATTGAACATGTTATTATTCCTTACAAATATAACCAATTTACTGAAGGTTTTATGGGAAAGAAATTCATCCAAAACAGCGATGCATATTTCAAGTTTCATGAACTATTAATGTTGCAGTCCAGTGCTTGTGATTCCCCATGTCTAGTCTGCACATGAACCGGGCCATTGTTATCAGTGTAATTGTTGTCAGAAACTTTAAAATAAAGTATTTTTAATTAAACATTTGTCTCACCACATATTACCTAAAAGGCACTTTCCCTCAGGAAAAAAATTAGGCAATATTTAACTAGATCTTGACAAAAATGCATTAAATTTATTTTTTAAAAATGTTTTATTGCCTGCAAGTTTCAGTGTGAAGTAATTTTAAAATAGCCAAGTTATAAGCCCCTGAAAATTGGAGTTTATAATGGGAAAGCCGACATACCTCCAACGTTGCAAAGAATGGATATGCTGCTGTAATAACATCTGCTGGTACCTCAGCAGTCACTGCGGCAGCTCGACCATGGGTCTACACATGGTATTTCAGATGTAATCCTGATGGAGACACGCTGAAACACCGTCCTGTACTTCTAAGTTTCTGTGCTCTGCAAACTCTTTTTTCTTTCTCACAGTGTGGTAGAGAACACGACAGTTCCTCCTCCTTTCTTTCCTACCCACTTTTCCTCTATCCCTCCCTCCTTCCTTTCTTTCTCCTTCTGCTGCCCTCCCAGCCATCCTGAGTGCTCTCTCTTAATTGTTTTTTTTCCACAGCGCTTTCCTGTCTGAACAGATCCTTGTTTTGCTCCTTTGTTCAAGCCAGAAAACCAAATGTCAGTCTTAATTCCCAGCCTTACTCCTTCCTTCACTGAGGATCCACTGTCAATACTGAGAGCTTTTCTTCCAAAACGTATTTTGAAGTCACCGTGCTTCTTCAGCGTCGTAGCTACCACTGCAGTCTACAACGGCCACGACCCCTGGTCAAGCCCATCACAATAGCTTCCTAGATTGAAGCAAAAACTCTGCCTCCACTTGCTGATCTATGAGACCTTACTCTTTCTGTCTGTATCCTCGGGTCCTCTCCCATCGGTCCTCATCAGCTTAGCACTTATAGAACACTGAAGCCGTGATGGTCTGGCAGAGGTACCTAGAATACAGTACTCCCTCTGGGTGATGGTATAAATCACAAACAATCCCACACCAGTTTGGAATTATGATTAATAGAATGGTTATTTATTTAAAGGGGAAAAAACTTACAGATCACCGTCCCAGACAACAGCCCTCTGCGCAATCAGGAAGGGAGCCTAGTCGTCCGAAGTGGAGCCGGAAGCCAGAGAGCAAGCGGAGGGAAGTGGCCGCATTTTTAAAAAGAGAGACCACGCCCCATTGGGCTGGTATCTCAGCGGCTATTGGCTGAAGGAGCAGAAGGAGCTCCCGCAACATCCGGGTACCTGTATTTTCACTTAAAACACTCTGACTCCATTCACTTGATCCAGGTTTTAGTGCTATTTTTACAGGCACGTCTCTATCCACCCAAATGGGCACACTTCCTCCAAGCCCATACATTCATTTAATTCATATGATTTCATATCAAATATTTCATGTTTTTCCCTCTTACAAAACTTTGTTCTTCACAAGGAGAGAAACCATGTTTATTTTTTCACAATGTATTTCTTTTTGTCTAGCAAAGTGTTTGATAAACACTTACTTATTACAAGGATGATTTCATAAAACAATGGTTCATAATGGCAATATTTGCTGAGTATTTGCTGTGTGCCAATTACCTTGGTATATGCTTCTGGTCTAAATACTTGACTCTTTACTATCTTATGTTATAGATAAGGAGTCTTTAGTAATGGACTCTCTAGATTCTTTTATCTATCTATCTCTATCTATCTATCTATCTATCTATCTATCTATCTCTTTCTGAGAGGTCTGTCTATGTAGCTCTCTGAATTTGAGCGTAGCCTGTTCTACATTGAGAGTATCATGTCTGTCAAGAACATATAGTGAGAGCCTATCTCCAAAACCAGAAGGTGAGAGAAGTGGTTAGGCGAAAGGAAAAGCCTTCACTGTTGAAGAATCCTGCTATTAAGGTTGCAATGATATTGTCCAAGAATCTGGAATAATCCACCACAAAACACAAAAGACCATGTTTGAGCAAGCCAAAAATGTTTAAAAAAAAAAACCCTGATATCAGGGAGGCTGCATGGCTCACGCTCTAAACCTCATCCCTGAGGCAAGGGCAGCAGCCAATTTTAAAGGTGAAAACCACAAAGAGACAGCTCCAGAGCCCCATCTAATCATAACGTAATACGGGGAGAAGCAGTTAGAGACTTTCCACAGTCACACATTTTTCAGGAGTCTTGGGGTTTGGTGGTTCATACCAGCTCTGAGCCAACCAAACATTAGGGGCAGAACACTTGTGGCTTACATCTGTGTGAGGGGCTGGGTGGGGGGCTGCAACCTAACCTCAAGAAATTATAGGTAGCAGCTCCGGGCAGAATGGCAGACTGGGACAAAATGGGCTTTCTGGTGCTAACTAGAATCAAAAGCACTCCACCATGTCCAGAGACCTCTTTGAGCTTCCTGGCAAAATCTAGGACTCCCTTTCTCCACAGGGCCTGCTCTTCTCTGCCCTTCCCACCCATAGCCCTAAAAACACTTATGGACCTACCTCTGGAACAATAAAATGAGCTGTCTCTCTGAAGCTGACTGGTGGAAGTTCTTTCCCTCATGCTCATGGTCCTCTGAACACTGTTTGCTGCTGCTTTCCCCCTTTGCCCTTGTGGGCTGGTGGCCAACGACCCTGAGGAAAAGGAGACCCACACTTCACCTGTGACTAGATGTGTCTGAGGGACCAATTGTATATGAATGACATCTGGAACATGTTTCCAAGCAATAGCTAAAAGATGGTGGATCAGTGAGCTAACTGAGGAAACAAAGGTTCCCTCAGCTGAAATGATACATACAGTCCTATTTAGACATTTTTTTGTTTATTGAGACAGAGTCTCAGGTAACTCATGCAGTTGAGACTACCCTTGAACTAATGATGCTGCTGCCTCTCTATCACATAAATACTCTTGTGTAAATGAATTGCTTGCTAAGAAGGTTTAAACACACATAAAAACAATAGAAGAGCTATACTCCTGCATTGGATTTTTGACTCTAAACATCAGCACCCCTGTCTTGTAAGATAGCTGCCCCTCATGAAAACGTCTATCTTCACAATCTTGATTTGCACGCTGGACAGCATTGTGCCCACTCTCTCTGAAGCTGAATCTCAGGCTCTGAAAACACAGGACTGCAGGTGTTCACATTCTTCTCCGCCTCTCTGAGCATCAGCAAGGAGAAAGTAGTATTGGTTCAGAGGTAAGTTTTTTTTTTCTGCCATCCTGAGAATCAGGGGTTTGGACTGCAAGTGCCTACAATGAAGAGTCAGGAACGTAAGCCTCTGGGACTATATCTTAATGTGCAGCCCAAGGGACAGAACATTTTCTCCTAGAAGGGATGTGCATGTCCAGTGACTTTATTTGGCAGTAAGAGGTATGAATAGTTGTTTTATAAAGAGAAAAAAAAAAACTGAGTTTACTGGGAATGCACAGAGCAATTGTCCAGAGAAATGTAAACATTCAGGTCATAGGTTTTTCAAGGAACGTTTTCAATTACATTCCCAGACATAATTTGGGCTCTGGTTTTAATCCAGGAAATAACTTGATCCAAGAGGGTTAATAAAATACCCTCTAACGCATACTGAGGATTATATCAAGAAGTAATTAATATCATCACCTGCAGGTTGTTTTTTTTTACTAATTTTGTTTTAATTGGATAATACTTGATTGTATCTCTGCATTCTTGATATTCTGTATTGTAATTGTCTGTGTACCACAAGTAATAGCACTAAATGTTTCACTTCCGAATAATGTAAAACTCTTTTTAAAGAAGTTATTCTTATAACTTCTTTATTAGAAGAAATAAATGTAATGATTTGAATGAAAAGTAAGTTAAAGCACAGGAATTAAGAAGTACTGTTGAAGCTGGGACAGTTGTGCATAACTTTAATCCCAAAACTTAGAAGGTGAAGCTCTGAGGATCTCTGCCTTTTTTGAGACCAACCTGATCTGCTTACCAAGCTCCAAGTCAACCAGGGCTACACAGAAGACCCCGTTCAAGAAAAAACGTGACAAGATTACCAAGCAGCTATTAGACACCTGGTGTGAATGCTGGCAACTCAACCCTGATCCTCTGCAGGAACAGTAAGCATTTCTAAAGGTTGAACCATCCCCCTAAACTGTCCCCCCAGGTTATTTTGGAAATACGAAGTCCCTAATTTTGAAGAATATTGTTGCTCACAGCAGTTAATGAAGTGCTGATGGAGAATTGAAGAACGATTCTAAAGCACAGGGTTGCTGGGATCTGGAGGATGTGCTTTTATAAATGTGAATCGTGAATATCCCTTTGGGTTGATAATAGCATGGTATTTTCTTTTTTCTTTTTAATGTATCTTTTACATTCCACTGTGTGTGTGTGTGTGTGTGTGTGTGTGTGTGTGTGTGTGTTGCTCTATGTGTGTTCGGGATATCACTGTGGAGGTCAGAAGAGAGTAATGAGATCCCCTGGAGCTGGAGCTAGAGGCTGCTCTGAGCCTCCCCACCTGGGTGCAGTACTGCTCTGAACTGCTGAGCCTTGAAATACTGAAAATTCCTTCAAGGTTTAGTAGAAAGATACTCGGTATAGATTTTAGGTAACCGGGACAAAGGAAATTCCTTATTATGTCATAAACTTTAAAGGTAAGGACACCAAAGCTTAGAGGGAGATGTTAACAGCTTGGGGACTATACTAGACAGGATATTAGGAAGCCAGTCCTATTATCCCTCCCTACCTTGGGCTTGTTGCCTAGATTTAGCAGTTTAAGGAAGGTACTGGGTAGACTATTCGGTTTGACTGGTGCCCTCGGCTGTGCAGCAGGGCCTCAGGGATCATAGATGCTTTTCTAGCACTGGTTTGCTTCCAGTTTTGATGACTCCAACTTCCACTCCCTGGCCCCTACTATTTAAGACTCTGAACCTCTTTCCTCTTTAAATTGCCCAGTATTGGATCCCAACTATTCCCAGAGCTTCACAATACAGTAAAATGGTAGGAGAAGACATTAATGTCTTTCTTGCCATCATAAAGATATTCTGACCCAATAATAACAGTGATAATAATAATATGCTTTCATCTATCAGATAAATTTCTTATGCTATATTTTGTTAGGGTCTGAGAGAAGCCCCCAATGAAAGGCCAACAGCCACACAGGAAATAACAAGAGTGCTTTGTTAATTTCAGCATTGGAGTGGCACATGGTAATCCCCCAAGAAGGTCACAAGTTCTGAGTTCCTTTTAAGGGGAGTTAGGGTAATTCCAGGAGGAGGGATTACTCTGAGACTGATTGGTGGAAGAAAGATTAGTCTTGGGGGCTGATTGGTGGGAAGTACGGGTGGTTAGTGACCTTCCAACAACAGGGTAGGGAAAGCTATCTTTAGTTATCAGGAGACTGGGGGCAGGGAGGAGTGTCTACTGCTCCTAAGTTGTTTTTCTGAGTATTATCGGTTTAGCTCTGTTCCATTTTAGTGAACCAATATTAAGGCCTGGTCTCTGCCAGACTATGAGGAGGACCTGTCTTGGCTATGCTCTACTCCCCCCAGCCCTTTCAGAGTTTTAAAACTTCTCTGCAATGCTATCAAATTTGTATTATAAATATGAAACTATAAAACAGGTGAAGTATTTTGGAGGTGACAGAAATGAAATTCTATTTCTCCCTGCTTCAGTCTCCTAATTTGCCTCCCATAGATTGAGTCAAGCATAACCATCATAGACTAAAAATACACTATCTAGAATAAATAAGGCATCTAGAATTTTGATGAGAAGAAAATTCACTCAATGACCCTTTGAAAGAAGAGTCCAAAGTAATATTTTCATTAAATGAGTCATTTCTTTTTCCAGAATTGAAAATGACAGGGCCTGCTTTTCCTGATGCTGTTAATCTTAACAGTTTTCATTGCTGCTCCTGCTGTAGTTTTGTGAACACAATTAAGACTGATTTATAGTTTACTAATTTTCCATGCAACTGGTGGACGTGTTCAAATTTCCTGTGCAATTCAAGCAAACCCAACAGCATAAAAATGGAAGCAATTTAGACTGCAAACTTTACATTTCACCATGAGAAGGGCAATCATCACCCGTCATCCCAGTGGGTAGCCTATTTCCTATGTCACTTGTTAACTAGGTCTGTTTGCATGTGTGAACAAAAACTCCTGGGAAGAAGTTGTTTCTGCAACCCAGCCGGCTGATTAGAATTTCAACAGCGTGTAGAGACTGGAATGTTGCAGATCCAAAGGCTGGTTAGCTTATCTTGGGCTAGGTGTAGTCATCTGGAACAGCCATTCCTTGGTCACCTCTATGTCGGCATATTCTGGGCCTGATAGATTAAAAACCTTTTGGAATCTAATAATGTAGTAGCCCAGTTGCTTCTACCAAACTAAAAGATCAGATTAGCATCTTGGGGCTATAGAAAAGCTTCCCCCCATCTCTCTCTACTTGCCCTTCTGGTGTACCTACCAATTTCTTTCTTTCTTTGACTTTCTTTGTCTAAAAAACTAGAAAAACTTCATGAAACTGCTTCCATGTTGGAACATGGACTTTGGGGTGACCTATATCTGTGTTTCCAGGCCATGGTCACTCAAAAATGGCTCCAAAATAAGCTATCTCTTATCTCTTTTATGATGGAAGCTGTATTTTTTTCATTGACACATGGTAAATTAATAATGGGAAATTCCAGTTTATGGATATTCTTTCCTTTCTGTATGTCCCTCATTCTTACATCTTAGATTACTAAGTTCTCAATAAATATCAATTACTTAGAAGTTATTTAAGTCTAGCATTTTTCTAAATTAAATAAGAATTATGTAAGAGGCAAGGATTTGGAAGACTGAGTGGGCAATCAAACCGTTTAACAAACCAATAGAGAACTGTAGAGGTGGCTAAGTGGTAAATGCCTACCTGACAAACTTGAGAACTTGACTCAGATCCTCAATATTCACAAAATTGCTAGGTGTGACTGTGTGTAGCAGGTAAGGGATAGTAGCCAAATCACCGAGACCCAGATTCAACAAAAGACCTGGTCTCAGAAATTAAAGTGAAAGACACCCCACCTATGACAGTCTCTGACCTCCACAAGCATGGGTTTATACATGCACTAGAACCCACACATACATGCACACAGTACACACACACACAGACATACATAAAAGAGCAAGTGGGAAGTGATTTTTAAGGGCAAGATAATTAGAGAAAAAGGAAGAAACAGACCAACTGGATGCTTTTAGAGAAAGCAGCCTTGCCATACCAGAGAGGGCTGTTTATTTAAGTTCATCTGGAATGCAAGCTTTACTGGTCAAAACTAATGCTTCTCGAAGGTAAAAGGGGTGAAAGTCATTAGTCAGATATTGACACTGAAGGCAAAATGACAATCTAATGACAGCCCAGTTCTCCAAGTCATTCCAGTGATGCCAGCAGTGAGCCCAGGAAAGATTTAAGGTTGAGCCCAGTTTCCAAGACAAGAAGAAAGTGATACAGTATCATTTATATATTTTGAATGTCTGTGCTTCCCAAAATAGTAAGTTTATGTAAAACTGAGGTAATAATTTTAAAGCCTGAGAAATCTTTGTTTTTATTAGCTGAGTATACATTTTTACACAAACACAATTTTAATACAAATCTTGGTAAGGACACTCAATGGTTTTTAATGGTCATTATGTTTCTACTGAGTGTGTACAAGGTACTTTGCCTGATATAATATTGAATATAGTAGTCATACTTTGTTTTCTCCCACATCACAAAAACCATCAGCACAGCAGAGGCATCTGGTTTACTAATAACAGTTACACATAACATTCCTTAACTAAATATGTATTGAGTGAACGCATGAATAAATAAAAATGAAACTGTTTTGTTATTTGTCATCATTGTATTCAACTTTATAAATAAAAGCCTTATTTAATTCTGTTTGTCTAACTTCTTAAGATAATATTTACAAAAAAAAACTATTAAGCGTGTACAGTTTTAATGACTGTTGATAGAATCCCAAGGGTTTGTTTGGAATGGAAACTCAAATTTACATTCCTCATAGGAAATAGGAATGTAAATTTTCTTATTTTCATTTCATATATCTTTCATAAAAGTCATAAGTATTGATATTTTTATTAACTTATGGAAGGAAGAATATTTGCAGTGTTTTATTATGAATTTTATAATTAAAGTACACCAAGTAACATTTTCCTATTTTCATGGTGTTGGCATTTATTTTGCCAATTGTTATTCTAATTTAGCTTATCCCGATATGTTTTGAGAAACCTGACAGCATTCTCTGAGACTAAATTGGGGTCTTTTTTTCTTCTCATTCTGCTAGAGTATTCAGATGATCACCCTCGTGCTGTATTTGAGTCTACCATATGTCATTCTTCAAATATTTTCTTTTACGATGCAGATAGTTCTAAATTAAAATAGTTAAGAACAAAAAGATTTCATGGAAAATGTGGCTTTTTAATTTATCTTAAAACATGGCTGACCTGGCAGAACTGGCCTAGATTTCCCCATGACAGCAGTCGGGTGGAAATAAGCAACAGGCATCTCCATCTGTAGGCCAGACCTCCTTTATAGGGTATAGATCTCATTCCCAACAGTTAACTGGCATTAGAAACTGAGTTTTTTTCTATCTTCTTTTGCAGAGAAAAAGTTACTTTGCCCCAAATTGGAGAGCTGTCTTTCTAGAACGTAAACATTAAACACTAAATCCCACAAGCTACAAGTCTTAATGAAAAGGCTGGTTTTTAACCAATCTTTAACTTACTCCTTGACACTTTTCTGAAATGGGAAACCTTGCTGAAGGTTTTGTAAACTGCTTCAGTGAAGTCATAAAGCACTGAATGGCTGTCCTTAGGAAAACAAGTCAAAGAAAACTGTCGTGTTTAATTTCAATTTTGTTCTGTTTGTACTGTTCCTAAGGATGCTGTATAAAGTTTCTGGTAGAGGTTTGGAATTATCCCCTAGCTTCAAATGTCTTCCCTGTATTGAAAGACTTTAGTGAGGAATGAATTATTAAATCTCATTTCATTTCTGAAAACACCATCACTTAATGATTGCTATGCATATTATACAATCTACATGGCTCATTAAATATCTTAATATAACATTGTGATAACAGGGATATTTTTTAACCTTAAGATAGTTTCATTTCAAGGAAAAAAAAGACATGCATAACATGTTGACATTCAATGAAATGAACTAAATATGGGAATTAACTCAAGCCAGACGCAGCCCCAGTAAAGAAGGGGGAGATAGGCAGAAGGGTCCCATCCGTATCTGAGGAGCTTTTGGTGACTGATAGCTACCAGGAGAGGGACTTAATTTCCTTTAATGCCGTGACCACGGATAGGTTCACCATACATTCAAGAGTTTATAGACATCACTTTTAATTCATTGCACCAGCAAAAAGGAAAGTAGGAGGCCAAACACTCCTTGATCACAGGTGCTGTAGGAAATCCTACAGTCAGTAGCCTTTAAGTTACCTGGGCGTGGGTTCTTATACTATAAATGCCAATGTAAAGTACGCATTCGCTCTCTCTTCTGGCTGCAGGATTTTGTTGTTGTTCCCCATTCGAGCAGAGGACTGTGATCTGTGAGTCTACCCGTAAATAAATAATCCTTTATTATACTCAATTCTGAGATAGTGTGGGATTTCTTTTTAGTATCTTCACACAGGTACGTGAACTTCCTATTAGGTCTTCCACAAGGTTTTAGGGAAATGTTGGTTTTACAGAATTAACTAAAAATGATACATTCCTTTTACTTTGGAAAGGAAGCTTGAGAATAATTTGTATTGCTTCTACAACTGTTGGTAGAATGGGTTTAGAAAAAAAGACATTAAATAAAGATATAGGAATAGGGAGTGTATCTAGGAGGAGTTGGGGAAGGGGTAACATGACAGAAATAAAATGTATAAAATTCTCAAAGAATTAGTAAAAATATAAAATCACAATTTATAGATGTGCTTGTTGTATGAACACTTGACTGATGTTCATTATAACTAAGCTTATGTTATGTTTTCCATTTTCTTCCCCCCCAACTTAAAATTCAGTAAGTCAAGCACTTTTAAAATTGTGTTAGCTGGGCATGGTAGTGCATGCCTTTAATTCTAGCACCTGAAGAGACAGAGGGAGGAGATGTTCTGTGATTTTTGAGATGAGCCTAGTCTACACAGTCATGGCTTCAAATTGAGACTCTGTTTCCAAAAATAAAAATAAGATGAAACATAAAATTGTATTCATTTTGAACATTTTGTTAATTCTCACAACTATTTTCAAATAGGTAGATTGAAATTTATTAGGTAAGTTTTTCTTTAAAAAAAAAAAAAACCTGTCTTGGTTAGTTTAAACTGTTTACTTTATGCAACCTAAGGATCTTTTGGGAAGGCAATCTCAGTTTACAAATTGCTAGATCAGATTGGCCTCTGGGCATGGCTACATGTGTGAGTATGTGTGTGTCTAGATAGTTAATTGATATGGGAGGACCCATGCCAATGTGGACAAACCATTCATTAGGCAGACGGTCCTGAACTGTGTAAGACAGCTAGCTAAACATAAGTCTGCCTGCCTGCCAGCCAATCAATACAGTGCCTTCCACAGATTCTGTTACACTTCTTTGGCTGTGAAGTGAGTTCCATAGTCAGAGGTAACACTTGTAGAATAGAAAGCAGGCCTGCCTCCAAGTTCCTGCCTTAGTTTCCCTCAGTGATGGACTGTAGCTTCTCACTGTAAGCCAAATAAACTCTCTCCTGGCAAAGTTGCTTTTGATCAGTGTATCTGTAACAGCAACAGAAATAAAAATGGAATAAACATGATCACATTTATACATGTGCATGGGTGGCTTTACAGTCTGGACATTCTAAAAGGACAGAATGATATAATAAACACACACACAGACACAGAGTCATTAAAGGGAATTTTTTAGAATGGTTTACAGATTCTGGGGTCTCAGTGGTCCAACAGTGGCTGTCTCCCAATGGAACAATCAATAATCTGGTAGGTGTTCAGCCCACTAAATTGGATGACTCAGCAGTTCCAAACTGATGCTCTAGTCCAAAGAATTTCTAGAGAGCTGCTTGTCTTTATTCTGTGTTGGAATCCTGAAGAAGTTGGTTCAAAGATCAGCAGAGAAATGTCTTCGCAGCAGAATAATAATAAATGAATAAATGAACTAGCCAGTCAGAATGAGGGAAGGCTTCCTTTTTCCATGTCCTTCTGTGTGGGCTGCCACCAGAAGATGTAGCCCAGTTTGAAGGTGGTTCTTGCCACCTCAAATGATTGAGGCAAGAAACCCCTCTCAGGTATGCCCAGTTGCTCAGAGTCAGTTGATTCTAGATGCAGTCAAGAACTGTGACTGACCATCACAGGCGGTATGTTGGTCTGACATGTAATTCTTTTAATGTGAATTCAATACATTGTTGAATTAAGTTTACTTATATTTTGTTATAAATTCTTACATCCTTATCAACAAGGAATATTGATAATCGGATTTCTTTTCACCTTTTCTCTTTTTTTTTTTTTTTTTTGTTTGTTTGACTTAGGAGATATAACATTTCGTCTTGATGTCCAAAGAGAAATACAGGTGAGATTTTTTAATTATCAATTAAGTGGGTTTAAAATTGATAAGTTTGAATGCTTTCAGGGATTTGATATTTGACCCTCATGCAATAAGGGTCATGTAATAAGTAAATTGTAGTCAAGAATATAAGAATCTGATGAAGGAATTGCTGGTGTATTGGCTCTGTTCTTGCATATAATGTACTTCATCTACCGTCTCTACGAATTAGTTAGCACGTGTGGGTCAGCAAGATATTCAGTGCTGAGGCCACAGAAATTCAGAACGTGAAGTGCCATTACTAAGGCGTGAATACCAGTTCTGCCCAACAGCCATTTAAAGGGAAGAGAGAGACTCCAGCACCTTGATTTGGGTTTTGTGAGACGCAGAGCAGAGAATGCGGCAGGCAGTTCCATGACAGATGTTTCCATGGAACAATGAGAGAATAACAGGCCTTCTAAAAGCCAGGCCATCATTCTTAATTCAGTGGGCCAGAAGAAGAAAAGTGGTACACAGTCCAAACCCTCCCTGATCTCAGGGACATGAACTTCCTAGTATGTCTTCCACAAGGTTTCAGGGAAAGGTTGGTTTTACAAAATTAACTAAAAATGATACAATCCTTTTTAATTTTGGAGGGAAGTTTGAGAATAATTTGTATTGCTTCTTTAGCCGTTGGTAGAATTTACCATTCATTGTAATTATCAAAGTACGGGACTCTTTCTTGCTAAAAGATACTTTTATTCGGCTTTTTAAATAAAAGTTATTTGGAAAAGTGATTAAATATTCTAGGCCTATTCAGATTGTTTTCCTTTGTCATTTGGTCTCCATAGACTGCTTCTAGACATTTGTCCATTGTATATAGGTTGTAAAATATTTTGGGGGTACAATTATGCAACTTTTCATTTTCCTCTCAGAGTTACTTTTTCCCTATAAAGTTGATATTTCCTTTTAAGTTACATTACCAACTTCAGTAATTTGAATATTCTCTCTTTTTATTCTTAGCCCATCTAGTTAAAAGTCTTTTATTGTTGTTTTGCATCAATTTATATTTTTTCTAAACTTATTTCTTTTTCCATTAAACTATATTATGTTCTGCCTTGTATTAACTTTGGTTTAATTTGAAGTCTTTTGGTTGAGAACATTATTATTTTTAATGTATTTCTATTTGTGAATATTTCTGCTGTGTCTATATTTTTGGTATTTAATATTTTCAATTTTACTCATCTCTAAGCATTTTCTAGATTTTTTTCTCATTGTCTAAGTTTAGTCTTCTCCGAGCTGTGAATGTTTTAGTTTTGTTTCTGTGTCAAGAGCAGCAGTTAGCTATCAGAGCACAGCTGCCTGGTATTTGGCAGCCAGATCCATTTCCTCAACCTGAGGTCTCACAAACCCTGATCAAGCTGCTCAGAAAATGCGTGCTCAGAACACATGCCATTTAAGGCCTTACAGCTTCCGCATCTAGCAAGATCTGCTCTCCAAGGCGGAAGCAGAATAAGGTAGAAAAGGACCATTATTAGATACTGATTTATTTACTGATTGACTTAAAGCACTGTTTGTACTGCCCATTGGTCAAGCATGGTTTCACTTGCTGACTTAGAGAAACCGCTGAAACAATTGGTCATTGTTCTCAGCAACCTGCTGACTGCCCCCTGCTCATGCAAAATCTTGCTTGCTTGCCCACCCCACTTTGTGGTTTTAAATTAGAAAATGAGAACACAACCTGCCCTCAATGCAAAGCCTTTCAGGCACTATCCTGGCTTTGGTCCTCATGTGATATCTCTTCTCGCTACTCTCAATGGTGTCAGGGTGCTGACTCCAGAACAATTCCAGCAGAAGATTCCCACAATGCCAAGATGGCACCATGTTGTGACAGTCTCTCCGGGGGATAGAAAAATCTGTGTCCTCCCATGGAAGAAGGTAGGTGAGGAAGCAGTCAAATTTTGTGTGAAATTTTTTTTACAAAAGCCCCGATTCCCATTCACAAGTGAGAAGTTGTCATGATCATATATATAACTTTACAACGGCCTTATCTCTGAATCGCATCACATGGGCCGCTATTAACACTTGCATTATAGAGGAACATATTCAAACCATGTTATCCTAGATATCTGTTCTGTCTATTTTATCTCCTAATCCCACTTTTGGCTCTCACCAAGTTTACTTCACTAGATCTTATTGGTAGTTTACTATCTGCCCATTCCGCTTTCTAATCACGCTACTCTGAATTTGAGAGTTAAACATTTCCTCTCAGAATGTTAAACCTTAATTGTGTCCAGCACTTTAGGCTATTCTCCATACCCTTACCACATAGTTCTAGTGCTGTTGTCTCTAAAATAAAACCCCAGCTTCTGCATCACACAGGGAAATTCACATTCAGGCTCAGCCCTTATGCTTTTGTCCAGCCTTTTTGCTCTTCAAATTTTGTTTATATGCTAAACTTTCAGTTTTCTTTTTTACTAGAACTCAAATTCCTCATTTTCATGAGATATTATTTACTTTGATCCTGCTAAGAATGGAATGGATGGTGAATATAATTTTACTAGGTAAGTACTCACTGGTAAGGACAGATGTCTGCATTCTCTCTCTCTCTCTCTCTCTCTCTCTCTCTCTCTCTCTCTCTCTCTCTCTCTCTCCATCTCTCTTTTTCTCTTTCTGTCTATGTGCATGACATATTTATTGACGAAATTTTAAGTCAACAATCTTTTTGAAACTCTACAATATTCAAGAAAGAAGAAAGTTACTTTTTTTTTTCCATGTCGACGTTCTAACCTTAATGACTGCATTGTTGAGAAAACATACTTCTTGGAAGCAAAGCAAAACAAACCACCACCACCAACAAAAACCAAAAACTCTGTAGACCAGGCTGGCCTCGAACTTAAGATCCACCTGCCTCTGCCTCCTGAGTGCTGGGACACGCCCAGCTGTATTTTAATTCTTTGAAAGATAATCCGAAATGTGTAGAAAGCTTATAAGTGAAGAATTAACACTTTAAAAATCTTATGCTATTTTGTAATAAAGAAAGTTACTTTTTTAAAATTTCCTCTAACCAAGAGATATTCTACAAATATTTAGTAACAAACCATATATTTTTGCTAGAAAACTAATTATATGTGTAGAGGTTGTTATAATTTAATTTAGGACACACCTTCTTAACATTGGCACTATGGCCATTGTCTAGGTATTTTTTTTTTCTAAACAAAACCAAAAATGGGATCTTGCCAGGCAGGGGTGGTGCATGACTTTAATCCTAATACTTTGGAGGCAGAGACAGGTGGGTAGATCTCTGTGAGTTTAAGACCAGCCTGGTCTACAGAGTTCCAGGACAGGCTCCAAACCTGCAAAGAAACCCTGTCTCAAAAAAAAAAAAAAAAACCCAAAAAAAACAAAAAAAACAAAAATGGGGTCTCATTATACAGACCAAGATAGCCTCAGACTCACAGAGATTCACCTGCCTTTGCCTGCTGAGTACTGGGATGATAGATATGCTGTCATACTTGGCTTAGTCTAGATATTTCCTTAATGCAGAGGGCTATGTGTACCACAGTCTACTCAGGAAAGCTTCTCATTTCTATACACTTACTCCCAGTTTCAGCTATCAACGGTGTCCCCAGACGTTGCCAGATGTTGGGGGTGGCATAGGGAAAATGAAATGTCCCCAGTTTGAGAGAATGAGTGCCCCCACTATTTAGAAAGGATGTGCATGCACAAAGGTCTCAATTGCTTATAAATCAGTAGGAAAATACTTTCCAGCAACATAAAAAATGTACGCTGTGAGGAAACTTAAGCAAACCTGTTTACAAAATATTCATATTTTCAAATGAGGTATTTGTTCTGTAGAGCAAAGACAATAAAATATATGGTGTTCCAAACCATGCCTTAGCCCACACCAACATGTTCCATATTGACTGCTACACCATAAAGTCCATATTAACTGGAACTGCTTTCCTTTGGTCCATAGAAGAGATTTATACTTCCTCCTCAATAAAATTAAAATAAATTTGTAAAAATACATGTGAGGGGGTTCATTTTGTTATTGGAAGACTATTTTCTCTGGCTATTGGTAATTTGTTATTTTTATTCCACAGTCAAATTATTTATTGTCACACAAATAATTGTTTTTGTGTTTGGTTGGCTGATCTTTTCCAGAAGGTTAATTCCAAAATGATTTCAGCAATCTAAGCTTGCACTGGAATTGTCACCATATTGTCTAACATCTCTTTATATTTTGAGTAAGTCTTTTAAATTGCGGAGGTATTATGCTCTAGGAAATGACTTGAGTTTTGTGCAATAACAGCTTTTCATTTGTATTATGAGTCTTAACATCCATTTGGAGTATCAACTCTCATAGTTCCAAATATGCTATTATGAGCCATTTGGAATTGTGAAAGCATTCATAAGTGAATGCATCCTAGAATAGTTCAAATTGGTTGGCTCTATGAGACACACTGAAAAATTAAAACAAATAGTATCAAATGCATATGCACTTTGGTTAAATGAAATAAGGATATTTTGGGTCATTCAAATACATTTCTTATTATATCAAGTGAGCCTTTTGGAAAAGTTGTTTTTGCATTTTATTACAAGCAGAAAAATAGTACTTTGGCAATATCCATGCCAGGAACTGTGGAAACATTCTCCAATGAAAGAGAATGTTACTTTATTACATCTATGAGGAGTGCAGAATCTGAAACCTATAGCCATTTGGTTCTCATGGATCTTCATTTATTTAGGACATTAAAACAAACTATGCAAATTAATAAGGAGATTTGTTGCCCTGTATTCAGTATGCATTGTGTTTATAATCAAGTCATATTACACACATTGAAAATTGAACAATAACCATTATATTTTTCAGTTCCTTATATTTTAGACCTTTTCTTAAGAAAAAAATGCCAAACACTCTTACTTTGGAATATCAAAAGAATTTCCATCCACCTCTACTTCCATAATTCCATCCACCTCACTCTGGAGCCTAAATGTGTAGGAACTACTCTACTGCTTTGCCACTTCTGAATAGTGTGGGATTATCAGGTCATTTACAAGTTTTACTGCTGAGCATAGGAATCTTTGTCCAGAATATTAACTTCCAAAGTTGGTCTATGAGCAACTATCACTACTTGAGCCCACACCTGGTCTTAGCATACTGGTGCAAATGGAAAATATAATACTTCTGTTGGCCCAGCAATATTTAAGTTTTTCTAGGCCAAAAGGCCACATCCATCGTTTCAGATAATCCATTTTATTTCTGCCGTTCCCTGCACACTCTCATCTCCCTTCCTAACAAAAGTTTTAAGGCAATTTTATATAGATCTTTAGAATGATTATTAGTCATCATCATTGACACAACAGAAGCAAGACCAAAGATAATCAACCTCCTCTTCTATTCATTCTATTAATTCAAGACAGTAAGTATAGATTAACCATTTTAGTAAGCCTTTAACTACATGTTCCCTGTCCTAAAGTGCAAGTCATTTTGAGGTTGCACAATGACACTGAGAAAGACTAGCTTTCTTGGCCAAAGCTAGAAAACTACTAGATATAAATCTGGTTCTAAAGTTCATTCTCATATGAATCCAACTCTAAATATTTTACGTGTGGTGGATGGGACTATAAAGGACAACATGTTATTGACATGACTATAGAGGAATACTTTTAACTGTAGTATGTATTGTCTCTGTTAGAAAGAAGAAAGATTCCACAAAGAAGCCCAAACCCCACTTTCTTGAACCTGTGATATATTTGGTTACATCAAAAAGATTAGATGCCAATACAAGTAAGATTGCTGATCAACTGACCTTGCAGTAAGATTATTCAGGATGATGTGAACAGACTTAGTATATTCATAATGGTTCTGACCATGGCAGAGTGGGACAAGAAAGAGAATCTCATGGTAGTTTTACGTAGGGTAGAGTAAAGTGGTTATTATAGGCTACAAAGATAGGGCTTGGTATACAAATAAATGGTCTTGGGCATCCTCTGGTAACCAGAAAAAATAACAGGCAGACGGAAACTCCCCCCAGTTAGCTAGAAAGAATACTGCCCTGACGGTATCAAAATTTTGATCTATTGAGACGAATCCTTTACTTTAGAACTAGGAAGACAGAAGATGATAAATGCATGTCAGTTTTAGACATTTCATTTGTGGTAATTGTCTATATGTAGTTTTTTCATAAAGAGCTGATACAATGTTAGTGTCAATTTTATGTCTTCAAAACATTCTAAACACTAGAACCCATAACGCACCAGAAAATACTCATCTTCTATTGTCATCAGGAAAGTCTTAGCCCTGAGCTATATTAAAAACAATATAAATGCTTCCACTTTTTATTTCTCTATATTTACTCAAACGTTTTGTAAGTGTAAAAACAATTAATAACAATTTGATAAACTGTTATAGTTTTATGTTGAGAATTCTTTTTGCGAGGCAAAAGAGCCAACAGCAATTCTGGCCTCCAAAGACAATGAGCAGAAAAAACTACACAACCCAATTCATTGGAAGTTTGCTGCGACTTTGCTTCATATCTGAGTCAGTGACGAAGAGCAGAAGTGACAAAGAAGGGTCAACATGATGTCATCTGGGTGCTTAATTGTAGAAGGAGCAGTGGGCGGCAGGACGCCCGGCTCCCGGCTGCCTGGCTAGCTTATGCCCGAAATAACAACACACAAACTGTATTCTTTTAAACACTGCCTGGCCCATTAGATCTAGCCTCTTACTGGATAACTCTCACATCTGATTAACCCATTTTTATTAATGTGTGTAGCACCACAAGGTGGTAGCTTACCGGGAAAGATCTTAATCTGCGTCCATCTCAGAGAGGAGAGGCATGGCATCTGCCTGAGGCATCTGTCTCACTGCCTTCCTCCCAGCATTCTGTTCTGTCTACTCCACCCACCTATGTTCTGACCTATCAGGCCAAGTACTTTCTTTATTAATTAACCAATGAAAGCATCACATAGAAAGAAGACCCACCTGCATCACTTAATTCATCAACAGAGAGACAAGTTTGGGTTCACAGTCTCTGCAGCTCACCTAGTTTTGTAGAGGACACATGTGGTCTTCTCTTTTCCAGAATCAGTGTCCAAGAACCTCCCCTTCCTAAGACTAGCTTTGAAATGATTTAACCTTAAGAATGCTTTCTCTCACTCAGTTTTCCTTTTAGTACTTTTACTGCTAATCACAGACAAATAGATAATTAGAACACTGTCACAATCAAGAACTAGAAGTGAATTTGAAAAGCCTTGCTGGTTTTATTACAATGTGGCTATGTATGGTTTTTGTTGTTGTTGTTGTTTGGGTTTTTTTGTTTTTTTGTATTTTGGTGTGTGTGTGTGTGTGTGTGTGTGTGTGTGTGTGTGTGTACACATCCATGTGGGAACCAGAGTACCATCTCTGGTGTCGTTCTTCAGGCATCGTCTATTTTATATTTTATTTTAAAAGACAGAATTTCTCATCCAGTCTAGAACTTATCAAATAGGCTAATCTGCATGGCTAGTAAGCTCCAGAGATCAGCCTGTGCCTACTTCCAGTTCTGGGATTGCATGCATATGCCACCATGTCCAGCTTTTTACATTTGTGCTGGGGACCCAACTCAGGCCCTCCTACTTGCAAGGCAAGTACTTTATTGCTGAGCTATGTCCTACACTGGCTCAGGTTGTTTTAATATAACCTATACCACCCTTCTGATGGTTCTTAGAAGATAACATGCACATTTGATACCCTTTCAGGCAGCAACTCTAGATATAATTATGCCCCTTACCCATTTGAAATCTAGGTAGAACAAATGCCACCCAGTTGACCTCAAAGGGAAACTCCATCTCAGAGAAAGATGTCAGTTAAAGATGATGCCTAGTGTACCAGCGTTTTCAATATTAAGGATCAAACAATCATTTAAAGTACTATCCTAGAAGGTTAATGTGAGCAAGGCTTTTTTTTTTTAAAAAAAATATTTATTATTAAATTTCTTATGTTATAAAATATGTTTTGATGATATTCATCCATCCATCATTACATCATTTTAGTTCTCCCTAGTGTCCCCTAACACAACTCCCTCCCAACTTCATGTCCTCTATTTGTGTGTGTGTTATTTATTAATGCCAAAGTCCAATTAGTGCCCTGTGTATGTATTTATTAATTTCTGAGTCCAATTAGTGCTGCCTGTATGTACATGGATGTCAGGCTATCCACTGAGGCATGGGTTAACTATTAGTTGTCATAAGCCCAAAGGACAATCACTCTCACCGCAATAATTACCCACTGTCAATAACTCTTCCAACAAGGGCGAAGTTTCTGCAGCCCCTTTCTCACTTGCATTCAAATTCTGACTGCCTTGATATTGTGCAGGTCTTGTGCATATTGCCAAAGTTTCTGTGAGTTGGTGTACAGCAACTGTCATGCCCCAAAGTCAGCATTTTATAATTATACTCCTCGTCTTTGGTCTCTACCATCTTTTCTGACCACTCTTCTGTGATATTCCTTCCTTGAGACTCGGATGTGAAGCTGTTGAAATAGATGTTTCACCCACAGCTGAGAACGTTGAAGTGTTCTGAGTTAGCTGTTAACCACTATGGAAAGTAATCACCTCTGACCAAAGCTGGAAGCAACTGAAATCTATGAATGCAAACATAAATATTTAGAAGGCAGTTTGACGGCACAGCTGTTTAACACAAGTAAAACTGTAGGTTCCCTGCTAGAGCCTATGATCTCCCCAGGTGTGAGCTTTTGACCGGGTTTACAATGGCAGACATGAAGTCCTTCCTGTGGAACAGGCATTATAGCAAATCAGAAAGTGGTCAGTTGTCCCCATAACTATAATGCCAGTACTGCATCAGTATGTACTTCTTGACAGGCAGTTCAGTACACTAGCATGTAGGATCTAACACTGGATAAGACCATTGCTGTCTTCCCTCACAGCAGTCTGCATAGAATCTTCAGCATGATGTAAGTTAAAGGCTGTTTTTTAAGGTATTTTGACAACAGTTCAACTATTCAGAATATATATATATATATGTATATATATATATATATATATATGAAGATTGTATTTAAGTGGTAAAGAGTTTGAACTCTAATGTTAAATTTTGAAAGTTTTATTACATTCATTTACTTATTTGGGAGGGAAAGGCATGTGTCATGGTATGTGTGGAGGTCAAATAATAACTCAGGTGTCAGATCTTTTCTTTTACCAACTGGGTTCAAGTAATCAAACTCAAAGGTTATTGGCAAGTGTTTTTACTCACTTAGTCACTCCACTGCCTTAATGCTAACTTTGAACAAAGATTATATATATATATATACAAATATATAATATAGACAAAATATAAAGTTATAAATACTAAAGTCAAAACACATTCTGATCTTTCCCCCCTAAAACCTCCTAGCTCAAATTCTTTCTCTAAGATATTCAAAACTCTTCAAGGAAAAAGTGTATGTCTGTTTATTCTGGGTTTCTATGGCATTACATATGTACTGTGTGTGTTGTACACTGATTATACTCAACGTGATAAAAATTTGTCTATAACTGCTGATCTCTCCAGTGTGAGCAAAGTGTAATGGGGTTTGTTTTAAATGTGCACTCAGAAGACTATACTTTCAGGGATCATGTTTTTTTATGAGTTATGTTTGTAACTACAAAAGTCCCAGGCACACAGTAGATTATCAGTTTCTGAGTTTACTGCTTAATGAAAATTAGTACATCAATCAATGAGCCTTTATACGTTTAAGGTAAACTCAAGATTTCTGAAGAACTTGAACAAGACTAAAAGAAGTTTGGATAGTTTTCTTAATTTCTTTATTCTAATTTTGTTTTGAGATTAAACAAGTACAAACTGGCCTTCAGAGATAATAAAATGTGTAACAAACAAGCTATCTTGTATTTGACTGATTGTGTGAGAGATAGGGATTGCACACATCCATCTGCTGATTCTGGGAAAAAAATTAATTGACATATACATAGAAATATGACTTTCTCCTATACTTAGCATATAGGTAACACATCTATTAAGCAAATATCTTCTTGAATTGCTTTAGAATCCTTATTGAAGTATTATCCCTACCTCTGTAAATGCAAGAACTCAGGAATGTTTGATTAGCTCTCATTCAGGTAGTACTTCTATCTGTTTATAATATTTTCATACATTTTATAAGGGATTATTTGTGCTCATTTATATTTAAACAAGCAGATATAATCACAAGAAAATTGAGCATGTGTGCTTTCAAAAATATTAAGTTTAAGTGATTAAAAGCAATTACACTGTAAAAGAACAGCTAGACAAATCGCAACACTGAAGTTTGTGCAGTAGAAATGACTGTCTTTACCTTGCATCTGCTTGAGTGGACACTACTGAGTATCCTTTACCGTGCTTCTCCTGGTTTTGTACACCTCAGAGAAGATAACCATCACACAAATATTCAATGCATATTCTTCTTTTCTGTCCATCCTATAAACACCAATGGACTGTAATAAATGTGAATCTCCACTTTAGTGAAGAAAGGACAATCTTGAATTTAGAGTTGTGGCTTCTCCAACACTCAGAAAGGCATTCTAGAATGAAAAGAAAATATCAGTATCCAAAGGATGCCAATAATGAAACGATCGTATTTCCAATGAGTGTGGGCCACCACAGTCAATTCACAAACCACAGTCAATTCACAAAATAATTTTCCCTGTCTTGTTAGGTTTCAGATGTTGGCTCATTACTTATAGACATCATTTTTGTTTGTGAAAAACATGGCTGAAGCATGGGAGTACTAGGATGAAAAAAGTCGTAGGAGAAAATTCATGTGGGCTTGCATGGAACATCTCAGCCCATGGTAAGCTTTTATGCAATTATTTTCTATAAGTGATGAGGAATCATTGGAGAAATTTTCATTAGGGAAATAGCAAGAAAGCTTGCATTTTTACATTACAATTTTACTTCCAGTGTGGAAGATGAATTGAAATGAACCTAGAAATAGGTACATAAATATATATTTTATATGAAAGAATAAATGAATTAATTTAAATTGCTATTTCATTTCTCATTCTCTTACTCTACTGCCTTAGGTAATTCACCTTATCATTCATTGAAAAACAGTATATTCTAGAATATACAAAATAGTCTACACAGTTAGGAAGAGTGGTAACATTTATTAAGCCTACTGTGTGTTCTTGTCATCTAATCTTCACAACAAACTGCATTGTGAAAATCACTCCCATTTCCTTTTTATATAGAGGGAATTTGAATCAGAAACCATGACAAATTATACAGTTAATTGGTGGCAGATTTGGAACTCCACCTCTCCCTGGCCCGCTGGAGTCAATGCTGAGAGTTTTGATGGAACTTCAGCAGTGATAGACCAGAGGACAATTTTACCAATTTTACCCCATCCTATAGGGGTAACATAGGAAAATGGGAGAGTGTCTAGAATATGAAGAACAGGAATGCTTGGTCAAAATAGAAAGCTTAGTGATGACTTTCTTGAGAGTATCTATGAATGAGTCTCAAAATCACCTCAAAGGGTGAATTTCTTCCTTAAAGCATTCATTCATTCACTCAATATTTTTATAATTCCTAAGGTATAAGACACAATGTCAAGAGAATGAGTGCTGTATTTTGGTATGTTTGAAACACGTCTTGTAGTATGGAGAATTAACAAGGAAAAATAATTACAAGATTGAATAACATTAGGAAAGAAAAGTGTCAGGGTAAAGTCGCGACAAAATTCACACATTCCAGGGTAGGACCGTGAGGATTAGAATTATTAAGCAAAAGGAACAGACCCATGAGAGAAATAAAAGGCAGAAGCACAGAACAACATTGGAAGGGAAATTCAGCAAATGCTGAACCATCCACATTTATTTTCCACAGACTTATATACTTCACTCTAAAAGAAGAGGAGGGAAGTTAACAGACTTCACGATATAAGGACTAGACCAAGTATCCTGCAGGCAGCTACTTCCTAAAAACCTCTTGTCAATCTCCTTTGAAGGAACAGGAGTAGCTAAGGGAGCAGATCCACCTCTCCAAAATACTGACTAACCACACCTTAGGTCAGGATCTCTTGTTTGTAGCCACACCTGTTGTCAACAACGTTGAGAGAGCAAGAATAAGCTCAGACTCTCTGACCTTTAGTCAAGGTAGAACAGGTCCACCTCTGTGGACCTTCACAGAAGAATACATGGTTCTACACAATGTCTTCAAAAAGGGAGTCTAGGAAGGTAAAGTTTCAACCTTGTGCTAATGACTAAAGGTTATTAAACTAAGTGAGGGTACGTGGTACAGGAAACACATTCCTGCCACAGAGTAAGACACTGTCAGAGAGATGGATGGTCACAAAAACTGAAACTCACTGAGAATGACAAAACCAAGGGGTAAGAATTACCCGTGTGATGGGCAGGAATAACCAATGAGAAGTTTAAAGGCATTGCCTGGGCTGCTAGAACCAGTTGAAGACATTTAAAGTGTCATTTAGGATTTTATTTTTTATTTTTTTATTTTTTGATTTTTCGAGACAGGGTTTCTCTGTGGCTTTGGAGCCTGTCCTGGAACTAGCTCTTGTAGACCAGGCTGGCCTTGAACTCACAGAGATCCACCTGCCTCTGCCTCCCGAGTGCTGGGATTAAAGGCGTGCGCCACCACCGCCCGGCTTCATTTAGAATTTTAAAAGTTCACTCTGGCTGCTGGACCAGAAAACAAGTGGTTAAACAGTCGGATAATGGATTGATTTTCAAATATATTTTGGAAATATGATTATTAAGATTTGATAATTAATTACATATCAGTATTGAGAAAGTAAAGAACAAACTAAAGTCAGTTTATCTCTTCCTAGATTGTATGAATGGCTAAATGGTTATATCAAATTAAACTAGGAATTTTTGGTCCAGGAGGTCCTAGAGGCCTTGTAAATAAAATGGCTATTGCTCTTGGTTACTCACCAGATCTACACTAGAGCTTCCAGCTACTTTGGTTGCAGAACACTCTATACTGGCCTAGAAGTTCCCTCCATGTTGGCTAGCTTTCAGAATGATGGAAGGAAGTAGACCCTGCCTATTACAACACCGGACCTCTAGGCAGGGGATGCCCACTGGTACAACAGTGGCATGAATGTTGCTGAGCTAGCCACTTGTTTTCTGATCAGCTTTGAGGTCTTCTCCTTAGAAGCTCATGGCTAGAGAGGTCTTGTGACCTAGGGACTATTCTACTATTGTTGTTATGCTAAATGGACTTGCTGTTTAACTGCCTTCTAAACATGCATGTTTGTCCCCATAGATTAGTGCCATTCTCGGCTTTCTTAGAACTTCTTTTTATTTTTTTCCTTTTGCAGAGCCCCATGATAAACTCAAGAGCAGTTATTGGTCAAAGTAATGAGGATAAGTGCTTATTGAGTACTCAGCCCTAATCTGACATCTACTTCTTGTCCTCAAATGCCCAGAGAACTTGGTAGAATAGGAGGCAGGGGAAAAATAAATGTGACAAGTGGCTACAAAGTCCTACAAAACGCTGTCTTCTAGACGTGATGTGACCATGACACTCATGAATGCACTATATGTGTGACTGCCAGCACTATACCAGCTTAAAATTTGGCCTATCAGCATTTTACCAAGGATGGGAAAGAGGCTCATAAAACCCAAATCTTCAACAAACTGTTTTCAGTTAATGGTTGCTAGGGAAAAGGATGATATTTTCTTTAGCAATATAGTCACTGTTTAGTTATCCATGCTCCAGTAATTAATGTGCTACTAATGCTCGTGCAGCAAGTTTATTAAATTCATTATGTCCCTCCCAACACATAAACATGCACATGTACAAACCAATCCAACCAGCCAACCAACCAAACAAACCAACCAACCCATGGAAGTGAAAGGGAGACATGTTTGGAAGAAGGTTTTCAGGGGGACATGGAATAGTAGAGGAAGGAAAATGGTAGAGGCAAATTGGCCCAAATCAACTATGTACATGCTGTGGAATAATCCTTTTGTACACTGTGAAGATTTGTCACTTGGATTGGTTTTATAAAGAAGCTGACTGGCCAGTAGCCGAATAGGATAAGGTTCGGTGGGAAAGCCAAAACTGAGACTGCTGGGAGAAAGAAAGGTGGAGCTGGGGAGTCACCAATAGATGCACAGAGAAGCAAGATGGGCATACTGTACTGAGCAAACATGTATCAAGCAACATGGCAAAGTATAGATAAGAAATATGGGTTAATTTAAATGTAAGGATTATCTAGTAAAAAGCCTAAGCTATCAGACGAGTATTTCCAATTAATATTAAGTTTCTGAGTGATTATTTGGAAGCAACTGCCAGCACAGGAAAAATCTGCCTACACATTCATGCATAAAATTATCAAACTGTTAGATAAGTAGTTAAAAAGAAATAAATCCAAACAAAATAGAAGCAGGAGGATGATGGTCCAAGTGGGAGCAAAAGGTTGGAGAATCTGGAACACATTTAATCTGAGGTATCCACAGGCTACCTGAACTATTCAAGGTGGGGATTATAACAGAGTTGGGAAAGACATCTGAAATAAAGGTGTAGATTAGTCTCTGATAAACTGATGAGATAAATGAGGTCATGCAATTCCTTTGTGAAGGAATGCAAGAGGATGAGAGAGAGAGAGAGAGAGAGAGAGAGAGAGAGAGAGAGAGAGAGAGAGAGAGAGAGAACGCTTTTAAGCGAGCTAAAGGACACTTCGGAGTTGGCGTGTTATGAGCAAAGGGAACAAAAGCATTTTCTAGAGAGTCAGAAATTAAAATTGAGCATGACAGCTGTACAGAAGATTTTGAGGTGGAACAGGTTGTTTATACTTGATCTTAGCCAAAAGGCTAAGAAGTGATGGAAGGGGCTGTTGTTTACATGTCATTTGCTGACAGGAGGAAAAGTAGAAGAAAAAAAATAAAACATGTTGAGTTTAGCCTCCAGGATAGGATTAGCTCCAGTGGAGTGTTAGGGGTAGGTTGTATTGGGAGGGGTAAAACCTCTTTGCAAAAAAATCTTGTTGAGAAGAATGTAAGATACTGAGGTGAGATAGAGGGCCAAGGAAAGTTGTTTATTCTTTATTCGTTTTGCTTGTTTGTTTTTATTCTTGTTGGACAGTGGAAGGTTCTGAGTCATATTTCAATGGTCTGGGAGTGTTCACCCAGCAGAGAACCATGAGCTTGTGTGTCAAATCCTGTTCCCTACACCAACAGAACAGAGGTATTTTACAGAATGAGATCAAAGAGAAAAAAAAAAGAAATCACAAAGATCAAGCTTGGCTTGGAAGGTGAGAACATGACCAGAAAACATATTGCTGTAATAATGTGGTTAAATCTTTCCCCTGGAGTAATTTTTTTTTTTTTGCTCAGAACTTCAAATAAATCTTTGGTCATTTGTAGAGCCATTAATTCTTTCCTGTGAGGTTTGTGGCTCTTAATGTGGTTAATAGCCCAAATATTTATTTAGCATAGATAGCAGTTCAGCATTACGTATGTTAAATGTGCCCAGAGAAAGTGTGATCTCATGCTTGCATTCCCCAGATGTCCAGCATCATCTCCACACAGAAGCAAGAGTGTGCCTCTAAAAATAGCTCAGATTCTCAGCTCTTGAAAATGAAATTAACGCAGGTTGCTACACGTCTTTATTGAAACCCAATGCTTGATATGCCTTAGGAGTGAAATAAAATTCCTCACTGGAAAATTGATGATCAGAGCACCGCTGAAGAGATCCTGGTTCTCCCTTTCCCTTTTAATTAATTAATTTTTTTTCGAGACAGCGTTTCTCTGTGTAGCTTTGGAGCCTATCCTGGATCTCGCTCTGTAGACCAGGCTGGCCTTGAACGCTGAGAGATCCACCTACCTCTGCCTCCCGAGTGCTGGATTCAAGGCATGCACCATCACTGCCTGTCATACCCCCCTCTCTCCTTTTTTTTTTTTATTTACTACGAAATAGGGACAGAATAGTAGAGCTGAAACAGAAACATTCAAAAGCATATGCTACAAAGAACACAATACATGCAGACAGGATGTTTAGCACCGAAAACATGCTTATGCACGCTTTTCTCCTAGTTCTGCCCAAACAAACCCCGGGAATTACGGTACACACATAAGAGTATCTGGATGACAGAATGGATCATTAATAATGGTGGACACTCCTTGAAATAATTAGGAGGAGTAAATTAGAAATATTTTGTCCAAGTTATTCTTATATTGCAGCGAAGAGACACCATGACCAAGGCACTTATAAAAGAAAGCATTTAGTTTGAGGCTTGCTAACACTTTCAGGGAATTAGTCCATAAGCACCATCGTAGAGAGAATGGCAGTGGACAGGCAGGTATTGCACGGGAGCAGTAACCAAGAGATTACACTTGTTGCCAGAGAAAGAGAGACTGAGCCTGATGTGGACATTAGAAACCTCCAAGCCAGTCCACGGTGACACACCTCCCCAAACAAGCCAGCAATTAGGGACCAAGCATTTGAATATATGACCCTATGGGGACCATTCTCATTCAAACCAGCACAGTATTAACGGCATAGATGGAGATTAACATTTTCCTGAAGCTTAAAAATGTGTGGAGGGTTCTACACCCATGTATTTATGCACAGCACTTAGTGAACTCAGCAGGTTACGAAAAAGAGCATGATGTTGATAAGGGAACATGACCCGGATGGTTTGTGACAAGGTGGGGGGGAGTGTGTGTGTGGGGGGGTGATACCCTCCAGTTACATTGTTTACCTGAATCAAATTCTCAAAGGATGAATTTGAAATTTTCAAATATACAATGAAACAAAAGCAGTCTGGTACACAATAAAAGATTTACATGCACATTTTAAGGAACAACCTAAATAATATTTTGTAAGGTTAGGATATACAAATGGATGCATCTCAACTCTCAGACTGTCTTGGTGAGATGAGAGGTGAGACAAAGTATGTCCAAGGAGCTGCTGATGAGGGGCTGTGAAATGAAGTACAATGAGGACTGCTATATGATCATGTATCGTGAATTTCAACCTTATTGAAACAGATCCAGGTACTACCATCTAAATGAGATGAAGAAAAGCATAAACAATTACTAAGTAGTTCTATAGTGATACAACACCCTCTCTCAAAAAGAAAACTAGACAGTATCTGAGGAGCAATACTTGAGTTCCACCTCCGGCTTCCATAAATATGTGCACCCACATTCTCCCACACACGCACCCATGTGCTCCCCACAAATGCACCTACATGCTCATACACGTGCACACACACATATACATACACACAAAAATTATATGAGATAAATAAATAGGCTATTAACTGTGTGAAAGACAAGCTAACAAGTACCTATAAATTTAACATGGCGCAGGCTGCCTCTCTTGCTCCTGTTCAGATGAACAAGGCATGCAACAGTCTTCCCTCTGGGCTCCTATCGACTGATCGGCCTCTCCACAGTAGTTTCAAAAGTCACATAGGCAGAGAGGTCAAAAAGGGTACAAAATAAGATTCTGAATAAAGTCACCCTTTAGAGAAAGAACAGGAAATTTGGGAGAAGGGATAAAATAAAAAATCTCAGTAGGCTAATAAAAACCTCAAGAGATGGATCAATTTTGTTGAGCTCATTTTGAGGCTTCATTCATATATTGTAAAATATTTTTAAGAGACAAAGACAGAGACATTGCTAATTAATAAATACAGACCATCTTTACACTGGTCTTTTTTTTTTTACTGAATTAATATTTTATACTTGGATTGGATGTCAATCTTGACCTGATGACGCTCTGACTTTGCACAGAACAAAAGAAGGTCAAAAGCAACCTCCACATGAAAGTTTTATATTCTGACAGCACAAAGGAGTGAAATACTTTCTCATCTGAAATAGCAGTTGTCTGGGAGGTTCTTTTATTCTTTCATCAGCACATAGTAAATTGAGTCTTTTCAACAGTAATGCAATTGGGAACTTTAAAGATAATTAAGAAACATAAAATATGTCAGTCTTCTCAAACATAGTTGGAATATGAGTTTTAATCTCTCTTCTTTGGGAACATTAGCATAAGTTTAGGTCTATACTCTCATAACTTAAAAAGTGCCTATCATTTAATTATATATATTTTTGTATCAAGAAAATATCTAATAACTATGTATAGAAAAATAGAATGCCTGGGCTTTTATAAATATTTAATAAGAACTGTACTAGAAATATATTGCTGATACATGAGCAGAAATATTTTAATAGGTTGAAATAATATAGCAAAACATTCGAAGAGGCGACAAAGGAAATTCTATAATAAATCTTGGGCTTGAGTAGTTGTGGTATAAATGTGAGAATTTAACTTTTTCCTGAATGCCTTAGAGGCCTTAGACAACACAGAAGGACCAGAGTGTCTGTTAGTACCCACAGGGTGTCTGGCAGCTAGATTGATTGTGGTACAGCAGCACGATTTGTACCTGAACCTGCAAACATCACCTACTGGGGTAACTGTAGACTCCATGAGATTTCTAACAGCCCATCACCCCAATTGAGATACTCTAAGAAAAGACATACAGTTTATACAGCTTCATGGCAGTTATGATGCTTGCCTCAACGCTAGTCTAAAAGGGAAAGTTTACATGAAAATTCACGCAGGCAAAGGCTCGTCACACATTGCCACTTTATTCCTAATTCACACTCATATTAGACTTTTCTCATCTACCCTGCACTCAAACCCACATTTCATAACAATTCAATCTGTTCTTGAGAGACATTCCCAATTTAAAGGTGTCGAATGCTAGAAACACGTTTAATTCCTCTTAAAGGCCCTGGGTACCTTCAAGAACTAGAGGAGCAAACAGTGAGTACCTGCCCATCTCCACTGGGTTTCTTCACAATGGACCTCATTATCAGAGTGCTTAGTTAGCACCAAAAGTCTCCTAAGGATCCAGCATCATTTCATGAAAATACTAATAGCTCATGAGTCCTACATAACACACAAAGCAGATCCCTGTTGCCACTATCCTTAACTTGTAAATGCACAGTGGTCTAAGATACAGGGAAATGCTAACTCTCACCAGGACAGCTGATCAAAACTAATGTATATTTAAAATACTGAGACTAATCCAAAATTGCCAGTTAAATAGATAAGCTTTAAGCCACTCCAACATATAAGGATTTCATGTACATTAATATAAATTAGAATATTATTTGGTGATACATGCAGACGGTAAAGTTTACCTATCAAGGTTAAAAGACCAAAGCAGTTTTCTCAAGTAAGATGAGTAGAGAACATGACTCTTCCATCTGTGGCACTCCATAGAAGACTGGGCTGGGGACATTCTCTGGTTCACGAGAACTCTCCTCTCCCAGAAAAGAATGTCTTTTTTTAAAAAAAAAGACATTGAGTTAGGAGGATATGTGTTGGAAATATTATGGGAGAGTTTTTGGGGAGTGGAAGGTAGATAACCTTTCATGGTATGCATGTATGTAATTCTCAATAATAAATTGTTTTTTCAAAATGAGGACTTGAATGGAAAGGCTTGGGAGATGGCTCAGTTGAAGCGTTCGTCATACAAGCATGAGGACCTTAATCTGATCACCAGAAACCACGCAAAAAACCAGCTGAGGACTTGAATTCAATCCCCATAACTCATGTTTAAAAACAAATCTAATCAAACAAAAACCAAGCAAGACAAAAAAAAAAAAGTCTGAATATGTTAACCTGTACTTATAATCCCAGTCCTGGGGAGTTAAAGGTAGCCAGATCCCTGAATCTCGCTGTCCAGCTAGCATAGTTTAATTCATTAGCTCCAGGTAAATGACCTTGTTTTATAACAAGGTGAAAAGAACCTGAATAACAACATTGGACCTCCAAACACCTGTGTGTGTACATGTGCACGCACGCACACACACACACACACACACACACACACACACACACACACACATACACACACACAATTTAACAAGAAAACACCTTAGTGTTTATTACCTTCCCAACTTGAGAACACATCTGAAATTTAAGTCCAACTTTGTTATTAATTAGGTATGCTACTCTGGGAAAGGAGAGGTGCTTCTTCAACATCCAGAGACATTTTATAATGTAAGAAATTTATATTAGACTATGTTGAAGGCTCTTCATCCTTTTCAATTTTATCTGTTTCCTTTCTTAAGTGAAATGTAATTGTTATCTAATAAGACTGATAAATGTATTTTAAGTATATAGAGCATGCTAACCATTTGCTAAATGTTGAAATGCAAAGACAGAAAGCTACAAAGTACATTTTATACATCTGTCCAAATGCCTGTTTAGTAAGTGCTATTTTAACAACACAAAAAAGTATTAAAGTAAGAAAGAGAAGTGATTAATTATAGAAAATAGAGAAAATTATTTCACTGAAAGCATTTTTTCTGTGTTATACCTTGAAGAATGGATTGTTTCCTGTGGACTGAGGTTAGAGAAAAATGTTCTCTATGTCACTTCAATTTCTATAATTTCATAAAATAGTAACAGAAATCTTGACCATTAAGTACCAACTGAAGAAACACTGCTAGAAATAATGTGAAAATTTTAAAATGTACTTGAGCGTTAAAAGTCAAAAATCTGAAACCCGGAAGTCCTTGGCTCACTGTTGTCAGCTATTATGGTCAAAGAAGTGACCATTTAACATCTCAACTCTTTTTATTTTCCATTTGTATTTCATGAGGATTTGGATGGCAAGCAGTGTGCTAGTTCTTTTCTCTTGCCAGCTTAACTGGACCTAGTGTCATCTGGGCCGAGGGAATCTCAGTTGAGGAACTGTTTCGATTAGATTGGCATGTGGCCATGTCTGTAAGAAACTGTCTCCATCGATCACCTGTGTTGGAGGGCACAGCCCACTGTGGGTGGCACTATCCCTAGGTAGGTAGGTCTGGGTTATATGAGAAAGTTAGCTAAACATGAGCCAAATACAAAGCCAGTGACCAGCTTTCCTCCATGGCCTCTGTTCTAGGTTCTTTTTTCTTTTTCTTTTTCTTTTCTTTTTGTTCTTTTTTTATTTATTTTATTTATTTATTATTATTATTATTTTTTTTTTGGTTTTCTTCGAGAAAAGGTTTCTCTGTAGCTTTGGTGCCTGTCCTGGAACTAGCTCTTGTAGACCAGGCTGACCTCGAACTCATAGAGAATCACCTGCCTCTGCCTCCAGAGTGCTGGGATTAAAGGCGTGCACCACCACTGCCCGGCTTGCTCTAGGTTTCTTTCCTGAGTTGCTGCCTTTACTTCCTTCAGTGATGGACTTAAACCTGGAAGTGGAAACTAAAATCAACTCTTTCCTTGATCAAGTTGCAGAATGTTCATCAAAGCAATGGGAAACAAACTAAGACAGGCTCTAAAGACAACTTGAAGTGTATACCAGAAATTGGGAATACTACTAAGCTCAGGGACAGGAGGAAACCTTGGACAGAAGGATAGACTCTGACTACTTTCTCTAAAATTTTCACCAGGGCTCCATTTTCTTGATCTAAATCTTTGTATTTAATGGCAACCTCAGCTAACTCTCAGTTAACAACTTCTGTCCTCCCCTCCTATTGTGCTTCAGACTCTTCTTCCCAGCTCCATTTAGAAAATGACAAGTTGGTGGCTTCAGCCGTTTTCTTTCTGTTAGAACAGTCAACTGGGAGCTAGAAGAATGGAAATATCATCATACCTGTTTTCCAAATGAACACTGTAGACCAGGAGAGAACATGGTATATGAACCTATGTTTAGAACCTATGTCCCCTTTGCCCTCTAAGAAAGACTTTTTAGTATCCAGTCTGCAGAAATTTTGCTGTCTGGCTTGGTTGTGGACTGGTAGTCTCCTTAACTATCTCTGCGTCATTAGAATGTAAGCTCTGTAGCAGTAGGTATCCTTTCTTAGAGGATAGCTTTGCACCATGTAAGTGGCAAACGTTTTGAACAATGACTGGATAATCGGAAAGGAGAATGCTCCTCAGTTCCAGTTCATTCTCCCTGCCTACCCCCTACTTTGTGAACAAACAATTTAATCCTCATGACTCACGTTCTGGTACACAGCATGTGAACAGGTAAAATTTACCTTCCATATGCCCCATAGTTCTTGGTATGGCTCAGATGACCTTGGATCTATTTTCATTTATTTGCATTCTTTAAAAAATTATTTGATGGCATTTTGTTAATTTAATCATTACTGTGACTAAATACCTTCTCTGAAGTGATTTTAAGATAGGACATCATTGGAAGAAAGAGTCCATCACGTCATGAACAATACGGTAGCAGGAGGACGAGGCAACTGTTTGTATAGCATGTCCCATCACATGGCAAAAAGAGACGAAGCTGGTTCTTAGCTTATTCCCTTAGCTAGCGTAGCATTCTTCCTTATAATGCCCTTGTAGATTCTCTCTATATCTCTTTAGCTAGCATAGCATTCTTCCCTATAATGCCCTTGTAGATTCTCTATAAATCTTTTACGTATCTCAATTTCAATCTCTCAAACTCCTTGCTTGCCCTTACAAGGAATTGTTGTTTAGCTTTTTATCCATCGTCTCCACCTAGTTTCAGATTGTAAGCAGATCTCCCTTTCTGCGTAATTCTGCAAGTCCCCTTCTATCTCATTTGACCCTGTCTGAAATGCCTTTACAGAGTCATAGTGTGCCTTTGTGGATCTCTGCTCTCCATAAGAACCAACCTATTATAGATTTAAACCTGATAAGATCACCTCAAATATTGCAAGGTTGTCAAAGCTTGCAACTTTAAAAATAGCCGACATTTATTGAGCTTTTACTATGTGCCAGACATTGTGCTAAGCATTTTATGTGTTGCCTCACTTAACTTTTGTGCAACTTTATGAATAGGTTTGGTTGCTTTAGCCCAATAATTCAGACAAAGAAGATAAGGACAGAGGGACCAAAGCTTTTGCCCAGGATTGTCTGACATGCAGCACAGTAAAAGTTGATAGTTGAGTTTTTTCATCAAGGCCCGTGTTCTGAAGAAGCACACCAAACACCATTAATTACTCAGCCACAAACGAAGAATTATAGCACATTTTCACAATTCATTTATTAAATATTTGAACTGCGAAAATTCACAGGCAAGCAATCTTTTAAATTACAGCATAGAACAGAAAAGAGGATGTTTTCCACTCAGCAATGTCTTTGATTTGGTGAGTTCCCAGAAGATCACTGTAACTCCAAACAGGCAAATGGGTTCCAATGAGGCAGAAATATCTTTTTGTTCCCTTCACAGCAAAATCATCTTGTCTTTCCTCATTTTTCATGCTATATTACATTCATATTCCAGTCATGAGAAAAGACAATTCAAAAGTATTTCTTTAAAATTCCCTCCCAGATCCCCCATAGAATGGCTTTCGCCATTAAGTTGTCATGTGATATGTATTTTTTCTGGCAATAGTTTGCAGTTCCAATTAGTAAATTAAATACACACAATAGCGCCTCACTGCTCAGCAATGTGCCAGACCACAGTGGAACTGGCAACTCCCCTTCAAGTCATTTACTAGCCTCATGATATTCTAATTACCAATACAGTCTCTGGGAAAAATCATTTCGTTGTATTTTCTCTCCATTGTAATCTTTTAAAAAAATATTGCTCAGCATGAATAAGCTATGGAATATATCAGAAAACAATAATTTAAATGATTCTGTTTCAAAATGTGTTTTAGATTCTTCGTGCTGAGAAAGTCACCCTCTGAGTCCTTAAAAATGTAGAGGTGCGGCTGGAGAGATGACTCGGCTCTCAAGAGCACTAGTTTCAGAGGACCTGGGTTCAGTTTCCAGCATCCACAAGACAGTACACAAACCATCTATAACTCCTGCATTACATTGGGTACCACACTTATGGGACACAGACATACAGGTAGATAAAACACTCATACACATTAAAAATGTAAGTAATTAAAAAATGCAGTAGTGAGCCAAGCTTGGAGTTCACCCGCAGTGGGTCCATAAATCCGCACACTGAGAAAGGCTTCAGGAACTGCATGGAGTTGTGACCCTGTCTCCATTTGTGTGTATGCAATGCTTAATTCCCCTGGCCTCGTAAGTGGATTTTTCTTCCTAAGTCAGGAAAAGGAAGAGAAGATGGTCAGTAGAAGGCAAACGTTAGAGGAACAGATTATGGCTGCCTCCGCTCCTGCAATTTACAGCTAAATTTCCTTCATATCAACTCACTCAAGCATTGTTGCTAAGTCTATACACACGCTCGCTTTCTCTTTCAGCAAATAGGGCTTTCAAGCCTCTTCCAGAGCAGCAACTACTTTCGTCAACAACCAGAGCAGCTCACTGCTGTGAAAATAACTTGGAGTAAAAACCAGCCAACCAAATAAAAAAAAAATGCATTTGTTCCTCAGAATTGAAGTGGAAGGCAAAATACCTGGGGATACGGTACTCAAAGACAGATGGTAAGGAGGTTTGCAAAAAACTAAAATAATAACAATGCTGTAACTCTTATTGGAAATAGAGTTCCAGAGTTGAAATTCCTTCAGGTTGGAGGCCGTTCTGGCATCTTTTTGACGATGAATACCTGTTGACCGCACCATTCAGGTACTATTGAGCTTTGACAGTTTCATTGATTCAAGGAGCCCATGAAAAGAAGAGGGCTAAATGTATCTATTTTAGTTTGTGATCAGAAGCGTTGATGTTTCTGCAGCTTCCTGCTTCTTCGCTCCTATACACAGTTTGTAACTCACCACATGGTCAAAATCCCTGTCTTGGTTGGACGACTGCAAGGTCCTCTTGCTGAAGATAGGGGTTGAATGTAACATATACACTCTGCTCCTCTTTTGAGCAGAAATGCCCTAGAAGCCCAGAAAACTGGATGTCTGAAAATTGAACGTTAATGTGTTAAATGACAAAAATAAATTCTTTTCATGAATTTTCAGTTAAAATAACTAGATCTGTAAAGCTACTGTGAAGTTGAGAAGAAATTAGATGTCCTTGTTTATTTATTATAATCAAGAGTATCCTGAATTGAGGGCTGTGAGGCTATTAAACATCCCTTTTGTGCTGTTTGATGTTCACATGACTCTGGCTAGGATAATTGCGTGTGTCTCAGTGTTCATTATCACTACAAAACATAGACTGAAACTCCTTACAAAGGGCTATGGGGATTGGTCTGTCAGTAAATGCTCTCCTTGCACGGGGAAGGACCTGAGGTTGAGTCTCAGAACCCATATAAAAACATACAGGGTTTGATGGTGTATATTTGTAATTCCAGAACTGGGAAGGTAGAGGCAGGAGAGATTTTCTGAACAAACAGTCTAACCTACTTGATGCTATCAAAGCCAATGAAAAGACCTTATATTAAAGGAGATGGACGGTATTCCTGAGAATGACATTTGAGCTTGTTTTCCAGCCTTCACACATGGGTACACACCTATGCTCACACAGGGGGAAGGGTTATAAAGGTCTTTACATTAGTAGGATTTTGAGAACATCTAGCTTATCAAGTAATTCTAATAGACCACATCCTTATGATTTACAGACCTGAAAATCTACACAAACAGCCTCACTTAGTTCAAAGTACAGTAACATGCAGGTTAACAGGGAAAAGCAGTTCCTTAAAAATTCATTTTTGTTCTGTTCTATTGAATAGTCAGTCACATTGCTGGTTCTTTCCACAAGTTACTTCAGAAGAACACTCCTTTATATGAAATGATGCATATTAGAAGTCCTGCAGTACAGATTTTAAGACCCAGAGCACATTTCCTATAGAGTTAGTACCATCAGACTAATTAGAGCTATTTACACTGCAGTGTCTGTTTAAGAAATAAAGTTGCAGGGTTTTAAGTTAATGTTCAGGGTTTCACGGGAAAACATGTGCTGGTTGCTCCTGGGAAGCATGTTGGTTCTTATAATCTGACCTTAGTCTAATTTAACCCAAAGTGTCCATCCAAAGCATTTCTCACTTTGCTTAAGGATTCAATCCCTATAAGGAAGTTAGTTTATCTGAACTCCATCAGTAAAGATTCAATAGGAGAAACAGACACACATTTTATGAAAACATAATAGGCAGATATAGCTAGATAACTAGATGTATGGATATATAATGACAGATTAGATGATAGAGACGATAAATAGATAAATAGATAGATAGATGATAGATAGATAGATAGATAGATAGATAGATAGATAGATACAAACATATATACATACATATATACATAGAAACATAAATAGATACATAGATAAATATTTCAGGGATATGATCTTATACAATATACATGCTTACTTTAGTTAAGAAGTCTCTCTAAAGCTCTTGTCCTGTGTCTATTGATGGAATATCATGTAATAGCAATAAATTTTTTCCTTTCATTGGTGAAGGCAACTCTGTATCTAGAGTGAGCGGTTACTTTAGTAAGAAATAAATGCTACCCATATTGTGTTAAGAGTGGGTGATTGTAAACAATATGGCATGATACTCTGTGGAAACAGTGTCCTATCAAGAGTTCTATAGCTCTATGTTGGGCTCAGCATCTGTTTTTCCCTCTACTTGGTAACACAGGATGAGTGTAGCCAGATCGGCCTTGAAAAGAAGTCCACAAAGTCAAGTTCACATAGAATCGACATTTCTACCATCAGGGTCGTTTGCTCATGAGTGCTCTAGGTAACAACAGAAATGACTGGAAAATTGAGTTAATTCTGCCAGCAGGATAGGCTCTTCTATCCTCTTATTGTGAAAGCCATTCCCTACTGAGGTCATCCTTTGTTGAGTATTCACAAAGGACCCAAAATTTCAACCTCTGCTTGTTTATAGAAGTCAGCCATTTACATAGTCCTCAGGTCTGTGTTGACAGGAGGTTTCTGTCCTGCCTGGTCCTACAGCCATTCAGTCCCAAAGAATTTCACAAAGCTCATTACCCAAAATCAAATGATCAGCCTTGATCACATTAATTATAAACTGATTGGCCTATTAGCTCAGGCTTCTTATTACTTAATTCTTACATCTTACATTAACCCATTATTCTTGTCTATGTTAGCCACGTGAATTGGTACCTTTTTTCGGCGGGGCAGTCACATCTTGCTTGCTCTGTGCCTGGCTTCCTCATTATCTCTGGGTGATGACTGCGGACTGAATCTTTCCTCCTTCCCACGATTCTCCTTTTCTCCTCACCTCATCTATATTTCCTGCCTGATTGCCCCGCCTATATTTCCTGCCTGGCTACTGGCCAGTCAGCGTTTGATTAAAACATAATTGACAGGGTACAGACCATTGTCCCACAGCAGATCTGCTAACGACTAGGTTTCTAAATGTGTTCCCCTGACATCACTAACCATCCAGCCCATCTAAAAGTCCAGTTCATAAATTGCTATAGCCTCGTGTATGTTAACATTTCATGCAGGGAAAACGGACAACCATTGTTAATGCTGCAGTTCCAAATGGTGGGAGGACTCCATGTCACCTACAGCCCTTCAAGATCTCCAAGTGGGGTGGTAATAATGCAATTGAGGGACCATATATGAAATGTGCAAGATTTTTCTTCCTCCATCAGATGGTTATTCAGAACTCTCTCTGAGGGTACAGATGCATACAGTAAGAAAGATAAGGAATGCCAAAAGAAGGGAAAATGAATGTCTTCCCTAGGGAAGAGCACACCAGCTCATTACCCAAAATCAAATGATCAGTCTTGAAAATGCACATATAAGTAACTTTACACAGACTGAGCAGGCATTGTATTTATGTATCAGAAGGGGGGAGGCCATGAACTTAAGAGTACAAGAAGATAAAGTTTAGAGAAACAAAAGAGAAAGAGGAAATGATGTAATTATATTATCACAAAGAATAAAATGAGTTTAAAGAAAAACGAAGAAGGTAATAAATAAGATGTGAAGATGAATATTCTGTTTTGGCCATTTTCTCATGTAGTCTGTTTTCAGTACCTGGTTATGATCTTATATATATTCTTTTCACCTGGTAATGGGATATTGTCATTTTATCCAACTTTATACTTGGTGGCTGAGGATCATACTTAGTTCATGACAGAGAATTTAGAAGTTTAGTTAATATGATAATCTGATGGTCATAGTCAAAAGAGTTATCATAGATTATACACTTGAGAAAGCCAGAAAGTTTTTGGTTCTTTTGTTTTGTGTTTTTAATTTTGTTCATTTGCTTGTTTCGTTTTCATCCTTAAGGAGAAGTTAGGCTGTTGATCTCATATCAACTAGAGTTACATACATGAAATTGACACAAGATCAATCTACTCAAAATTCCAGCATGGGTGTGAGAGGGGTTCGTGAGGACCCACTCATTCCCAGTGGAAAAGTTTTTGGCAGTTGGTAGATTTTAGAGGAGGGAAAATCATTTTTGGGGGATTTTCCTAGCACATGCGCCTGTGGATGCTTCACATCCATGTACAAATGGGCAGCACTGATTAGACCAATGGATTATGAAAAAAATAAGAAAAAAGATGTGCTGGGAGGGTGGGAGACTCAGAGAATGAAAATATGATTGACGTAATCATATTTTACTGCATTTGTTAAATTCTTAACACATTTGAAATATTAATAATTTAAAAATGAAAATATGAGATTGGCATAAAAATAGTCACAGATAAAGGATGTCATGGGTGTGTGTATTTCAACATCCTAAGCATAAAAACTGTGGGAGGGTTTGAAAGAGGGTTTGAATAACATCCCTATTCCCCACTGGCACCTCTACTGTATCTTTTAGGGTGTATAATCTAAGCAACAGTGAGATGCTACAGCAGGCTAAACCTGTCTCAAAATATTTTCCTGTCCTGAAAAAGATTCAAAACTGGTAGGGTTTTTTTTTTCCTTTTTCTTTTTTTTTTTCTTTTTGAGCATTCAAGAGTCAGAGAGACATACTCAATTCAAGTATATGTCATTCCTAAACCAAAGGGTTTCACTAAGAGATGTGCAAATTTCTTAGTAACCGTACACAATTATGTTTCCTTCACTTTATATGGGCTGCTAGCTGTGTCTCAAGCAATCACACCAAGCTCACATGTATTTATGTGGAATTTGTTCCTTGGTCTCTGGCATACAAGTATCTTACCAACCTATTTAGTTAGTTGTTATTTTCCAATTACTATGCCAAATAAATAGTTATAGGACAGCAATGTATCTTCTTAAGTGGACTAAATTTCCTTTCATTTGAAGTGGGTGAGGAACTTGGTACATAAACTAATATGAGGTTGAGCATGGGGAAAAGGTTTGTAA
Source organism: Arvicola amphibius (assembly GCF_903992535.2). Taxonomy (NCBI): domain Eukaryota; kingdom Metazoa; phylum Chordata; class Mammalia; order Rodentia; family Cricetidae; genus Arvicola; species Arvicola amphibius. Next base: position 21,371,816 of record NC_052060.1, on the reverse strand, counting down.
TCTACCTGAGGGGTTCTCCTCACTACCTAGAACTTGTCTGGTTGTAATGATCAACTATTTTATTTAGTTTGAAGGGTTCTGAAGCCAAGTGTACCACAGCAAAGGTCTTTAATTGCTGTGGGATAATGCTCTTGTACCCTGTAAAGATTTGTCTCTTGTATTAATTTAAAAAAAAAAAAACACTGATTGGCCAGTAGTCAGGAAGGAAGTATAGGCACGTGATCAGACCAAGAGATTTCTGAGAAGAAGAAAGGCTCAGTCTGCAGTCACCAGCCAGATGCAGAGGAAGCAATATGAGAATGCTGTACTGAGAAAAGGAACCAAGCTAAATGGATAAACATAGACAAAAATTACGGATTTATTTAAGTTGTAAGAGCTATATAATAAGAAGCCTGAGCAATAGACTGAACAGTTTAAAATTAATATAAGCCTCTGTGTGTTGCTTTGAGACTAGATGACTTCAAGACCAAGCAGGACAGACATTTTCATCTACATTTAATTTGATCAGTGCAGTTGTTCCAAAATCTATTTCATTGACCCTGCCACTACCATTTTTATTTTGGAGATTAAGTGTTTCTTATTCTCTGGGATGCCTACTGCCTTTAGGGATCCAATTATAAAAAAACATCATATATTTTTCAACCTATAGAGAAGTCCACAAATCTATTATCAAGTTGTTTCTTACACAATTTGGTAGAGCATGTTCTTTGTACCTCTGTGGTTCATAGGGTACATTAAATGAGAAAAATGCAAATCAATCTAACCCTTTGGGTGCCCTTCTTTATACCAACCTCTGCCAACTTCTAGCATTTTAACTTTTTTGCTTTGGGATATTTTGAATCTATGTATCAATCAGCCCTGTAAAACCAATCATAGCCATTTCCAGCTATTGTGTTTATAATATTAAATCTGCAGTCTTTAATTAGTTGGACTCTGGCAGTATATGATGTCTAATATAACCAACTATCCCTTCCACTCTGTTCTCACATCATCCTCAAGATAATTTCCACAGTCTAAGTTTCTTCAAAATAAGTATGTCAAATGTGTGCCTTCATGAGTATTCTACCTATTTCAGGGCACAATTTGTACCTTTCCTTTTGTGCTTGTTGGGTCTTGAGTCTGGTTATACATATAGGAAGGATACAAGAGCAAACTGGAGTCTGGATATTGTACAGCAATACTTTGAAAGGTAACTATACATCAGGAGAAGCCATCACTGTTTCTATGGAAAATGAGAAAATGACATAACCAAATAGGAGTGAAGAGGTTACTTTAATTGACAAAGAAAATCAGGAAATTTTTGTTTTGTTTTTTGATACTGACTTATCATAATCCATCATATATCTCATTTCAGTTTTCAAGATTTCTTTCCTTCTTAAAAATTGTTGGAATCATGGAAAAGAAACTCAATAGTGTTGGGGAATTTCATTTATAGAATAATTTACCTATCTGAAGCATTTATCTTTAGATTTGTTCTTTAGGAAATCATGGCCCAACCATGACAGGTAAATGAATTTCTCTCAGAACAGTCATGAAGTTTTCAAATCTTTTATACAGACCTTATGGTGGGAATTTAAGTCACTAAGCTTGTTTTCATGATTCATATTTTAGCATCATTAAAATCAGCCAGGAAACCGTATTATACTATATATGTTCACTAACCTATTTTGAGGCTTTGGATACCTAGTCCTGCCTTGCCTTCTAAACTTTGATTTCACAGGTCATAGATCAAATAACAATATGAATGTCATGGGTTACCAGTATTGTTTTTGACATGGAATACATTAACATCATAATACAAAAGCCTTTAAGCTTAACCATAGAAGAAAACCATTTCAACAGCCCTGAGTTTGTTGCTCAGAACTTACCCCACTTTCATTACTAAGAAGTAGTTATTTCTCAAAATTTAATAGGAGAAATAAAACCATCAGGCGATACATAGATATATTCATTGATGAGATCAATACTTGACAATAATTTCAAAAAGGAAAGACTTTTCCAGCTAATAGTTTCCAAGGTTTCTACCCAATTTTGACTGGATTCATTGCTTTGATCCTACAACAAGGCAGGGAGTGGGAACATGTGCCTCATGGCAGCAAGAAGCAAAAAGAGAGAGACATGAAGAGGCTAGGACAATATTCCCATGAACAATACAATGACCAAAGTCTTTTTAAACAATCTGCTTCCCTTCCACATTTTCACCATTTCCCAATAAGCATATTTAAACATTAAACTCATCCATGCAAAACACTGTTGATTAGCTCAGAGTCAATCAAGTGTAAACATAGTGGATAGTTAGCAGACAACACACACACATGCGTACATACAAATGGATAGATAGATTATAAGGCTTTGATCCCATCCAGTTGTGAGAGCTGAAGATGATTAAGCAGACTCATAAGGCTTTATTCTTCACTTTGGATAATTAGTCCTTGTGTCTACAGACAGGATCACAGAGAATACAGATTTAAGATATAAGAAAGAATAAAGTATAAGAAGTTAGAACTCAAAAAATACATTAAAATCTACATAAAAGAGGCATAGTTCATAGCATCAGATCTGCCTGAGTTCCTCATTGCTTCTGATTGAGTGATAACCTCCCTGTAAAAGTCAGAACTGTCTTCGAGGATTTAGGCCTCTATCCACCCACAGGATTCAGAGAAGCACCAGGAAGATCCAGGAATAGATGCAGCAGTGGAAAGCCCCACCTCTTTCTCACGTCAGCACTGTGTATTAGCAGATGAGTGAGGGGCGTGTGCTCCAGCTCTGCTGCCGTTTTCACCGCTGTCCTTCTTCCAGTTCTCAAAGACGCAGCCATCCTTCTCATAGATGACTAACAATCAAAAAGAAAGGAAAAAGAATGCAGTGAAACTTCATTAACTGTTTTTTTTTTTTTTTTTTTTTTGTCATTGTGTCATTTTTCAAAGCCCCACATACCTGAGTACTAGGGTACACATTTTCTGAGGGTGTCTGGCTTTGTTTCCTTGGCTGGTCCTTGACTTACCACCTTTGTAGCCTGTCTAGGCTCTCAGTGGCTGTTAAAAAGCCTTTTGACAATTGAGAGGAAGTTCTCTGAGGCTAAAAGGACTGAAAAGCAAATGGCAAATGTCTTTGATAGTGAATGTAGGTTGAATAAGGGGCTTCTGTGAACCAAAACACAAATTATTTCACTTGACCAAAGTACACTACATTGACTTCCAATTCCCTCTGTTGATATATCAACTAAAATGATGCTACATGTTTATTTCCCACAGATTCTTTTAAAGATTTTCCTTCATGGAAGGCAGTTGTAGGTGAACTATGTGAATCCTGTAGTTAAAAAGTCAGGCTTTGATTTCTGCCTCTTTCTTTCTTAGGTATTCCTAAAGAAATGCTTCTTCATTTAAAACACAATAAGAGGCTTAAGTGCATATCATTTTTGCTAAGTATAACATCTTGTAAAACATTATGTCAATACTTGAAAGATAAATTAATCACGAAATATAGTCTGGTTACAGTACTTGGTGGTATAGCCTTTGTAGGCACACGTAAGTCCTTGGGTTCAATCCTCAGGATTGACAATAAAAGAGAGACAGAGAAAGAAAAAAGAAGAAAGATATTGTTGTTCTTTAACTATTATTTATGATTTTCATTTCCATTATAAGTTATAAGAAATTAGGTTTATGCTACTAATATCTTTACAAACAACACTAATGTAAAAGAATTAGAAAAGGTAAAATTTTCAAACCATTTTTATATTTGGTAGGTAAGCACGATTGGCACTGTCTCCGTTATCAGTTTTTAACTTACAAGGAGCTACTTGCCGGTTCCATTTTTTTTTCTTCTCGCATTCACTCAAAATTCCTTTTCTCCAACTCCAAGAGAAATAACTACTTCCTGCTGAGTAACTTTCGTGCCAAGCACATCATCTTGGCAATAGTTGGAACTGAGGATCTCTATGAACGCTCCCTCCGGTACCACAGCAAAGATTGGTTTCACAGACCATCCCAACCCTGCGGCTGGGAAGAGTAAAGAGGAGAAAAATAAAGACATGAGTCACACAAGGACATCAGGAGGAAGAGATAGCCCCGAAGTCCAGAGCGCTGACATGCAGTCAAGTGTGATGAGCCAAAGGAAATGTTTTCAGATGAAGTAAGACCTGAAGAAGAGTTTTGAGTTGGCTGTGATGAAAACAAAAAGCATTCTGTAAGATAAAAAATAAAAATGATTTTGAAAGAAGCTGTAAGCCTAAAAGCAGACACAGTGCGGTTAGGTATGGGAGGAGAGAGGAAGGCAAGATCACTAAAGGCAGAGTCATGCATGAGCGCCCCATATCTTGAAACAACAGGGAGGCTTGAAGGTTGTTGAATATGAAGGGGCCTGACCAAGCTAACTTGTTTAGGAGAATCAATGGGGATACCTACAGAATATAACAGGAAAGAAAACAATGGTGACAGAAGGGGCTGTTCATAGGTAGGAAATAATTAGGGAACTCACAAGACATGCATAATGGCCTTAAAAGGGAATAGACAGATCAAGAGGTTCTAAGATGGTAAGTAAACCTGACAAGCTCTAGTGCAGTAACAAGATGTCAAAACAATCATGTCCTCCATTCTCTTAGGCAGCTGATTGGATAGTAACGTCAATCACCAAGATAGGAAACAAACGAGGAGTAACTCTTTTCACATAATAGCCCCCAAATTAGTTTTTTTTATGGCCATTTCAGAAATGAACTCAGAAGAGTGAAACCGCATTATGACGTCAAACTGTTTGCTAAGAGGGACAGTCTATGGGATAGTATGGCAACTCACCCAAACCTTCTGCTGGTGGCAGATGCTTTAAGATGCTTTCCAGATGCCCATTAAGACAGATGAAACTATTTTCTCAGCTGCTGAAAGTGATGTCAGCTGGCAAGTCCATCTGGAAACAACCTGTGGAAGTGATTCTCATGATGAAATCCTTGGGTAGCGGTATCAGCACCATTCACTGGCCCTATCATAGCTAAGTTAGATTCGCTGGCAAGGAAACCTAGGCTTTATCAAGTACTCCCGAAGGTCAGTTGTGATATATACTCAGTTTGAAAATCAGTGGCCTCAACTAGTAACAGCTACCTTGACCATAACCTTGTTTCTTCGTCTTTTCATCCAAACCTATAACAACCTTCAAGACTCAGTTTGAGAACCGCTATGGGACAGCCAAGGCATCTTTGAAGATTGTATGTATGATAGACTAACTTCTCAGTCATGCCTGCATTTCTTTTTATATAGATATTTGCCTGAGAACTAATACCTGCCTCAGATTTTTGCCTTAGGTGACGTTTACATTGATGTAATAACAAACCAGACTATGCTAGGTTGGTTGCTGGAGCAGCGGAAGTCATGTTTGAGAGGGAAGCTGCAGAGCCAGTCGTGAGGTAAAAGGCTGAACTAGGCTAAGAGCAGGAAAGAAGTGCATAGCGAAGGCAGATGCCATAGGGAGCATTGGAGGGTGATCACGTATCAGTCTCCTGGCAATGACAGCTCACACATGGCCTCTTGATAAAGGCAGTAGGGAGATTGCTCCATTCACTGGTAGTAAGCGGCGGGATTGATGTAACCACGCAGAGAGCTAGCTATACTAGAGCTAAACTATACATAGCACATGTCTGAGAAATATGGGATGACTCAGAGGAAGGTGGAATTATTTGGTAATTGATGGTGAAAGCTGATGCTTTTGGAAAAGTAATAAAAAGACTAAGAGTAGTTAATCAACAACTTTATAGTAAATATCAAAGCATAATGTCCACTTTGGCAATATAAACAGATACGTATACTTCAGAACCTGATGTCAAAAAAAATGCTGAAAAGCAAAACACAAAATTTAACATTTTAAGTGCTAGAACTTCAAAAAAGGTTGAATTCTTTTTAAGATTTATTTGTGTGTGTGTGTGTGAGTGTATGTATGTGTTTGATTAGCACACTATTCCAGAAACAAACATGCATTAACTAGATTTAGCATATTTATCCATAGCAAAGTTTTATATAAAACTCACCTACTTTGGCTGAGGTGAATAAAAAGTCTTTTAGTCCCATCTTAATTATTAATATAAACTGTCATATGTCACACATAAAGCAGCAAATATCTCTATATGTATATATGCATGCATAGATATGGGTTACAGAAAGAATACAAGTTACAGCAGCTGCAGCCAAGTTTCCAGAGGTTTCAGAAGTGGGCTGAGAAAGAGTCTGTAGAAGATTAACTAGATCAGGGGACTGTTGCTGGAGCTCCTGGTGTCAAGTTCGAGAGAGAAGCTACCACAATCAGCTGTGAGGTTAAAAGGAATCAGGTCTCAAACTGGAAACAGAGGGTCAGATCCACGTACGAGGCAGAGAGATCTGTGGCTAACTAGACTTGTCAGTAGTAGAGAACCGAATCAAGGTGAGCCCTCCTCAGTCCTTGACATGCAGGTGGTAGATTTGTGTGGGGAATTTTAGGTGTTCAAGCTTTGTGGCCCCAGAAAAGGATGTTATATCCTGGCCTTGCTCTGGTGTGCTGGTCTGTCCCTGATATCAGTGTTAAGAACCAAACTCTGAAAGAATAGCTCTCTTAAACACTAAGGCAGCAATCCAGTCGCAAAGGTTGAGGGCTTTACCCAATAATATCTGCTCGGGTGGGGCTGGCAAGACTGATGGGCTAGGAGTCAGGTAGATGGACAGGGAAAAGAGGCTCTAGGTAGATTAATGTGCTCCTCACTTAAAAATGTAAATGGGTGACTTTCTGGTTCTTTTTCCTCTATAAGATAAAGTCTTGGTAGGCTCTCCAAGTAACTATTTTGGGGGGACTTTCAAATTTCCCACAGAAGGTCTCCTTTGGTAGAGTCCAACCAGCTTCCCCATCTTCATCTTGATAACCAATCTCCTTCAATAGCCCAAGGCAGACAATCCTGAAGATGAAAGGGAACTCATTCCATTTCTAAGCATATACAAATCTGCTTTTCTATGCTGCCTTGGATACCAGCACTGGGTTTCCTTATCACCTTGGAAGTCTCCCTCTCTCTTTCTCTCCCCGTGTGTGTGTGTGTGTGTGTGTGTGTGTGTGTGTGTGTGTGTGTCCCCTTTCACTTGCACCAAATTCTTGCGGGGTGTTGAGATCTTGTTTTTATTGGCCTTTGTATTACCCATAAAGAATCTGTACCTATAATCCTAGATGACATCATCCTGATGACATCAACAACCAAGGCACGATTGTGCTCACATTTTCTTGTGAGACACAAACAAACATTCAGCTGTCCCAGATGGGCATCCAGAGTATGATTTCAAGGAAGCCCAATTCTCAAAGTCCCACCCCATCATGCATGGCCTCCTTATGGAAGCTGTAACATGGAGTCCTGCTTTTAACCAATATTTTGTTGGTTATATCACCAAGAATATCTCAGGATCACATGCAACTGAGGAGGAAGTAGTATCTGGAATACTGAGGAAGAGTTTCATCAACTGACCACCATAAATTGTTCTTGGATCTCCACATATTCTCTATATCATTAGTGCACAGGCATACACACACATACATGCACACACGCACGCACACAACACTAAATATAATATAATTAAACAAAAAGAGAGAAAATATGAAACCAATGGTTTTCATGTATCCTTCTGAATATGTATAAATTGCTCTCTCCCCCCCATCTAAAGTTAGCACTTCTCCATTACTGGAAAGTGACACGGGAACTTAAACGTCATGAGCCATCATGATATCTATAGATACATTTAGGCATCCAGAGTAACCATTGGAGCTAAAAACCACAGCGTGGGTCCTAGCTAGGAAAATGTCAAACCCAAAAATGGAGGAAAATGAAATTTATGATATCACTAATAGCAGGAGCAAGGAGATGTGATGTCAACTGTACTGGGTCAAGAAGGGCAGAAGACAGGGCTACACAAAGAAGTATATGTTGATTTTCATTGAACATGAAATGTAAATTCTGTTATAATGAAACAAGGGAGACAACAGTCAGCCAAGCACAGAAGCCGACACAATTCCCCTCGATGAAGTTTGCTATAATGAAGGGACCTTAAGGCAATGCTTGAGCCTCAAGGAGGAACAGGGAGAATCTGGGAAAAATAATAGGATATGTGGAGATCTAAGCATGATGAAGCCTTAAAGGGAATGAGAACCCTTTAAACCCTAGAGAAGAGGTTTATTAAGAGAGGTAGGGAGACAGGGGGAGAGCTGCAATGGGAGGAAAGGCCAGCATAGCCCATTCAGAGCAAACTCCTCCTTTAAAATCTTTCTATGAGTTTCAGGGCAATCCCTAGAACGAAGCAAGGCTTGACTTCCTGTAACCTTTTAGGGGTGGCGGGAAGTTTCATATTACATAATGTAGTTAGTTCAACAGGGAGCATGCGACAAAGAACATGGAGGAACTGTTGCTGGTTAGGATCCTCTTCAAGGCCACAGGACAGACAGCTTCTTAACTCGATGTGCTAGAAAGAACTGCCAAAAGGTATAGTTCGGTGTATGTCATGAGATGTGGCTTAAAGGTACCATCCTGTGTCTTGACTTAGCCCCTTGGGAAAAGTAAACACATTTAGGAAGAGGTTCATATTACATCAGAACAAGATCAGAACAGTTACGGCAGAAAATAGAAGTAAGCAGAACACTCAATGAGAGGGCAAACAGGAAGCAATGCAGTACATAAAGCCTAAAAGTCTGCTCACCATCTGAGACATTCCATTTACCCAGGCAACAAGGACAGATCTGGTGATAAGGCCATTTGCATTTTACTGGGTATGTTACCTCCAAGTCATGGCTGAAAGTAATGGCACAGAGAGTTGACTTCAATAGCAATACAAAGAAAGAATCTTAAAAAGGTAAATGTAAAGTACTTGGGTTTCCTAGGCTGAATGTTGAAAGCTGTTCACACTCCGATCTTTGCCAATATATACTATATAGACATTTGGTTAATTAAAGTGTCATAATATTTATATAGATACCATCAAGCATATCGAACCTGTGGCCTGCCAAATTCACTGAGGATAGCCCAACCCCAAACTGTAAACTTAATTAAGATACTATAAGTTTTCTGTAATTTTTTGGTTTGTTTTTGTTGTTCTTGTTGTTGTTTTGTTTTGCTTGTTTGCTTGTTGTTTTGTAATTGAAATGCATGGTTCTTAGGTGTGAACTTTGTAGATAATGATGTCATGTTGTGCTGTCTAAAGATTGGGCTTACCTATTTAATGAGCATCTGCACATTCAGTTGCTAATATCCCATTGTCCCACAACTAAAGGCACAATCAAATAGAAGCCCACCAAGCTGGTTTTGATGGGCAAGTTAGGCTGTACTTGTAGTTTAACATGCTGCTGTTTGGAAAAATCTTAATCTTTTAAGTTCACTGAAAAAATATAAATATTAGGCCACATGTGGTGGTGCATGACTTTAATCATACCGCTCAGGAGGTAGAGGCAGGCAGATGGCTGTGAGTTTCAGGCCAGTCTGATCTACATAGTGAGTTCCAGACCAGCCAGGACTACATAGTGTCTCAAAATTAGTAAAAATATGTATATAAATAAATAAATCACATAAAATAAAAAGGAAAATTATACTTAATTATTGACTTCATGAGATATGACATGTACTGATACATATTAACTTTATTTTAAATACATACGACTAACATTTCTTTTGCAGTGTGATACTTTAGATATTTTATAATATTTTTATACAACTTTACATATTTTATAATATTTACTTGAAGACCGGTATGGAGGTAATGGTGTGGAGTGAAAAACAGGACAACAGGCTGAATGAAAGGCTTAGATGCTATATTTCCCTGGTTACAATCCACACTGAGAATATCTAGTGTATAAACATTGCGCAATTATACACCTTGCTTATATTAACTCATAGTCCAAGACTTCTGCATCTTTAAGAGGTTTCCATTTACATTCCAGGATCCTTTTGAATCTAAAATACTTTATATTTTTAGTAAAACATGTATTTAAATCCCTTCATTTGCTGACCTAATACTGAAAACCATTGGAGATGTTAAAAACACATCTTAGTAATTCTTCCAACTCAAGCAGACCCTGACCAAATACTCCCCGAAGTGCAAAATGACAAAGACAGTAGATGAAAACAAATCAACCACGCTGTCTGAAAATTTAGCTTAATTTTTTTTACAGTTGCTCAAATATTAATAACCCAAGTTATGGTCTTTTTTAACATATAAAATCTACTTAAGCCTATAATATCAAAAGAAGCTCAAGGGATATTAGCCACTCATTATAAGAGACTCTCCCAGCATGACAGGAAAAGACATGAGGCTGGAACAAGATGCACAGCTATCTATCACTTCTACGCACTCCGAGAAACTACGTCCTAGTTGATCACAGTGAACAGGACTCTACATTTTGTAGCTATTTTGACCATATACATGCTTTTTAATTTTTTTTATCAACTATTCATACATGATCTGAAAGTGCTGAACAAGTAAATCGGAACAGTGGTTCCCAGAGATTTGACTACACACTGCAAGCTATAACTCAGTTAAAAGCTGGGACTGTTGCAGAATCATGGGACAGTTTTCAAAGGCTGTCAACAACCATCAGATCTTTAATTAGAAAGTGATTATGTTTTGGTTTTTTTTCAAAGTAAGAAATAGGGAGAAGGAAATTCCCCAGACTCCTTGAAGTTATTGAAACTTTGGTGAGCATTCTACTCTTGTTAAAGAAAATGTACAGGGCATGAGAACATGTTTTTTTTTTTTTTCTTACAGAACTTAGAATAGTACTTACCTCAACTGGAATTATTTTTCTCTGACTAGACTTGAAATGTGACTCATATTTTAATTTGTACAATGGAAATTTTAAAAGTAGTCACCTAATAAATCTGGCAGGAAATAGGATACACCAAATGTTGACTCTATACCTAGTGCTTAGTAAGTATATAAACATTCATTATTATTATGTTATCAAATATTGTTAAGTCACATATTTTTATTTTCTCATATGAGCAAGTATAGAGCTTGTACTGAATTTCCTTTTTCTTAGGCAAATTACGCTTTTGTGGACTTGGAACTTAACTGGCGTTTATAATACAAAGGCGGTAGAAAACCACATTTTCTGTTTCGAGCCACCAATTTATAGCAGTATAACAGTTGGGGCAAATGTACACATTTAGAAAGGACAGTCAGAATCAGACAGTGTGTGATCAGAACCAAAGAGTCAATTATATCTGCTCCTGTTTATATTAGGCTTCTCTTTGGAGAGGGACTCGAATGACATGATGTCCCCATTTCTTCTCTCTCTTTACCTATTTGATAAACCAAGATGCCAAGTGTTAAGAGATCACCCTGACTGCACAGTCAGGCACTAGGGTGTTCCTTTCCTGACAGAACATGTTAAATATTCTGTTTTCACAAAGCAAGATGGAGCCCAAGGATTAAGTAAAACCTCACCTACAGTTAGATATACTCATGAAATCACCCTGTCTGTAGTTGTTGGGAGGAGCTTGAACAGTAAAAGCATGTTGGGGAGAACATTGGTGGCAATTTCAGTGGTTTGGTGAAAGATATAACTAATTGTGGTTACAGTGGTAGAAATAGGGAACTGGGGGGGGGGGGGAATCAAGAGATTTTCTTTCAGAAGGAAACTCAAATCTAGGCCACTGCATTTGCACAGTTGTAGGAGGGACAAAGTTATAATTGTCACTTGCAGTAGCTATTGGATAAGTGAACCCTTACATACAGCAGGGTAGTAAGGCCACATTCCGGCTGTCTCACATCCTGCCTTTCCCTGTGTGGGCTTCCAGAAGAATTAAAATAAAAGGCTTAGAACTACAGTTAGCGTAGGAAAAATCTCACTCAGTGTTGTTGGTGGTAATGGTTGTTAAGATAAGCTTAAAGTACAGGTCTATAATTATTTGACTTCGTCATTAAAAAATAAAACTAATAACTACAGAAGGTTAGCCCCAGTGTGAGTGCCTACCTATATATGGAACTGTTTGAGTAGGAACCTTCCATAGCACAAACAGGAATGACAGATTAACAGGAGGAAAAGTTATTGTCTTTTTTATTTTTTCATTTGCACATATATCTTTAAGTGATTCTTCCCACCTCACCCTCACACACACACCAGGTGTTAAAATTTATGTAATTAAATAAAAACTTGGGAGAAAGCTAGGAAGAATTGAAATTAGTTCCTAATAAGTCAAGTGATCTCAGAAAGCATTCTATAGTGTTTGTGCCCTTGCACAAAAAATACACCCAAGGCATGCTTATGAGACTGATTTGTTGCAGAGCACGGAAGGAAGGTAGGGGCCCCCACAATGCCATTTAGATGGATAGATGAGTCATCTGTTCTTGCTTGAAATTCATAACACCTGAGAGGCTAGCTGGAAACTTCACGCTCATGAAAACCATTGTCTTTGTTAGGGTTTCTATTGCTGTGAAGAGACACCATGACCACGGCAACTTGTAAAAAGGAAACCATTAACTGCATTTAGCTTAGAGTTTTATACGTTTAGTCAAGTATCGGCTAGGTAGATGTGGTGCCAGGGAAGGAGCTGAGAGATCTACATCTTGATCCACAGGCAACAGAAAGTGAACTGTGACACTGGGTATAGCTTGAGCATAGAAGACCTCAAAGCTCACCCTCATAGTGTGCACAGTTCCTCCAACAAGGCCTCACCTACTTCTACAACCATGTCTCCTAATAGTGCCACTCCCTTTGGGGGCCATTTTCTTTCAAACCAACACATTCCACTCCCTGACTGCCGAAAGGTAGTAGCCATATTATAGTGCAAAAATGCATTCAGTCTACCTTCAAAAGTCCCCCATCGTCTATAGCAGTCTCAAACCTATTTTAAAAATCTAAAGTTCAGTCTGAGATTCATGCCATCTCTTAACTGTAATCCCCTGTAAAATCAAAATCAAAAAACAGATCACATACTTCCAATATATAATGGCTCAGGACATACATTGCCATTCCAAAACGGAGGGAAGGGAGCATAGTGAGGAAATGCTGGACCAAAGCAAGAATAAAAACCAGCTGGGCAAACTCCAAACTCTGCACCTCCATGTCTGATGTCAAAACACTCTCCATATCTCCAACTCCTTTCAGCTTTGTTGACTGCAATGCATTTCTTTCTATTGGTCTGGTTCTACTCCGTTAGCAGCTCTCCTTGGCAGGTATCTCAGGACCCTGGCTTGTCTAACATAGTGGGGTCTCCAAGGCAATCCAGGCTTCAACTTCACAGCTTCATACAAAATGACCTCTCTAGACCTCCATTCAAGGAGACCCCAACACACAGCTGGCCTCAGCATCTTTCCATAATCATAGAGGCAAATTTCATAACCCCTTTCTTAACTCTAAAGCCTTAACCATGTGATTGAAGCTGCCAATTTATGCTGCTTACTGGGGCTGGAACATGGTCCCATCATTCAATTACATCTTCACCAGCTTTCTGTTTTTGATGGTTTCCGTCACTGCTTAAGCTTGGTTGTCCTGAAACTGAGTCTGTAGACCAGGCTGACCTCAAACTCAGAGATCCGTCTTCCTCTGTCTTTGGGGTGCTGGCTCTCAGCTTTTCTTTAATTCTTTTGCACAACTTGGAAACTTAGCTAGGTGGGATCTTGCCCTAGGGTCCGCTATTCCCCTTATCCCATTGTTCAAATACATACACAAAGAACAAAAAGTAGCCAACCAAATACAACATTTCTTGGTGACCCAGAAGGGGGCTTTCCGAATATGGCTAAAATAATGGTGATTGCTAACTAAAAAGCAGAGTTTGACACTTTAAGGCTACTGTAGCCGAGTCTCAGCACAGTCACATAAAGTCTGCCCGAACTGACATTCCCAAGAGAGAAAAGAAGTGGAAAACCTTGGTACAAGGAAATTCTCTCTGTCTCTCTCTGTCTGTCTCTGTCTGTCTCTGTCTCTCTCTCTCTCTCTCTCTCTCTCTCTCTCTCTCTCTCTCTCTCTCTCTCTCTCTCTCTCTCTCTCCAAATCAGTGTGAGACTCACTGAACTTTGAACTTACAATGTGTGGTACAAAGGAAGGATGATAAGTGTTAGATATTGCTATGCTGATTGCCTAGCCAGTCCAGAAAGACTAAAATGGAGTTAAGTTAATAATGTTTTGTACTCAAGACTCCTCCACTGCTGGCATGTCTGTAACTGTGTCTCCTGTGGGGCTCAATTGTGCTTGCTGAATTTCTTTCTTCTTTCAACACAGCATGGATTCTGAATTGTTTCATTTGTGTTCTGTTGCATAATCAGAATTTTTTTTAAAAAAAAATGATAAACCGATGAGTATTTAGATTTTAAGCAGCCATTTACTGAAAAAAAAAAAACAGTGCTTATAGAAAATGGTAAGTACCCAATTCTTCACTTCTTAGGCCAAATTATATACAAATTTACTCTCTGTGTATCTTCCACTTTTCAAAGAACCTACATGATGAGTCAAACACAGTGTGAACATTTTTTTTTTTTTTGGAGAATGACTTATTATGCCATTAAAAAGCTTAGTAAGTTTTATATCCAGACACTTAAAGAAGGTGGAATTATAGGATTTGCAATTATGAGGCATCGTAGAACACAAGCATCCCAGAGTGTTTTGCAGAAGGAAGAAAGAGAGAGGCTCCTTTGGGGAAAAGGGTAGCATTCACTGAACCATAAGACTGGAGATTTGAAGACAGTCAGGGCCAGATTCAGTAAGCTATAACTTCATCATTCAGTGCAGGACAGGCAGGGCAGGCAGGGCAGGCAGGGCAGGCAGGGCAGGCAGGGCAGGCAGGGCAGGCAGGGCAGGCAGGGCAGGCAGGGCACACAGGGCAGGCAGGGCACACAGGGCAGGCAGGGCAGGCAGGTGACTTAGTAGAGGAGAGACTGTTGTGTAAAGTATGCAGGTGTAAGAATGGCATTGCATAATGTCACCACTGTCTGATATTGACAGGGTACATAGGGAGCTCACAGCGTAAGTCATTCGTCCTCTTTTCCTTGTCTATACCCTAATCAGGAATGGGAAGGATTATAGAGGCTTTTGATCCTCAGCATGTCTAAATCTGCTGAGATGTGGCTTTTCTGTTTATTTTTGTTGTTGTTGTTGCTGCTGTTTTTATTGAGAAAGTCTTATCATGTATCCCTAGCTAATCAGCATGGGTAGACCATGCTGGTGAGGAACTTGCAATAATCCTCCTGCCTCTGCTTTCCATGGGTCAGGATTGATTGCAGACTTGTGCCACTATACCCAGCTAACTCAAAGACATTCTTGTCACAGGAACCCAAGGTCTCAGGGGTCTCCTGGCTGACTCAGTGGAGGGAAGGAACAGAGAACAGAAGCCAGACCTCTGCTAGAACTGCGGCCTCTGAGCGCTGAGGGTTGTAGCCTTGTTCCCCAGGAATCTCACTGTTAGTTGACTCTGGGTATCCATCTGTGTAATCAGATTGTAGATACCCCTACAGCACACCAAAATTTTCAGATTCTGGAGTTCCTTTTGCAAAATGGCATAGTACTTACTTAAGGCCCTGTAAACAAGTTTCTGCATACTTTATACTATCTCTCAATTCCTGATAATTGTTAATACAGTATAAATATCATGTAAATAATTGACACATTGTGTTGTTCAGTTGATAATAATATCAAAACAGCCTACAGATTCAATGCGAATACATTTTGTTTTCTAAATATTTCTTGCTTTGTAATTGGTTGACTCCACGGAGGGCTAACTAAGCATCATTCAAAAGGAGTGAATGCTTTAACTTCACTAGCAAGGCCAGCGACATCCTCAGTTTTGACACTAGCTAACTATTCACTAGCAGGAGTCAAAATCTTCATGTACTGTGGTCTTACATCAAAATGTTCTAGAAACAACAAGTCGCCAACATTTGTTGAGTGCCTACCAGGGATGAAACACAAGAGCTGTGACTTGTGAAATGTTGTTACCCGAATGCATAGATATGGACTGAGGACAGCCAAAGACATTACCCAGAATTAGGGTCCTGTCAATGGCAGAATTTAAAGATGGACATATCTCTCTTTGGAGTTTAAGCTGACTCCTCTGCACTCAGTCTCCCAGAACTTCCCTCTAACGTATGCTGGATAAACCTGCTCAAATGAAGGCCAGAGTATGAGAAATCAGGGTAATAGAAATCTGGTCATTGGTAGTGGCCGCTGTGATTAATGACATGGTCTACAACTCTACAGTTCACCACATAGGTACAACTTCAATGAGAATATGTCTGTAGACAAGGGTGAACTGAACAATGAACAAGGCTACAGAAGTAGCTCAATATTATGTTTCATAGACGAATACTTTCTGATTCGTGTTTTGGATGTACATGTATATGTATGCATGCACGTTCGCATATTTATCTGTGCACCAGTACATGTGTGTGCAGGTGAGCATGCAATATCATGACTAGGCATGAGTCATCTTATTTCTTTTCTTTTTTCTTTTTTTTTTTTTTTTTGGTTTTTCGAGACAGGGTTTCTCTGTAGCTTTGGAGCCTGTCCTGGAACTAGCTCTTGTAGACCAGGCTGGCCTTGAACTCACAGAGATCCGCCTGCCTCTGCCTCCCGAGTGCTGGGATTAAAGGCGTGCGCCACCACCACCCGGCTTATTTTATTTCTTTATTTTGGCCTGTAGCTTGAAAATGAGTCTAGGTTGGCTGGACAGCGAGCCCCAGGAAATCTCCTGTCTCTATCCCTCCAGCATTTGGATAAAACGCACAGGTCACCATATCTGACTTTTTGAGTTCTGGGGAGTCGATGGAACTTAGGGGTTCATGGTTGCATCACAAGCACTTTACTGACTAAACTATCCCTTTAATAGACTAAACTATTGCTTTAATAGATCTTTTAAATTCAGAATCTAGAATGATATCATTACTAAAAGCTATTATTAGTTTTTCCTTTCATTATCATATACCTTTATTAAAGAGTAATAACTAGACAGAAATTAATTTAAGAGAATTTGGAGAGTAAAAACGATACATTGTACTGCAATGTGTTTTAGAAAATTCAAACACCAAAATCAATCCATAATTGTAGAATTATTATCTCTATTACTTTCTTCATGTATGCATGGTATATGTGTATCATGCTCACATGGGAGAACACACATTTATGTGCAGCTATGCTTCTGTTTGTGTGTACACATGTGACTTGAGGCCCAAGGTTGGCTTTGGAATCAGCTTGCTCTGAACTAAACTCAGGAAGCACCACCTCTCTGTTGAAATCAGTGCTCACCGTTTCAGCTAGTCTGGCCAGTCAATTTGCCCTGCAGACCCTCCTGTTGTCTTCTGAACACTCAGTTACAGGCAAGTTTCCTCCCCGGATTTATGTGAAGAGATCCAAACTTCAGTATTTAAGTTTGCACATTCCCCACTGAACCACGTCCCAGCTCCCAAATTATCATTATTTTTACTATCAGTAGTGGAAACATGATGTGGCATAATTCAGGTAGGAGATGATTGATCTTGTTGACTGTGATTTATTCAAATTCCAGAACGACATCTGTGAAGTTGTATCTTTTAAGGTACATTTGCCCAACTACAGAAAATCCTCAAATAACACCATGTAGCTGTTTGAGCACAACATCCCAGGGCTGATACGGTGGCCTTTTAGACAGGGTTGTTTATTGTTGACTTTGTAGTCTTCCACCTCTGGCTTCCAAGGTAATTCCAGATGGTTGCTTTAGCTCCTGATTTCATGCCTGCGATTAAGGGAAGGAGAACAGGGATGAGGAAAGAATATTCCTTCCTTTAAGGATGTTTCCTGCAAAGTTTATATACATTTTTTAACAGGCTGGGGAACATTCCCATTGAAAATCTGTCGATAGGACAGAAGAGAAGAAGATGTGATGGGGACACCTAGGACAGAAGCAGAGTGCAGGCTGGGGTCTGGATCTTAATGGTACAAGTTGTAATTCTCTCTGTCAGAAGCTACATCAAACTGTAAAAATGTTACCAGTTTTGTGAGACATACTCATTTGCTACTAAGCAGGACAAAAAAAAAAAAAAAAAAAAAAAATCTGACATGCTCCTCAAGTGAACAATGTTATGAAGCAAGGCAGGACCAGAACATCCTGATGACCCCCATGTATCTTTGCAGATGAGCTGTGGCATCAGCCCCCACCTTTCAGGAAGCCATTACAACAACAACAACAAAAACTGTAAAGATCATTTACTTCAAATAGGATTGCCTTTTAAAAAGAGATTTATTTATGTTTTGTCTGCATGTATATCTATGAAAAGAAGATGGTGTATGATGTGGTGTGAACCTGTCACACCCACCTCCCTTCCCTCTCTAAGCCGTTTTCTTCACTTGTGATGAAGAGCTTCTTCCTCACACCTTCAAGCATATGGTAATGACAAGTTAATTCTTTCAGGAACTCTGGGAAAGGGTGGAAATTGTTTGGGTTTTCCTATTTGCAGTAGTAACCCATGGCAGAAGTCAAAATCAAGCCACCACTGGAAATAATCCCCCAAAAGAGAGTTTATCAAGTTTAGAATAATACTTACTGATAGTCTATTAAATGTGAATATAGTTTTGTCTTTAATTTCAGTAATATATTCTTAATGTCTTTGTTATTATTAAATTCTTTTTATGTTTGTGTGCATATGGGTATGGGCACATGAGTGCAGGTGCCCACAGAGGCAGAGATGTTAGGTTTTGGATTCCCCTGGCACTGGAGCTACAGGTGTGAACCATCCAATTTGGGTACTGGAAAATAAACTGTGCCTCAGCAAATGTTCTAACCACTGAACCATCTCTCCAGCCCACACAGTATTTATCAAAAACCATCCTTTCAGTACTATTGAAATGATATAATTAATTAGCAGTAATTATCTTTATATATGAGAAAATCAGTCATTGGTCTGGGGAGATGGCATGGTGAGCAAATCGCTCAACATCCAAGCATGGGGACAGGAGTTTGAATCCTGAGCAGAGACATGAATGCCAAGTGGGGATGATGACCCACATGTAATCCCTGCATGTGGCAAGGGAGGTCTCAGGAATGTGTTGGCAAGATTAGCTGAATCGGTGAGCTTTGGGCTCAAATAAGACACTTTGCCTCAATAGAGACTTTGCCTCAATAGAGACTTTGCCTCAATAGATAAGATAGAAAACAATCTAGGAAGAAATGCAGCACCAATAGCAAGCTTTCCTAGCATGCATGAGGCCCTGGGTTCCATTCCTGGCATAGCAGAAACCAGATTATGGTTGCATACATCTGTAATTTCAGCACTTGAGATATAAAAGAGGGAGGATCAGAGGTTCGAGGTCATCCCTTGGCAGGGCAAGTTCTAGACTAGCCTGTGCTAAATGATCGCTCTTTTTTTTTTTAAATCCACTAGTAAACCTGGGGGACTTGGTGGTGCAAGAACATGATGATGCACATCATAGCTTTATTCCCAATTCAGTCTCACTCCTGCTCCTTTTTGGGGAGGAGTCGTAGTTTATATGTATCTTATACGTGGCTTAAAAAAAACTCCATCATAGCTGATGATGGTGGGACAAACAAAAAAAAAAAAAAACTAAAGAGAGAGAAAAATAACAAAATGAGATCTCCAGAAAAAAATGTGATCTTTTAAAAAATCTTATATTTTTAATAATTTATTTGTTTATATTTTATGTGCACTAGTGTTTTGCTGGCATGTATGTTTGTGTGAGAACATCAGGTTGTCTGGAACTGGAGTTACAGATAGTTGGGGGTTGGCATGTGGGTACTGGGAATTAAATCGAGGTCCTCCAGAAGAGCCATTTTCCAGTCCTGCAAAATCAATGATCTTAATAAACTCAATAATACAATTCAACATCATAAGTAAAAAATATCACACACCATTCTCCATGCTTTATAACTGTGTATGTGTATGTTTACGTACATGTTGTTGGGTCTTTCAGATACATACACTTTTCCCTAATACCTGCCTTCCGGGTGCTATATGACATGTACCCAAGATCCAATTTTTTTTTAGTATTTCCTAATTTCTATTTTTATTTATTTTATTATTAAAAATTTCCACCTCCTCCCCACCTCCCATTTCCCTCCTCCTCCCTTAACTCCCCTTCCCCTCCCTTGCCAGTCCAAGGAGCAGTCAGGGTTCCCTGTTTAATTCAAAGGTATTACAAAATGTTATCTAATGTATTAGGATGTGTTAAAGACCAGAACTCAAGTTCGTGGCTCAAGGTTTACAGAGGTACAGCATAATTCATTAGATTATCCTGCCTCAGGCCCCTGTCCTCAGTTTAAACAGGAATAATGGAAAGTTCACTTGGAACTTTATCTGACTTATATTATTTCCTGGATATATTTCAAACTCTTCACTGGGAAATTCAAGGAGTATGGATCTCTAGGTTTATTTAATTTTTCAAATGTATGCCATGTATGCTTTAACATAATCTTTAATTACAAACACTCTGGAGTTCACCTACAGTATCGTGAGAATGGATTGCCAACACCAGCTCCTCCGAATCAGCCTTGTTTCCTGATGAACTCCCTCCATGATTTATGTTCCAACACTAGAACTGTCCTGCCTGCTTCAGGGAAGCAGTCCCTGTCTTAGAACATGAATGGGAGTTGTGTTTTAGTGAGTTTCACTTACGCTGTGTGATAGAAACCTTTAGAGTCCTCAAGTAAAATGTGAGCTCTTGAGTATAGACACTATATCTGATACTTCTGAATCTGTTTTTTTAGAATCCTTGAGGCAGTGTTTGCATATTAGATGACCTAAAATGTTTGTTAAGAAAATTAATAAATGTCAGGACTAATTTCTGGTAGCATAATGTATCAAATAAACCATAACAAACAATTGCAAAACATCTTTTTAAATACCAAATATCACATTTAATCCTCACAAGAGGCCCACAGGATTCTCCACTTTATTCCCATTATTCCTGGCTCACAGCTGAGGAAATGAGACTGAGAAAAGTTAAGCCAGCTGTACATTTACGAAGTCTTGTATCACGTGCTTGAGCTCTGTACTTTGACACTTCCCTGTGCATCATACGTTTTACAATCTCTTTACTTTCAAATATGGAAATACATTCATAAATGTATAATAATATATCAGATATTCACATACATAGTTTACTGACTTTTAATTCTGAAATGCTTTTGAGACTCTGACCTGTGTGGAAGTCTGGCAGCAGTAATTTACAAGGGTATTTTACCTACATATCTTCTTTAATGCTGGTAAAGAAAGTCTAATAATCACTGGCTGATTCTGAAAAACTCAACCAAAATAAAATTTTCAAAAAGCTTTTAGAATTTCCTGACTGGATCTTAGGGTAGTTTGCAGGGAGCTGGTATTTACTAGTCTAGGAATAAATTTCTAAGAGAGGTCACGACAGCTTATAGCTAATACATACATTCTAGAAACTGGGCCTTAGTGAGCAGGGTTACAAATTAACTGTATTATGTGGCAAATGCCGGATTTCTTTTTTTAAAAATATGATCTCAAAGTCCTTGGCCTTTTTTCTATCTAATCTTTCAGGGAGTCAAACTTAGATACCTCTTAATTCTAATATATAGAAACTTCTATACAACTTTTAAAAATCAGATAATCTATCCATTATCCAAGATTATGAAGGCTAGATTGCTTTTTATCTTAGCTTTCATTTAAATTAATCTTAAACTCAAAACTAGATTATAAATACAAAAATGTGAAGCACAGTTTAAGCTTGCAATGCCCAAATCTTGTTGTGATTAAGTAGGAGTCACTCAGATGCTGACTCACTTAGTGTGGGATGGCCCATTAACCTGCTCTGTAACAGACCCCAAGGTCCTCCTGATGCAGGAAGCCCAGGGACTGCTTTTGATTCATCAAGCTCAACTCCTAATTCATCACTGAGAAAGTGAAGGAGTGAAATGACTTATGTACATTCACACAGTGAGAATGTTCTATAACGCAAGCTGGGACTCATAGTTCCTTGTTCATTTCTACTGTATCATGTTGGAATTTCTGGAGGGGGGTCAATTCCTCAAAATATATCTATCTCTTCCTCTGTTTTACAGATTTCAAGATAAGCATATTCAATCTGTTACTTTCTTTTGAAAATTAAACAATTTTTTTATTTTTTATTTTTTGACACAGGGTTTCCCTGTGTAGCCCTGGGTGTCCTGAAACTCACTCTGTAGACAACAAGGCTGGCCTTGACTGCACAGAGATCCGCCTGCCTCTGTGTCTGGAGTGCTGGGATTAAAGGCGTGTGCCACCACCTCCCACCTTACTTTGAAATATTTTAAGGAACCTTGTATATCCAGCTTTCTTTGCCTATCAGTTCTTATCAGACTTATTGTGAGACCCTCACAGCAGTACAGGTGTGTGTGTGTGTGTGTGTGTGTGTGTGTGTGTGTGTGTGTTGCTATCTTTCTGTATTGCAGACTCAGCCTTCATGGTAGTTGGGGAAGATAAAACTTCAGCCTGATGAAATGGGTGATTCCAAAGTTTCATTTTCCATAGCTATCAAGAGAATGGAAGTTTGTGAATGAAGACGGCCATGTAAATATGTGAGGAGGGCAGGTAATAAATACAAAAGATGATTCCATTTTTAGCTACGTTGCTAGTATATATAGCTCCCAACCTTTCGGTCAGAAACTCTGTAAGAGCCTAATTAACTTTCCACCTCAAAAGA